>NC_056729.1:1602931486-1603138986 GCF_019279795.1 Protopterus annectens
TCTATACTACAGAATGACTCTTGTTAACAGCTCATAGTCATAGCTGTAACCCTAAGTACTATCTGCCATTTATGTAAGCATACAGACACTACTGTGCAGAGATTTACAAAGAATTAGGATAGCAACCAAGTCACGTCCCTAAATTCAAAGGTAATTAGCTTTGGTATCAAGATATGAGAGCCCCTTGCATGGTCAGTGCAAGTTAAACTTCACTTGCTTCTCGGGTACTTAGCAGCAAATCTTCCATCATGATGAAATTCTCATACAGCAGCTAACCAGTTTCTCTTAAAGTTGATGAGAACTGTTTTCCAGCAACAAGCCAGTGGCTTCATATTATATGTATTCATCAATGACTAATTAAATACCAGCTGCAAAGCAACTTACACATACTCAGCATGGTTTCCATCCAGACCATAGTACATCCATAGTCCTCCTATCCTTTACTGAACCTGTAAACAGGGCTAGAGATGCAAGCAGTGTTATATCAGCTATATTTCTTGACCTTTCAAAGACATTCAAAACTGCCTTATCACTCTACACACCTTGAAAGGCTCTCTAAACTAGGTGTTATCCCTCTCACACTACAATATTTCTACAGCTATCAGCACGATTGAAAAAAAGCCATAACATGGTTAAATGACATCTCTCTCTTTGTACATAACCTCACTGGAGTCCCACAAGATTCTATCCTTGGCCCCCTCCTCTTTAATATATTTACAAATAACCTGTGGACTGCCTCATCCAGTGGAAAACTCATACAATGTGCAGATGACTGCACTATCATCTGCACTTCTCCCACACTACCCAAAGTTCTCTCCAGCAGACAACAAATATTTTCTGCCTTTGAATCCTGGCTCACTAACCGTCAACTATTCCTCAAGCCAAAAGAAAAACAAACTCCTTCTCTTCCATTAAAAAATCACTCTGTTGACTCATATCAATTTAAAATATATTTGACAAACAATACCGTAACTAAAATAGTCCACCACAGTAAACTGATAGTTGTCATCATAGACGATCAACTAAAGTTCGATCTCCACATTCAACAAAATATAAAAAAACTCACCAGAAACTTGCCATCCTCTATAGAAACAAACACTCCCTGAAAACATCAACCAAGGCCACTCTTCCTAAAACTTTCCTTCTACCCTCTCTACTATACAGTGCCTCTATTGTCGCTAACATACAGATCTCCATGAAATCTAAAATAAAACGGTGTTACATCAAAGGGGCCACTCTCTACTATACAGTGTCTCTATTGTCACAAACATAAGATCTCCATTAAATCGAAAATACAACGGTGTTATATCAAAGGGGCCATTCTCTACTATACAGTGCCTCTAATGTCCTAACATACAGATCTCCATTAAATCTAAAATAGAACGGTGTTACATCAAAGGGGCCACTCTCTACTATATAGTGCCTCTATTGTTACTAACATAAAGATCTCCATTAAATCTAAAATACAACGGTGTTACATCAAAGGGGCCACTCTCTACTATACAGTGCCACTATTGTCACTAACATACAGATCTCCATTAAATCTAAAATAGAATGGTGTTACATCAAAGGGGCCACTCTCTAGTATACAGTGCCTCTATTGTCACTAACATACAGATTTCCATTAAATCTAAAATAGAACATTGGCACATCAAAGGGGCCACTCTCTACTATACAGTGCCTCCATTGTCACTAACATACAGATCTCCATTAAATCTAAAATAGAACAGTGTTACATCAAAGGGGCCACTCTCTACTATATAGTGCCTCTATTGTTACTAACATAAAGATCTCCATTAAATCTAAAATACAACCGTGTTACATCAAAGGGACCACTCTCTACTATACAGTGCCTCTATTGTCACTAACATACAGATCTCCATTAAATCTAAAATAGAACAGTGTTACATCAAAGGGGCCACTCTCTACTATACAGTGCCTCTATTGTCACTAACATACAGATCTCCATTAAATCTAAAATAGAACATTGGCACATCAAAGGGGCCACTCTCTCCTATACAGTGCCTCTATTGTCACTAACATACAGATTTCCATTGAATCTAAGATAGAACATTGTTACATCAAAGGGGCCAATCTCTACTATACAGTGCCTCTATTGTCACTAACATACAAATCTCCATTGAATCTAAAATAGAACAGTGTTACATCAAAGGGGCCACTCTCTACTATACAGTGCCTCCATTGTCATTAACATACAAATCTCCATTAAATCTAAAACAAGACAGTGTTACATCAAAGGGGCCACTCCCTACTATACAGTGCCTCTATTGTCATTAACATACAGATCATCATTAAATCTAAAATAGAACGGTGTTACATCAAATTGGCCAATTTTGCCACCAATTCAAAAACAAGCACTCACCACTGTATGCCATTACAAATGCTAAATTGGCTGGAACTCCTTTATGTCCAGCTCTTAACACTACACAACATGATCTACAAACTTCACAAAAGCCCAAAGCAATGCCAAAAATCAACGAATAAAAAAATAAAAAATACAATTGCTGGAATTCCACAGTGCTAAATCACAATAACAGTGTGTTACTTGAAAGAACAATAGTTGGAAAGCTATCAAAAATGTAATTTACCGTTATTGTGACTTATCACTGTGGAATTCCAGCAGTTGCTTTTTAATTTTATGATCTATACACTCTTAGCATGCCCAGCCCTGAATAACATTGTGAAACCTTATAACCCTAGCAAAGCCCTAAGATCTGAAGATAAAAAAATGGGTCTATATCAGAACAACAAAAGCACATATGTGCAACTACATAAAAGTTGACAAATAATACGCAAAACCTATAAATAGCGAATGGCCACATAATTGAATTTTTTTCCTAGTGAAAAAATTCAAGTGGCCGTTTGGAAAAAGTAAAAATTAAAAACCATTATCAGGTCAGGGGCTTCGCCCCCCACCCCCCCTTACTAAATATACCAACTCCGAGATCGCACTATAGCGTAGGAAAGGGCAACTCCGTGTAGCTGGCCAACTACCTCCTTGCCCTGTGACATATTCATCGAGTCACTTAAATGCGGTTCGATGAATGTGTCGCTCTTTACGTGTTCACTCAATAGCATTTTTGTGCTTTTAATATAGACGCATAAAAAAACTACTCACTATCTCCAAACCTTCTAAAATACCAGGGCAAAGCCTATAATCTCACTCTGTTGCTAAAGTGTAGAACTTGCTTCCTCTATCTACCAGATCTATTTCTGCTCTAGTATAGTAGCTTTCAAAACTTCCCTAAAACAATATCTAAACATCTTTTGGCTATGCTCATGATCTGTTCCTGGCTAACCTCACCTCTATTTTCCCTTCCCTCTTTCTGACCTTATCCTGTCTAACATTCTCACCTCTTCTTTTACAATAACTAACACTATTCAATGTTACCTAGCAGTCTTTTGATATTCCACTTCCTACACTTTTTCCCTCTTTCTTTCTTTCTGCTATGATTCCACTGTTTCATAACAATGGGGTTAGCACCCCAATTCCACTTAAAAATAATTAAATAAATAAATAAATTGATGAACTCAGAAACTTCTACCATTGACTAGTTCAAAGAACAAACTGTTCTCATATCTCATATCCTCAGGCTATACTGAAAAATATGTATTATTCTATATATATGTTGCATGCTTCCTGTACCGGTAAAATGCTGACTTGTCCATGTCATCACTGTACTTCCCTGTATTTACTGTTACATGTTTGTACATTAGAATTTGTAATTGGAGCTTTTCTCCCTGGGCCTCCCCTGAAAATGGGTTCTTTTTTGACCCAATCGGATAATCCCGGTAAACAAATATCAAATAAAATAAATAAATGCAGCCCCATTGATGGTGAATCTGTATGAGGACTTAAAGTTAAACAGAAATGAAGCCAACAAAACTGTATATCATTGATTCTTCCCATTTGCTTTTTATTCATTTATTTATTTATTTATTTATTCTTAAGAGTGTAATTAAAAACTATATCTGTGGAATAGTTCAGCTTGGGATAATGTGCTAGAACATGGAAAGTGCTACATCAAGGGGATCTACAGGATCAGCAATAAACAATATGTTCTATGTCCAACTGACCACCACTGCTAAAGTTAAAAAAATGAAATAACAGTAAAAAATATAGAAAAAAAAGACTTTACATCACTGACACTTATTCACCACCAGGAAACACAGGAAAGAAAACTGCTAGTTTTCAGTAGATGGTACAAAAGGTAAGCTAATTTTCCCAGTTTCAATATTGATTTAGGGTCCACCCTATCCTAAATACAAATATACAGTCCAACCTCATTACCTACCATGACCTGGCTTGATAACTTCAATCAGTAATTTAAGTAGCCAGTTGTTGATTTCCATCTAAGAAAAGACTGAGAACATGATGTCCTCCTTTCTCACCCAGAGTAGGAGCCACGTGCTCTGGACAACCCCAAATTCACCAATAACTGTCAATAATTTCATGAACTGATTCATAGGTTCATAGAAGGATCCTAGGATAATGGCACTAGAGTCCTTACAAGCCTGGCCATATTTATTCCAAGTTGTCCAATTGTCGATGGTTAGGTGAGTGAAGTTCACAGAGGTAAGGGTCTATGGTAGTTAATAACAACTTCCTCTGTCCAGGAGGGACATGGGTGCCACCCCAGGAATGAATCAGCAGTCACCCATCCATTGATTTTGGTTGTGTTTGAAGAGGGTCAGGGAGGGGCTCTGTTTTATGTGAACTGGAAGCTTGTCCCAGAGAAGTGGCAGTCTCTGGGAGATGAATCGGTCTCTCCAGCATGACTTTTCATGTTAGAGACTAGGTTAAGATCCCTAGAATGAGTGACCCTCATGCAGTTTGATTTACAAATGTGTAGCACTTCCATCAGGGCCGGGTCAGAGACTGTCCTGTAAACTAGGCACATGTCACCCCTTAGCAACCTGTAGGGGACAGAATACAGTGACAGGACTTTCAGTCTTTCCATGCAAGACTTGTTTTGTGTACCCTGTAATTTATTCGTGAGAAACCTCTGTGGTGTCTCCAGTTGTTGGAGATATCTGGTGAGGTACATGCCAAAGGGAGCATTGTACTTAATTACTGGTTTGATGAGGGCCAAGTATAATGGAATTATAACATCCTTAGATCTAGATGTGATGCCTTTACTTATAAGATGTGCCACATAGAAGGATTTCCTTATTATTGTGGATATGGTTCATAGGTTCATAGGTGAGTACTAGGCTAATGGCACTCGAGCTAACACAAGCCTAGCCCAAGAATATTCCCAGTCATCCTGTTACCGGTTTGACCAGTGGTCAAAGTTCAGGTTGCTATCAACCTGAGTAGTCGGATCACGTATCACTGAGTCTACACTTAGGGGAGTGCTGTATATCATGCTATTAGCAGGGATGTCAGCATTTTTTGCATTAGTTTTATTCCATGGCTTTGGTACCAATCATTTGTCTGTGTTAACCCTCTCTGAAGTACATTAACATCATTGGGAGGCTCAATGATTGTTCCCAATTTGCAGTTGTCAGTGAACGTGGTCAGCCACAAGCCGTCCAAGTTTGCTTGGACCTGATGAAGTGGCCTAAATAAAAATCATATAAAGCCATATGTAGCCAACCTGGAATAACCTTTAAAACAAAAGAATTTCTGAGCTGAACATTTTTTCCATATTCTTGCTGGTTGCAGAGTTCCGCACAAAAATGATACAAAATATAATAACCTCCACAGTCACTGGGAGCAGAATTAGTACCACCTGGACAACTCTGTCATTACTAATAATTGGCAATAATTAATGGCCAGATGAAGTAGCCAGCCAGATAAAATAAAGCCAAATGTAGTCTATTTAACATAACCTTTATAACAACAAGAAACCTGAGCTAACCTTTTTTGACAGATTTTCAATCCTCGCAAGGGACACCCTGTGAAGCACTGGATTAAGAGTAATTAAATATCTCTTAAAATAATCACTAAACATTTGTTTAGAGATAAGACAAGCTTAGACAATCCAGTAGAAGGTAATGATGAAAAAAGAACATCTGCTCCAAGATAAATTTGTTTGTTGAATTTTACCTACCGGACGTTTATTTACCTTCTTTCTGCTGTGGACCACATTTTTTTGGTTTCTTGGCTTCAGTTGGCTTCAGTTGGTCATTTGTGTACACTAAATGATATTGCTTTTTGACTTCCGGGAATTATCATCCACTGACGACTATTGTTAAGTCACTTATTACCTGAATGTAGAATGATAAATTGGAGACTCAAGTTCATCTCAGTCAGTGTATTCAAGGACTGCAGGGAAGAAACTCATCTCCAAAACCCGCATCATACACAATAGGTCATGAAGGAATAACAATGGCATGTATATACTTGTAGACAATATGAAAAAACTGAACACGAACAGTTGATACTACTAGCTGATATGGAAGCAAGATGGAAAACCACACTGTCACTTGCAAGAAGGAAAGCAAAGCAATATCTAATCTAATTAAGCATAGATAACTCTAACTAGCTTTTATGATCTATCTAGCTATATAAATACATTCATGCACATATGCTGGGTTGGCGGTTGGTATAATAGTTAAGGTGCGTAACTCAAAGACAAGAAGTACAGACTTTAATTCTCACTGAGGGAAATTAGTTTGGCTTGAAATAGCCACAAGGGCTGTTAGTTTAGTACTTACCCATGAACCTATTACCTATATATAAAATGCATAAGGAAGCAATGCTTTTACTGGTCTAACACCTACACTTACTAAAGACTTAGGTAGTTTTAGTTCATTTCTATAAACTGATATCACAATCCAGAATATGCATCATTCCACAAAGACTTTGTTCTCTGCTACCAAGCATAGGGAATGAATCCATGATTTTTATCATGTTCCAGCTCTTTTTAATTCCACTTGTCTCGCATCTCTTTTGCTATGGAGAATTCCATGCATGTCAAATCAAGCATGTACTTGTTCCAAAGCAGTTCTGCCAGTATAAAGCTGTACTGTATTTCAAGAAACATTCCTTGCACACATCAGCATAAGCTGTTCACAACATACCGTACTTTTAGTTTACATATTTAAGGATGCCAAGTATAAGCAGTATTGGCCTATCTTCTAACTGCAGCTTATACCTGCTGTTTAGAACACTACATATAACAATCCTTTTAAAAAGGCATGTACACATTACATGTCCATAGAAAATAATAACATGCTCATCAATGTCTAACAAGTCATTTACTGCATGAACTTGAGCACCCATAAAAAGGGGAGGGTAAAACTAACTACTAATGAAATAAATATAAGAGGCAGGACCTACTGCTTCAGTGTTCAGTCCTGCTAATTATACAAGGCTTATTACTATTCATACATGAGCACACTGATTAGATAGCCCAGCTAGCATGCCCATTGGAAATCAAGCATATACAACAGAAGAAAGAGCAGGCACTGAAGTACCACTGAGCAGCCAGACTTTTTATTGATATATGCTGGATAACAACACTGTAAACCTCTTTTACTGAGGACATAGTGAAATATGAAAAAAATCAGGTATGTTCTACAAAACTAAAGAAATCAAAACATACCTGATTTTCCTCATATTTTATACAGTCCCTTTTAAAAATCTGTTTTTGTGTGTTTTTTTTTTCATTTTATTTGATAAGAACAGTCCCCTAAACTTTTTTCTAAGAGTTAAAAATCCATGTCATGACATCCTGAAAGACTGAGCCCACAATGTCGCACTGCATAAATTAATATAAAAGCTACTTAATTTTCATGTTAAATGCATCTGTAATAGTTTCCTTCTTCCTAGAAAGACAATCTGTCAACTAGCTCTTGCAAGTGGAACACCGCACATAGAAAATTCACACACGGTGATATAATAGGGGAAACTACAATGTAAGAAGCTTCTGCTCTAAAGTCAAAAGTCAAAGTAAACTTTATTGTCACTTTGATGCACACAAGAGTGAACTGAGCAAAATTATGTTTCTTCAGACTCAGTGTGCATACAATACAGAGACTACATTTAACATGATGATAATACACAAAATTCTATAGACACAGGTGACAAACACAATACTAAATACTTGTATTACTGTACCGATTTAACAGATTGTCACTCATTACTAGGTTATTAGCTTATTTTCACTGGAAAAATTGCACTTAAGTGATTGATTTAAGGCCTACATTTATATTGCGCAGTAAGACAGTTCAGTTTGATTACATTTGACTTTGCTGTCTGGGTGCGGGTAAGACCTTGTCACATATTGCACTATAGAGACTTTTCAGTATTGTTGGATTACTGCCTTAATATCCAGTGTGAAGGGTACTGTTCCTAGAGTTCAGTAACCTGATGGCTAGTGGAAAGAAGCTGTTTCTGATTCTCGTGGTTTTGCATAGTATGCATTGAAAGCGCCTTCCTGATGTTAAATGTGAGAACAGCTTGTAAACAGGATGAGTGCCATCCCTGGTTAATTTTCTTCCCTGCTGAGACATCTGGACATGTACAGGTCTTGTATAGGTGAGAGGGAGTTCCTGATAATCCTCTCAGCTACTTTCAATACCCTCTAACGGGACTGATGTTCAGAAGCAGAGCACCTTCCACACTATACTGTAAAGCTATTTGTCAGTATACTTTCGATGGTGCCCCTGTAGAGGTTTATGAGAGCCATTGATGGTAGGTTTGCTCTCCTCAACCTTCGCAAGAAGTGAAGCTATTGGTGTGCCTTCTTAATGATGGCATTTGTGTTGGATGACAACTTCAAGTCTAATGCAATGTGCACCCCCATTCATTTTGTTCTTTTTACTCTCCCAACAGTTTCTTCATTGATTATGAGAGAGTGTTCTCTGTTGCTCTTTCTGTAGTCTACAATTATTTCTTTGGTCTTGTTGATATTCAGTCAGAAGAGTCTAAAGAGTCTAAAGAGGCTAGTTGGTTATGCTTACTCACCCTACCATGACACCATTATGTGGATGCTGTTACAGAGAAAAGTAAAGAGTGAAACTAAAAAATAAAAAAAATGTGCTATAATCTTTGTTTTGGATAACCACTTGCAACTTTGCTATGCGGAGTATAACAAGAAATTAAATTAATTGTAAAACAAAGATTTTTCAAAAGTGACCAATACATGTAATGTATCCATGGTTTATGATCCAGCATGTCTAACTGAGTTATATAAATAACGCTCCTGTAATGTCTCTTTCATTTTTGCATTCCAGTATACAGTCTGTCAGTTTTACCTACAGAGCTTTACTGCCATGACCTTTTTAAAAGTCACAACGGTGGTCATTAATTAAGACATGTTTCTCATTAGTCTTAGAGAACAGTTCAAGGGCAGCCTTTTCAAAGACTTTTTCCTGTAGTACTACTCTAATACCATCATTGTCTTGGTATGAGGATAGACCTGCTGTATATTTCCAGATGTCCAGTACTGCATCGTTATTTAACAACCTGCTGCAGAGCATTGCTATTAGATTTCCAGCTGTCAGCTTCAGATACCTAGGTGATATGTGGCTATGCCAGGCCACTGCCCATTTTCATTCATTTTACAGTCTCTTCACCTCTGAATTTATTGCACGATGACTTTGGGATGTGAGAAGGATTCACAGTTCTTTGATAATAGGATGGAGTGCTGCTGATCCAGGTGTTAGCTAAAGATACATAATATGGTGATACACATGACAAGGTGTGGATGATCCACCATTTATGCAGGCAGGAAGGTATCATTTTTGTCATAAGGATGCAAACAAATTCACCAAACTACATCCCCCTACAATGAGCTAAATATGAATAATCCAAGCTCTGTCATGGTGCATCATTACTTTACAATAATGCCACTCTTTTTGCAATGTTCTTTACCTTGTTTTTAAGCTTTGCATATGTTTTGTTTCAATTTTGTGTTATGTTTCACTTTTTTATTTTAAAAATGTTTATTTTTTCAATATAAAAATAGTCATCTTGTGAACTCAACATGTATCATTCTTACTGATGTCTGCTGTGATAGTAAAAAATGCATATAATTATCTGTTTAAACTGATTAAAGGGATTGTAATGTGCCTTTAAACATTGTTAACTCTGTGCTTGGAGTACATATTCAATCTTTTTGTGTATTTCTCTTTAAAGGATTAGGTAACCCTTCTGTGCATTGTTTTTTTTTTTTTTTTTGCCGTACTGCCTGTCCATCAGCAGTCTCCTCCAGCCAATCATCCAACTCATTTTCCATCACTGGTAGAGAGTTAATTGGGAAGGGATATCACTTAGACAGCCAAGGGGTGGATGAGCATTTTTATGTCTGGAACTGTTACTATGTTTGCATGAACGTTTCATTAATTTTATGTAGCATGTGACATAGGACAGGGTCCTGACTGTGACTCAGATGATCTGGAATAACTTAGTGGTCCTGATGATACATAAACCTGCAAGCCAGCTGACGAAGGAAAGGAATGACAGCAGAGAGCCTGCTCACCCCATTCTGGGAGGGGAGTACTGCAGGCTAGTGCCTTTGGACATGCACTTTGCCTACAGTCCTTAGTGAAAATTGGAAACAAATGAAGGTATCTGGCTACATTAGGGAGGTTGGAAGTAATGCTAGTTTTGTAGGCAGTAGTCAAGCCATTCCACTACCCTACTGTATGATTATCCAAGATCTTGTGAGGATTTGCAGCAAGTAGTAAGAATTAAGGAAAGAAATCCTCTGATAGCTGCCCGAATGACAGCCACTTTGTGGCTCTATTAGGTATTAGCAGCTGTGGCAGAGGAAGTGACTTGATGATCAACAGTCATGAAGAAGAAAACCACCAGTAAAAAAATCAGTGTTTTTAATTTTTTGTAATGGAAAATAGAATATAATACTGAATTTATGATGTCATTATTAATAAAAGATCATATTATCTTTTGTAAATAACTGTATTGTATTTTAGATTTAAATAGCATTATATTGTAGATTTCATTATTTTTTAATTATTGTGGTTTTAATTGCATAGTTAGGCAGTTTCATTTTAGTGTATTGAGCATGTGCTTGGTACTGCAAACAATTACAAATACCCAGTAAACTGGAACGCATTGCAATGGTGGAGATATGGGCATTGTAAGATTCAATGCACATGTATCATTTGTAAAGTAATTTGAAATGGCGAATATAAACTTCAATAAATAATAATGTTAGTAACTTCTGTTTCATTTGCTGTATAGTTTAGCTTCACACTACATTGAAGTAAATGGAAATCTCCACCTACAGAGATTTCCATTTACATTTTCAATGTTTTGCGCTTTCGGTGTACTCGTGTCGAGAATATCATTTTCGATATTATCAGACTTCGAACACATAAAGTAGACCCAGATACCTGGTGGTCAAACTCAGGTTGCTTTCAACCCTAAGTACACAGATCACACTCCACTGGGTCTACACTTAGGGGGGTGCTGTCTATAATGTAATTAGCAGGGATGTCAGCTTTCCCAAAGGAAATAATAATGCATTTTTTGCATTTAGCTTTAATCCATGACAGTATATTAACATCACTGGGGGACTCAATGATTGCTCAATGATTGTTCCCAGTTTGCAATTGACAGCAAACTTGATCAGCCACAGGCCTTTTACAGCACCAACTTTGCCACTGCAAAAGTGATTTTATTTTCTTTTAATGTTTCACTGCTCTTTGTTGGCTCATTATACATGTTTGTATGTTTGGTCTATTGTACATATTATACATTTAAACAGAGACCACATGAAAAGTTTAACAAAGGAAGTTGACCACAGTGCAGTATTCTCTACTTTTAGTACTTCAGATTTATTAACTGAAAATTAAAATAAAATAAAAATAGTGTGTGAGTGAAAGCAATGGCATAAACACTGTGGAACTTGTTTAAAATTATATATTCCAACTATGAACTTGTTTCTTTCTTTAGACATATATTCACTCATTTATTTATGTGACAATGTGAGGTATTGCCAGCTATGCCAGGAGAAGTAGGGCAGTGGATATGTAACACATGCCAGCAAAGCTAGAAGGAGTTTTGTTAAGAATTACATGTCATTTGTATATCAAACTGATTTGTACAGATGCCCGTGCTGAAAAATGTATTTGTAAAGCTGCTTGTGTTAAAAGTGTACTAACAGTGGGTCCTAAGAAATGCACCTGTATGTCAGACTGTATTGTAACTGTTGAAATGTTGAGGATATTGGAAGAGAAGAGGTTAATCTCAGTCCAGCTAACTTTGAAAAATTGCCAACATCCTGGCAGGTAGGTTCAGTGCTAACTTTACCCCCCCCACCCCCTAAAGGGCCCATATCTATACAGGAAGAATGCAGAGTCCCTGTAATCACAACTACGCAAGTAAAAGCTGCACTCTCTAAAGCCAAAAACACAGCATCCATGGGACCGGACAACATCCCAGGCTGCGTTTTACACGAACTTCAGAACGAAATGGCTCCCCACTTATGCACCATGTTCAATAATAGCCACGCATCAGGCTTTGTGCCCACTGAATGGCACACAGCAACAGTTATCCCACTCCACAAAGGGGGAGCCACCACTGATCCCGGGAACTATCGACCTATTAGCCTGACGAGCCTGGTCTGCAAGACCATGGAACGTATCATCATGGAACTCATAAACAAAGACATTGGTAACCTCCAAACTCAGGATCCCACCCAGTTCGGGTTTGTGAAAGGCAGATCATGCCTTCTGAACCTGATCGACTTCTTTGAGGCAGTCACCAAAGCCGTAGATGAGGGTAAGGTGGCTCACACAGCCTATCTTGACCTCGCCAAGGCTTTCAACACCATCCCCCATTCTGGAATTATAGCTAAACTCACTAAACTAGGTATAAATTCTTATGTCACAAGATGGGTTGCCAATTAGCTCACTGACAGAGCCCACACTGTAAAAGTTGCAGACTCCAAATCTGACCTCAAAGCAGTAACAAGTGGAGTACCACAGGGTTCCATCATGGGACCTCTCCTGTTTGGTATATACTTCTCTGAAGTACAGGCTAACACAGAAGGCCTCTGGCTAACGAAGTTCGCAGATGACTGCAAACTAGGAGCCATAGTCAAGTCCCCAAATGATGTGGACATCCTACAGAAGGGCCTCACTGAGACAGATGCCTGGTATCAGAGCCATGGCCTCAAGCTCAATGCCAAAACGTGCAGTGTCATCCCCTTTGGTAAAAACTCTGTACCCATGAACTACCACATAGGCAGCAATCTACTTAACACCAAGTGCATGATAAGATACCTTGGGACCCAGGTGGACAGCAGTCTCTCCTTTGATAGTCACATTGCCACATTAGTCAGGAAGTCCTTCTACATGGCACACCTCATCATAAAAGGGTTCTCATTCAGGAAAAAAGAGGTCATTGTTTCCCTCTACTCGATACTCATTAGACCCATTATAGAGTGCAACTCCCCTTTTGGAATGTACCTCACAAGACATCTGCAGCAGCTGGAAAGGCCACAGAAGTACCTCACAAAGAGGATTACTGGCCTCAAACAAATGCCCTACACTGACCGCCTCAAAAAACTCCAGCTTTACTCCATAGCATATCGCCTACTCCGAGGTGATCTCTGCCTAACATATAAAGCTATGTCAACCCCAGAGCTGTTGGACATGCTACACCTAAAGAAATCCCAATCCCTCTGAGCTACATGCTCTAGGGACCTAAACCTTGTCACCACAATAAACAGGACATGCTGGAGGGATAGATTTCTGTCCCAGAGACTTTCCAAACTCTGTAACAGGCTACCCATCTATGTCAAGCAAAGTTCTTCATTAGCACTCTTCAAGAAAAATCTTGATGAGTGGATGGGAAATAGGAAATATACCACAGGGATCACTTCTGTGTCTCTGCTCGACAGTGGCACAGGAAAATAACTTTCTTGAGTGGCATAAGCCAGGGAACCTTGTTGGCTAGGCTTACATAGGCCCTTGGGCCAATAGCCTAGTACCTAACTATGAACCTATGAACCTATGTATGAAATTAAATTACCTGGTTTAGGCCATAAAGATTGTATTGTACATTTCTGATTGCAGCCAGAGACAAAATGTCTGGAAAAACTAAGGCGAGGAATCCTACTGTATTGTCCTTAGGGATGAACTAATTCCTACCCTGGAGGGATGGGAGTTTTGAAATGGTTTTATAGCTTCCAGATGCTATAGCACATCTTAACAAAGCTCTATCTGTGTGCAAAATTCTAGTTCAGTTTCTACTAAAGGGGGAAGTGTGGGAACCTGAAGTCAGATGATCAGATGTATGTGATACCATTCTGTAATCCAGCACTGAAATGCTGGTTTATTACTAGAGGAGACAGAAGTCTCAGTGCAGTCTGTTTTTGAAACCTATCAAAAATGAAATACCACTCACCCATCCCCTTCATCTTGCCTTGCTTTAGTAAGTAACCAGAAAACAGTAATTCTTTTCATCAGTCAGGAAAATATAGTGAGATTAGTTAAGTACTGTGTGAATTTATCTACCTGTGTTATTTTAATATTTCCTGTGATTAAACCTCTGGTGTTTACTGTAAATAGATATTCAATATCTTCATGTTCTTTATTATATATTATTAAATATATTTATACTTTTCATTGTGGCTGATCTTTTAGAGAATATTTTAAACTTTGAGAGTACTTATATTTATTTAGTGACACTGTGGCCACTTCTAAAGGCCTTGTTGCATTGGTCAAACACTACCATTTGTATTAGCATTAATTTTACTTAGTATGTGGTGGTGCTGCGGTAGCGTTGTCACCTCACAGTAAGACGCTGTCTGGTTTGATTCTTAGCTACAGCGTCTTCTGTGTGGAGACATGCGTGAATGGGCGTACCTTCATTGAAGGTTGGGCGTCAGGGCTGGTACCTCGGCACATAAAAATCAACTACCAATCATTAGCGGACCGGAGTTCCACTGTGGCGACCCCTAACCGGGAAAAGCCGAAAGACACAACAACAACAACATAATTGGGTACCCCTGTAAGAGCCTCAGAGCAGCTGGCTGGTGGCAGTGTAACTACCTTATATTCTGGGCAAAGAATAGCAGACTTACTTACTTAGAAGATGGTAGCACTGTGTGTGGCAGAGGCCTCTCCAGCTTATGAGGTCCATTTTGTATATTTTTGTTAAATTTGTGTGATCTGTCAATCTGCAGTCCGTTGGTGGTTCGTTCTTGACCTGTTTGAATGTCTGGTGGACTGCAGCAGTGATGTTCACTGTGTTTGTTGAGTTTTTGTTTGTTGGGAACATTGGACTGATCATGGAAGTTTGGGCCTATAGTGGCCTCAGTGGCGAGTTTGAACTGAACGTGAAGGCCGAAAGCCAGATTTGTGTCTGCCATGTCTGTTTATAAGGACCAGATTGAATTAGTTGGATTGGAGGGAATCGGACTGGATTTGGGATTCTGCTGGTGGCATCAGAGATGGAATTGATGACGGTATGGATGGTGAGAATGGTGGAAATATTGTTGGACTGGTTGTGGCTGTATGGGCCTTTGGGTAGTGGCAGTTGCACTGAATGCAGGTAATGAGGCCTGACTTTGTATGCCAGTTGTTTTTGAATTGGTTTTTGGTCTGTGAGTTTGGAGGGATTGAATGGGACTTGAGATGTTGCTGGAGTTGGAGAGGGAGATGGTGGCAGTGTGGTTGGAGGGGATTGCTGTATTCCACGGAATGGTGCATGGTCGAAGAAGCTTTTGTGCATTCTGTGCCTCAGTTAGCCCAGTCACTGTTGTTGTACATGTGTATTTGTTGCTGTGTTTCTGTTGTACACGAGCTTGGAGAAATTAAATTTCTTTCAGCTGTACATTTTTCTAGATGGTCTGAATGATAATAAAGTCACTTTAGACTTTTTTGACTTTGACAGAGTGAGTAAATCTGTGCCATACTTTCCTGTCTGTGTGTGTGTGTGTGTGTGTGTGTGTGTGTGTGTGTGTGTGTGTGTGTGTGTGTGTGTGTGTGTGTGTGTATGTGTGAAAATTAAACTTAAACTGTGTGTGTGTCAGCTATCTGGACCAGGTACACAGAGCACTGGTTTCATGAAGACGGTGCTGGAGGACTTGGCTTGGAACACTCTGTTGGGGACTCAACTCTACAGCTGTGCCAGTGGAACAAATTGGAGAGAGAGAAAGGGAAACTGAACCCCCACATTGAATGTGTTCTCCATGTGCTTGTGCTTAGTGCAGAGAGCTGCATCTGAAAATACTGTGTGTATCCATTTTTATTCCAAGTGAATGTCTCTCTCCAGTGTCAGTGGTGAGGAATCCATGCCCTTGATTATTGGGGCCCAGAGAAGGAACGTCACAATTTAAACAATGATAATGATCCAAGGGGTCAGTTTCAAAAATGACTCAGCCATAAGGAGCTAATGGCAGTAATAATGGTATGGAAAACTCACTTAATTCCAAGCTAGCTCCTAGGTAAAATTTTAAGTAAAACATAATGTGGGTAAAAAATAAACAGTTTGGATGCATTTAGTAAGCAGAGAGGCAGACATGCCTAACACTTTTAATCGGAATGCTATGCCAACATGAAAAAATCATAAAACAAAGATAGCTTCAGTAAACCAAACATAGCATAAATGTTAGAACTGGAGTGAAGAGATGTAGTTCAGATTAAAACAATATATACTGTGAAGATTCAAATTATGAGAAAATAGTTATAATAGCTTGCAGGAAATATGCTCTAGGATTTCAGAAAGAACCCCATCAGAGGCAGTAAGAGTTATGGCAAAAGGAGACTGTTTCCTCTATCATGCAAAATGCATTTCATAGACATGTTTCCTGCAAAAAGGAAATACATCATTATCAGCTAATTTGCATGTCTTTGAATCTCCTGTAATAGCAAATCAACACTTGACTGCAGAAAATACCTCAAGCGGCACATGCATCATATTTGCACATACACCTCCCTTATTCACTGTCTTACACAAATGTGTTTATACACACACACACACACACACACACACACACACACACACACACACACACACACACACACACACACACACACACACACACACACGCGCTCATGCATTCTCCTTTAATTTGTTAACTGTGCTGGGGCTCTAGTCCACAGACCACCTCTATCCATGACCTCAGCCACTTAGGCAGTAATACTTTTTTAAAGTGTCATTTGTCCTAGGCATGAGGCAATCATATGACTTTGTCTAGCTAATTTATTTCCTAGACTCTACAAAGAACATGGTGGTGCCATCTTTCTTTTTTTTTGGCAAAAGCAGCACAACCATGAAGCCCAGAGAATGTTGGACTATCCAATTACTCTCAAATTAAATATGTCTTACAGTTCCTCTAAGAATAATTTCTTAATTAATTCAGGCAACCTATATGGGTCTATCTGATGGAATGTTAGGACCCTTTGTCCACAATTTGGTCCACTAGTTTGGTACACCCTGGCTTACCTGAGAACATGTAGTCCTGCCTGGATATCTTGAACCTGCATAGGAAATAGCTGCTGTGAAAGAGCTACAAAGAACATGGTGGTGCCATCTTTCTTCTTTGGCATCAGCACCCCAACCATGAGGGCCATAGAATTTCACTGAGAAATATCCCTCTCTGATTCCTCCAGTAACCCACTGCAGATACTGAGCACTAGTGTATGTCTATAATGGTAGGGTTTGTGCATCTACCCTGAGTGGACCATATTAAGCCTAGCCAATTATCCCATGTGAGAATAATACCCTTCACATTGTTTCTGTAAGGTAAACACCTTAACCATTATCCCAATCTCCATTTCCAGTCTTTTTAATTCTAGTTTGCTTCTGAGATCATCTGAGCATGGGTTGAATTGTCTTTTTTTTTTTTGCATATTGCTCACCCATACTCCATGCTAGACTGTCTTCAGGTTTAGTAGGCCATATTCCAGTTGAACACAGGGCTGCTAGCATGCCTTCTTTGGACGTAATGGCATATGAAATCACCTTGATTTTGCAATCCTTAGTTACATGTGACATTGACATCTCAGTGACAAAAAGCAGATTACACAAATAAATCACTAAACAACTCACAAGATGAAGCTTGACCTGAAATGCATACAGGAAATATGCACTGCTGACCTGGGCCTACACCATCCACACCCAAGAATATGCTTTATACTGGAGACCAACAATCAAGGCTTTTGGCTGAGTTTCCCAGGTCCCTTTCTTACTTCTCTATGGATTCAATGCCTTCTAGTGTTCCATTTCACAAAATAATTGTACTTTGTTTAAATTATTACATGTGCAAACACACATGCACATACACACACTCTTTCTCTCTCTCTCTCTCTCCGCTTTCTAGAGAAGGCTGGTAATATTCCCCAATGTTATATATTTCTACTTGGAACAAGATAGATCACTGTCCCCACTCATGGCGATAGTGATCTATAACACTCATGGTGAGAGTGATCTATACCACTCATGGTTACAGTGATCTATCTTGTCCAGGTATAAACTCCAGTTACTGTTCTAATCTTGAGAAATAAGCCAGATGACTATAAACACAAATGGTAATATACAACAGATCCGTTTTATTGACTGAAGCTGATGAGCAGAGTGACTATTCATAGCGCTCTTTTCATCATCAACATCATCATCATCATCATCATCAACCCCCTTTTTACCCATTTTCTATATGGGGCTGAGGTAATATGTCAACTATCAACATCTCTTTTGATTCAATGCCACTCTTCCACCTTCTTCATAGGTTCATAGGTGTGTACTAGGCTAATGGCCCTGGAGCCTTTACAAGCCTGGCCCATAGGATTATCCTGGCATCGTGCCACCCAACCTTAGTTCCCAGTGCCTCTGTTGAGTAGAGCCACTGGAGTGATCCCTGGGGTGAATTTTCTATTTCCCATCCGCTCATCAAGATTTCTCTTGAAGAGGGCTAGTGAGGTGCTCAGTTTGACATGTATGGGAAGTCTATTCCATAGAAGGGGCAGTCTCTGGGTTATGAACCTGTCCCTCCAGCACATTCTGTTGATTGTGGTAATGAGGTTGAGGTCTCTGGATCATCTGGGGTGGAGGGATTGGGATTTCTTTACATGTAGCATTTCTAACAGAGCTTGGTCAGACATGGCTTTGTAAGTCAAGCAGAGAGTGTCTCTAAGTAGGTGATATGAGACAGAGAATAGTTGGAGTTTTTTGAGTCTGTCCATATAGGGCAAGTGTTTAAGGCCTAGGATCCTCTTTGTGAGGTACGTTTGTGGCCTCTCCAGTTGTTGCAGGTGTCTAGTGAGGTACATGCCAAATGGGGCGCTGTACTCAATGATTGGCCTAATGAGGGAAGAGTAGAGAGAGACAATGTCCTCTTTCTTCCTGGATGCAAAACCCTTAGTAATGAGATGTGCCACATAGAAGGATTTTCTGACCACAATGGCAATGTGGTGGTCAATAGAGAGGTTGCTGTCAACCTGTGTTTCCAGATCTCTTATAACACCTTCTGTGTTCCGTGCACTACCATCGATGTGGTAATTCATGGGAATCGGGTTTTTCCCAAAGGGGATGGTGACACATTTTTGGCATTGAGCTTAAGGCCATGGTTTTGATACCAGTCGTTGGTCTCAGTGAGGCCTGACTGTCAAAGGTCTGCTTTCACACAATCCAGCCACCTCTCTGATGGACACCCACATTTCCTCTTGTCTTCTTCTGTCTGTTCCAAATCTTCTTCACCAGATTGTTTTTTACTTTTCTGCACATGTGCACAAACCACCATAATTTATTCTCATTGCAATTGGAGCTACTTCGGCTTCTGTTCTGAGCATTATTTCTTTGAATATCCCATAGCATGCATCCTACCACCCATCTCAGGCACTTCATCTTTATGAGGTCTAGCTTCCTCAACTGCTCTACATTTACTGCCCAGGTTTCTGTACCATACAGTAGTGCTGATAGCACTACTGTTTTGCACGTCTTACTTCAGCTTCTTTCACATTCTTCTGTCCTACACTACACATGACACTCTGTGCTATATGGCTGCAGCCCCTCTGATTCTAGCTTTGGCTTTCTGATGCTGACTTCCCTTCTCCTCAACCACCCCTCAGAGATACTTGAAGCTGTTAATCTGTTCTATTACTTTCCCTTCTATCTCACTTCTCTTACAACTGTCTAATCTGTGCTCAATTTCATCCCATGTGCCTTCAGTTTTGTATTCCATTCCTATCCTATGCTGAGGTTCTTGCTCAGAGTCTGCCTGTAATGCTACATTGTCTTCATGCAGCAACTTGCTGACCTATCCCCTCTGACCTGTTTGCTAATGTAGTCCATCACTAGTATGAACAGCAGTGGGCTCAGAGATAAATGCTGATGCACACCCGCTCACACTGGGAACCTCTCTGTGAGTCCACTTTTCATACTTGAGTCATCAGGTCTGCACCAATTCTACCAATATTTCTGGGACTTTAAACCATCACAAAACTGCCCAAATAAGTAAGTGCCCTTTTGTCAGTTAATAAATAAGTAAATAAATCAGCCATAATCTTTTAAAATGAAAAAAAACATGCTTATTTATTTACAAAACACAAGGCTGGATAGTACAGCTAACAATTAAAATGCAGAAAAATACATAATTGGGCATGGAAAACAAACAAATAACTGGTCTGAGCAGATGAAATATTTAAAGGAAAATTCTGTCTAAGCAACTAAATCTTTTCTTATTATATCTAAGCAGACACTATATACAATATCTGAACCTTCAGGATATCACAAGCAGTGACAAAAATGCTGAAATAAACTCACTAGTACAGAGCAGCAAGATGACCCACACTTAGCACAGGTAGTTCTCACTGCAAACAGTAAATGATGACTTCCAGCTCAACAGTCTCTGAAGAAAGGGTCATTCTATCCGATCCCTGGAGAGATATCTTGCAATGCATCCACAATGGGAGGTACACCATTAGCATTATTCTTTCAACTCCTACTCCCAGCAGTGAACCACATTCCGTGGTACTTTTTGGGAATTTTCCTTGAGGTATTGTTTTGGAAAAAAAGCAGTTCTGTCCTGTTTTCCTTATTTTTTTTTCTTTTCCTTCTCTTGGTTGAATACCTGCCACACAAGAGTAATAGATGAATATAATAGAAAACTCTTCCCTGGAACTGAAAATATATCAATGTATTTTTCTGAGTTGCTTTAATGCATCACAATGTGCTTATCATATTTTAATATGTGGTTTCCAAACAATTGCTGTCATTGAACTTGACATACTAATGAGATCTATTTTTATTGCTTGGAAATCTTCCATGAAGTCCCCTTTATATGACTCTCGTCTGATATAAGGAAATGAGGTGACATTTAACTCCCATATAAATAAGATGGCAGTAGTGTGAGCCTAAGGCATCTTTGACAGCTTTTGGAACATTAAAACTTTTTTTTTTTACTTCAATTACTCTAATTTGTATTGTTCTCAAAGCTGCAGTGACCCATTCACAATTGTAAATCTTCAACAAAATAAAATAGTGTAAATGCAGGCTTTTCTACGGCTATTGATTTACTGCGCTTCAGGTATTAATAGACCCTTCCCTTCCCTTTCCTCATACTTATACTGAGGTTTCAAAGCTGTCACTGGAATCCAGAAACTGTTAAGTGACAGCTCTTGCCTCAAAGAACTGGATTGGGAGGTTGGCCTAATGGTTATGGTGTTTGCCTTACAAACAAAAGGTGCAGGATTTGAGTCTCACAAGGGATAACTGGCTAGGTTTTAAATGGCTCACCAGGGCAGTTAGTCTAGTACTAATCTATGAACACATATGCAGGCTACTTCTTCTAGTTATCCTTGTCTGCAGGGGAAAGATGTGTATTTTTTTCTTAACAGAGAAATTTGCGGTATTTGGATAAAAGCATTTTACTTTTATTTGTGTTGTATTATCTGCATTCTTGGCATGCAACACAAAATAAGTGTAAGCTTTTCTTTTTGAAACTTTATCATGAGATTTTTCTTTTTTTTGCTGAAGCACAAATGTCTTGAGTGTTACATTTTTCCACCAGTCTTGTATTGCTGCCATCTTGTTTTGAGCATGACAAACTAATCATTATTCTCTTTGTTGTGAATAAGACCAAAACACTTAACATTTTGAACTTAACAGCAAATAATACCTATAACAAATGGATCACTGTCCAAAAAGATGTTGTCAGCAATATGCCATTTTCAGTTGTTGCATTGTTCACTCCTCTCCTTAAAATTGTCAGAACATTTGCCTGGACATTATAAAGCTTAATTAGTGTTGTGAAAAGTTACTTCAAACAGTTCTGCATTTAATTATTGCATATATGTCACACAAACTAGTGTTTTATAATTAGATAATTAAACAGCATGCTTTGATTATTATTACACTTAGTGAAAATAAGTGGCACCCTGGCATTGCAATTTATGGGTTAACAAAACTCAGTCTGTTATGCACGTTGCATATGTAATTATCCAGTGAGTATGGAGAATGGAAAAAGAAAACAAAATGAGAATGCAGGTTGCAAGAAACACCCACAAAAGACCAGAAATGCAAAGGAAAAAGAAAGAGTTAAAATGGTGGAAACAAAGGGAAGAAGAATATGGGTGTTGCTCACCAGGTCAGGAAAAAGCAGGCGAACATTGTGTGTTCTTGTTCAAGCAGCTTTATTATATACAAACACATCATAAACTAAGCTAAGTAACTTTAACATATAAACAAACTAGCTATCATGCATATAGATGTTAACACTCAGGCTACAATGGCACTGAAATTAACACGTGCTTGGAATTTATACGCACACACAGACTTTAGAAAAGCTTCGTAAAGGTACAACACACTTATTCTACAATGGGAAAGGGTCATTTTGAACTATATTAAGAAATGAATTAATAAATAAATGCACAGACAATTTTTCAATAAATTTTTACCTAAAACATTCATAGGTTCATAGGTAGGTACTAGGCTATCTGCCCGACGGCATTTATAAGCCTATCCAGAATGTGTTGGCTTTCACTGCCCCCTTAGATTAGTTCCCTGTGCCTCTGTCCAGCAGACCCACTGAAGTAATCCCAGGGGTAAACTTTTTGTTTCCCATCCACTCATCAAGGTTTCTCTTGAAGAGTGTTAGCGAGGAGCTCTGCCTAATGTAGATTGGAATCTTGTTCCAAAGCATGGAAAGTCTCTGGGACAAGAATCTATCCCTCCAGCACATCCTATATATTGTTGTGGTGAGGTTTAGATCCCTAGAGTGTGTGGCTCGAGGGGATATGGTTTTCTTTATGTGGAGCATGTCCATCAATTCTGGGTTGGACATGGCCTTGTATGTCAGGCAGAGATCATCTCTGAGCAGGCGGTATGCAACCGAGTACAGCTGGAGTTTCTTCAGTCGAGCTGCATAGGGCACCTGTTTGAGGCCAGTGATCCTCTTGGTGAGGTACTTCTGTGGTCTTTCCAGCTGTTGCAGGTGTCTTGTAAGGTATATCCCAAATGGGGCGTTGTACTCTATGATGAGTCTGATGAGTGATGTGTAGAGGGGCGCAATGACCTCTTTTGATCAGGATGTGAACCCTTCTGTGATTAGGTGAGCCACATAGAAGGATTCTAACCACTTTGGCAATGTGATTATCAAAGGAGAGATTACTATCTACTTAGGTCCCCAGATCCCTTATTACATCTTCCATATTTAGGGGACTACCACCTATGTGGTAGTTTGTGGGTACTTTGTTTTTTCCAAAGGGGATGACTATGCACTTTTTGGCATTTAGCTTGAGGCCACAATTTTGACACCAGGTATCCATCTCAGTGAGACCCTTTTGGAGGATGTATGTGTCAGCTGAAGAGTCAGTTATAGCCCCTAGTTTGCAGTCATCTGAGAATTTGATCAGCCATAGTCCTCCTGTGCTTGCCTGTACCTCTGAGAAGTAAATGCCAAATAGGAGGGGTCCTAGGACTGAGCCATGGGGAATGCCACTTGTAACCAGTTTAGAGTCAGACCTAGCTCCTGCAACTCCCACCATGTGGATTCTGTCCATGAGCCAGTTGGCAACCCATCTTGTGACATAGGGGTTTATGTTCAGGCTGGTGAGCTTGTCTATAATACCAGAATGGGGAATGGTGTCAAAGGCCTTTGTGAGGTCTAGGTAGGTTGTGTGTACCACCTTTCCTTGTTTATAGCCTTGATAACTGTCTCAAAGAAGTCCACCTGGTTTAGGAGGCATGATCTGCCCTTAACAAAGCCGAACTGGGTAGGGTCCAGTGTTTGGAGGTTCCCAATGTCTTTGTTAATGAGTTCCATGATGATGCGCTCCATAGCCTTGCAGATCAAGCTAGCCAGGCTTATAGGGTGATAGTTCCCGGGGTCTGTTGTGGCTCCACCTTTGTGGAGCATAATAACTGTTGCTGATGGGTACATAGCTTGTGGAGAGGCTGAGTATGAACAGTGTGTTTAGGTAAGGGGTTAGTTCGCCTTCGAGCTCGTGTAGGACATTGCCTGGGACACTGTCTGGTCCCATTGATGCTGTGTTTTTGGCTTTGGAGAGGGCTGTTTTAACCTGAGTGTCTGTGATTTCAGGGGTTCTACATTCTTTTGGTATGGTTATGGGTCTTTTTGGGGGTGAGAGGAGGGTGAAGTTTGCACTGAACCTGTCTGCCAGGATGTTGGTGATATCAGCCGGTTCGGTGTATTCTGTGCCATTCTGCACCAACTCCAAGCAGATCTGAGAATTGCCACTTAGATTCTTGACATAGTTAAAGAATGCCTTTTGGTTATTTTTGGAGTCCTTGGCAATTTTTATTTCGAAGCTCGCCTTGGATGATTTATTTATTTATTTTATTTATTTTATATTTGTTAACCGGGCTAGTCTAGCTGGATACATATCCTTTTTCAGTAGAGGCCCGAGGAGAAAAGCTCCAACATAAGTAGTAAATCACAAGTTGAAAAAACAAGTTATAAAAAATACAGGTTATAAAAAATATAAGATTATAAAAAAGTATAATCAAGTTGACGTGTTACATTTACAAGATTAGTATAAAAGTACGATTTTATATAGAAGAATTATGGGACAAAGATAGATCGGTTGGTATACATAGCAGAGATATGTTAAATACTAATAGTATATATACGAATTCAAGAGTCACCCGCTAATATTTTGGGTAAAGAGGATTTCAAGATCAGTAGTTGGGAGCAAGAAAGAAGGGGATAGTGGTCTGGATAGATTTGATAAGAAAGTTAGATGTGTTAGTTTAGTCAGGTTCAGGACATGGGCATAGCCATTGTGTCTTGAGATAATCTTTCAGGTTGCTTTTGAACTGGTTATGAGAGGTAGTATTTCTAAGGTTGTTTGGGAGGGAGTTCCATGGTTTGCCAATGGAGTTGGCAAAGAGGGCATCACCGCCAGAATTATTTGCTTTAATGGTTCGGATCTGGGTGCTCTTGGATGATCGGAGACTATTTAGGTTAGTGTATGGGATCAATATGCTAGACAGAGATGGGGTTCTAACTGGTTGATTAATTATTTTACATGCTTCAGTGAGTTGGTTGAGTTTGAGAAGGTTTGGCAGTTCCAACCAGCCGAGTTGCCTCAGGTTATGACAGTGATGAGTGCGATATGGAGAACCTGTTATGAATCTAGCAATGTGGTTATAGGCCAGAGAGAGCATGTTTAGTTCACGTTTATTGAGGAAAGAAAGGACTGGGGAGGCATAGAGGAGGGTAGAGAGGAGGTGCGTGCAGGCAATGGTTAGTTTGGCAGTAGGAGTTAGAAAGTTTTTTATTCTGTACATGGATCCTAGTTTTTTGTTCACAGATTTTACAGTTTGAGTAATGTGGATGTCAAATTTGAGCTTATAATCAATAGTTACTCATAGTAATTTGGTACTGGTGACAGGGGTTATGATAGTCCCGTTATTAGATTTAACATGGAAGGTAGTATTATCAGTATTTGGGAGTTCTTTTCCTGGGGTAGAGAAGATGTTGGGGAAAAATAGTAGTAATTTGGTTTTGGTTGGGTTGAGTAGGAGTTTGAGGTCGGTGAACCACTTTTCTACTAGAGAAAAACAGAGTTGAGTGGAGGTTTGGAGGTTGAGGAGGGAGAGATCTGGGCAGATTAAGGTGGAGTCATCGGCGTATTGGATGCAGGTGGATTGAGGGATAACTGAGTGGAGGTCGTTAATGAAGATGGAAAATAGAAGTGGTCCCAATATTGAGCCCTAAGGGACACCAATGGTATTAGGAAGCAGGCCTGATAGTCTATTTTGCCACAGGACAGCCTGTTGCCTACCAGTTAGGTAAGCTTTGAACCAGGTTAGTGATGGGGTGTCCAGATGTAGGGTTTCAAGGGTGGACAGAAGGAGCTGGTGATTGACCATATCGAAAGCTTTTGACAGGTCAAGAAAGAGGGCGGAGGATATAAGTTTGCTATTGTGATTTTTATTAATGGAGTCGACAAAGGAAAGGAGGGTAGTGGTTGTGCTATGGTGGGGGCGGAAGCCGTGCTGGGTGTTGGATAGTAGATGATTGCAAGTTAGGTAGTGAAGAAGTTATTTGTGGATACATCTTTCCATGATTTTCGCTATTGGGGACAGTATCGCTATTGGTCTATAGTTTGATATTTCCGTGGAGGTGCCTCCTTTGTGAAGCGGGATGATGTAGGAAATCTTCCAAATAGTGGGGATATTAGCTTCAGTAATGGTTCTATTGATAAGGATGGATATAGGGTATGCAATAACATCAGACGCAATTTGTAAGAATTCTGCTGGGAGGTGATCAGCTGCTAGGGTGGTTGGTTTTAGCTTTTTTAAGAGAGTACTTATGTATGATGTGGAGACCGGCTTAAAAGTGAAGGGGTAGGGGCCTCAACAAGGGGTTGTGTAGCAGGTGGGGTGAGGAGGTTAGTTGACTGGCGAGGGTTTGATAGTCTCGGTGAAGAAAGAGTTAAAGGCATTGGCTATTTCTTCCTGTCCTTTCTCAATGAGTTTCTCAGGGGTTGGGGTAGTAGTTTTACCTGGGTGCTGGAGGTTGTTAAAACATGCCCAAAATTTCTTTGGGTTGTTCTGGTGTTTCTGCTGGAGGTGGCAGAAGTATTGCTTTTTGTCTAGGGTAACGGCTGTTTTAGTAGTATTTCTTAGATGTTGAAACTTAGTTCTATCTTGGGGGTTTTGTTGCTCTCCATTTGTCCCAGGCTTGGTCACGGAGTTTAATTTTAGTTTTTGTTTCTTTAGTAAGCCAGGGAGCTATACGACTTTTAGGTCTAATTTGTCTATGTGGGGCATGGGAGTCAAGTATCTTAAGGAATGTGTTGTTGAAGTAGGTCACACTCTCCTGGAGGGGTAGAGTTCTTAATAAGGTCCAGTTACAACATTTTAGTTCAGCAAGAAATTGTTGTGGGATAAATTTCTTTTTGTTTCTAATTAGTCTATATACCGGGGGGTTGGAAGTAGGGCATTTGTGTTTAATAATATAAGTTATAAGGTGGTCACTGAGGTCATTGGGAAGGGTGCCTGTAGTATAGTTGCTTGAATCTCTATTGGTAAGGATCCAGTCAATGGTACTTTCTTTTTGGAGAGAATTGCCTAATCTGGTAGGGGATAGAATATGTTGGGAAAATCCATATAAGTTAATGGGGTGTGGGGTTGTGTGGGTGGAGCAGAGAGACCAGTCAATATTAACGTCCCCAAGTACTATGGTTTCTTGTGGGTAGTTGGTGGTTAACCAGCACAAGGTTTGCTCTAAATTTTCTGTGTTCTTCCCAGGTGGGATATAGGTAACTATGAGGTTGAGGCATTTTTGAGTGTTAAGGCAAATTTTTAGGGCAATTAGTTCTAAGTTAGAGATTGTAGGTGGTTGTACTGGATTCCTATGGATATTTAGGGTATTTTTAAACATGACAGCTATTCCTCCCCCTTTTTTCTTTACACGATCAGCCCTGAAAATATTATATCCGGGTGGAAGCATCTCTTGATCTTTAGTGGAGGGTTTTAGCCAGGTTTCAGTTAGACACATAATGTCAGGGGAGTGAGTAGCTATCATTGCATGTAGGGTGTGAATTTTGTTATTAATGCTTCTAAGGTTAAGATGTAGTATTAGAAGGGAGTCGGTAGATTTACGGGTTAAGTTAGAGGGGTTAGAGTTTGGCACTGTAGGGGGGCCTGGGTTTGGATGGACGTCACCATAGATGATTATACTAGTTTTCAGGTAAACTAAAAATCTTTGAAGTTTAGATATTAATTTGAGGTTGGTTTTGTTGGTTGGTGTTTTGGGGTGGTGGAGTGTGAGATGGACTCTTTTGATGAATATTGTTTTGCCTTGGTAGGGTGGAGGTGCAATAGGAATAACATAGTGATAGGATTGGGAGTTAGTGAGGCCATTATGGAAGGGGATTCCTGCCAAAGATTGATTTTCATACTTAGTTAAGGAGTAGATGGTGATAAGTAGTATTGTAGTGAGAGGGGTGATGAAATGGATGAATTTGGCCATGATGGGGATAGGGAGAAGATATAGGAAGGGGAGGAGGTTTGGTGTTAGATTTGTTAAGGTGGGTGGGCCTTGGGGTGGGAGGAGTAGTAGGGTGAGTCACGGGAGGTTTGGATTTGCTAGGGAAAAAGTGGGAGGGTCTGGCTATACCTATAAATGTAGGGATAGTGGGGGCGGGTGGGATATGGGGGCAGGGAGGGAGGAGCGAGCCAGCGAGGGCGGCGGGGCATCCACCACCAGGAGTAACTTAGGCAGCAGTTTGTGACTTAAACAACAGTTTGTGGCTAAGCAGCCAAGAAGCAGACCTCAGGTATTTGTAGCTAGGGCAATAATTATATTTTATCGGCACTGCCAGGTACCAAGGACTAGCACTAAACTGATAACTGTTTAGCAGAGAAGAATGCACAATTTTTTTACCCAGTAACAAAGAAGTGGTTGGGCTGGCTGTCTATTGTAGTCCTTATGCAGGTCCGGGTGTTCGCTGAGGTGAGCGGATTGGGTCATGGGAGGCCGCGAATGGTTTGGGCGAGGGACAACCTGCGAATGTAATGGAAGGAGAGAAGGAAGTTAGAATAACTAGGCTGGTTAGTTAGTTAGGAAACACAAATTAATACAGTGAGCTGGTGGGATTAAGCTGTAGTCTGGACAAAAGTAAATAAAAACAGTTTGAGGTACAAATGTGTGTCATAGACAGTAACATATAGGTTAGTGTGCATACATTCTGTTTGATTCTTAAACACTATCATCCAATTCGCTAATGCAACATAAGCAGGATGCCCCAAGTTATAAGCCAGATACTTGCTCTACAACAATATAGTGTGCACAAATAGCGTCGGTCCTAGTCGCTATACAGTTTGAAAATCCACCGCCAGGAGTAACTTAGGCAGCAGTTTGTGACTTAAACAACAGTTTGTGGCTAAGCAGCCAAGAAGCAGACCTCAGGTATTTGTAGCTAGGGCAATAATTATATTTTATCGGCACTGCCAGGTACCAAGGACTAGCACTAAACTGATAACTGTTTAGCAGAGAAGAATGCACAATTTTTACCCAGTAACAAAGAAGTGGTTGGGCTGGCTGTCTATTGTAGTCCTTATGCAGGTCCGGGTGTTCGCTGAGGTGAGCGGATTGGGTCTTGGGAGGCCGCGAATGGTTTGGGCGAGGGACAACCTGCGAATGTAATGGAAGGAGAGAAGGAAGTTAGAATAACTAGGCTGGTTAGTTAGTTAGGAAACACAAATTAATACAGTGAGCTGGTGGGATTAAGCTGTAGTCTGGACAAAAGTAAATAAAACAGTTTGAGGTACAAATGTGTGTCATAGACAGTAACATATAGGTTAGTGTGCATACATTCTGTTTGATTCTTAAACACTATCATCCAATTCGCTAATGCAACATAAGCAGGATGCCCCAAGTTATAAGCCAGATACTTGCTCTACAACAATATAGTGTGCACAAATAGCGTCGGTCCTAGTCGCTATACAGTTTGAAAATCCACCGCCAGGAGTAACTTAGGCAGCAGTTTGTGACTTAAACAACAGTTTGTGGCTAAGCAGCCAAGAAGCAGACCTCAGGTATTTGTAGCTAGGGCAATAATTATATTTTATCGGCACTGCCAGGTACCAAGGACTAGCACTAAACTGATAACTGTTTAGCAGAGAAGAATGCACAATTTTTTTACCCAGTAACAAAGAAGTGGTTGGGCTGGCTGTCTATTGTAGTCCTTATGCAGGTCCGGGTGTTCGCTGAGGTGAGCGGATTGGGTCTTGGGAGGCCGCGAATGGTTTGGGCGAGGGACAACCTGCGAATGTAATGGAAGGAGAGAAGAAGTTAGAATAACTAGGCTGGTTAGTTAGTTAGGAAACACAAATTAATACAGTGAGCTGGTGGGATTAAGCTGTAGTCTGGACAAAAGTAAATAAAAACAGTTTGAGGTACAAATGTGTGTCATAGACAGTAACATATAGGTTAGTGTGCATACATTCTGTTTGATTCTTAAACACTATCATCCAATTCGCTAATGTAACATAAGCAGGATGCCCCAAGTTATAAGCCAGATACTTGCTCTACAACAATATAGTGTGCACAAATAGCGTCGGTCCTAGTCGCTATACAGTTTGAAAATCCACCGCCAGGAGTAACTTAGGCAGCAGTTTGTGACTTAAACAACAGTTTGTGGCTAAGCAGCCAAGAAGCAGACCTCAGGTATTTGTAGCTAGGGCAATAATTATATTTTATCGGCACTGCCAGGTACCAAGGACTAGCACTAAACTGATAACTGTTTAGCAGAGAAGAATGCACAATTTTTACCCAGTAACAAAGAAGTGGTTGGGCTGGCTGTCTATTGTAGTCCTTATGCAGGTCCGGGTATTCGCTGAGGTGAGCGGATTGGTTCTTGGGAGGCATGAATGGTTTGGGCGAGGGACAACCTGTGAATGTAATGGAAGGAGAGAAGGAAGTTAGAATAACTAGGCTGGTTAGTTAGTTAGGAAACACAAATTAATACAGTGAGCTGGTGGGATTAAGCTGTAGCCTGGACAAAAGTAAATAAAAACAGTTTGAGGTACAAATGTGTGTCATGGACAGTAACATATAGGTTAGCGTGCATACATTCTGTTTGATTCTTAAACACTATCATCCAATTCGCTAATGCAACATAAGCAGGATGCCCCAAGTTATAAGCCAGATACTTGCTCTACAACAATATAGTGTGCACAAATAGCGTCGGTCCTAGTCGCTATACAGTTTGAAAATCCACCGCCAGGAGTAACTTAGGCAGCAGTTTGTGACTTAAACAACAGTTTGTGGCTAAGCAGCCAAGAAGCAGACCTCAGGTATTTGTAGCTAGGGCAATAATTATATTTTATCGGCACTGCCAGGTACCAAGGACTAGCACTAAACTGATAACTGTTTAGCAGAGAAGAATGCACAATTTTTTACCCAGTAACAAAGAAGTGGTTGGGCTGGCTGTCTATTGTAGTCCTTATGCAGGTCCGGGTGTTCGCTGAGGTGAGCGGATTGGGTCTTGGGAGGCCGAATGGTTTGGGCGAGGACAACCTGTGAATGTAATGGAAGGAGAGAAGGAAGTTAGAATAACTAGGCTGGTTAGTTAGTTAGGAAACACAAATTAATACAGTGAGCTGGTGGGATTAAGCTGTAGCCTGGACAAAAGTAAATAAAACAGTTTGAGGTACAAATGTGTGTCATGGACAGTAACATATAGGTTAGCGTGCATACATTCTGTTTGATTCTTAAACACTATCATCCAATTCGCTAATGCAACATAAGCAGGATGCCCCAAGTTATAAGCCAGATACTTGCTCTACAACAATATAGTGTGCACAAATAGCCGGTCCTAGTCGCTATACAGTTTGAAAATCCACCGCCAGGAGTAACTTAGGCAGCAGTTTGTGACTTAAACAACAGTTTGTGGCTAAGCAGCCAAGAAGCAGACCTCAGGTATTTGTAGCTAGGGCAATAATTATATTTTATCGGCACTGCCAGGTACCAAGGACTAGCACTAAACTGATAACTGTTTAGCAGAGAAGAATGCACAATTTTTTACCCAGTAACAAAGAAGTGGTTGGGCTGGCTGTCTATTGTAGTCCTTATGCAGGTCCGGGTGTTCGCTGAGGTGAGCGGATTGGGTCTTGGGAGGCCGCGAATGGTTTGGGCGAGGGACAACCTGTGAATGTAATGGAAGGAGAGAAGGAAGTTAGAATAACTAGGCTGGTTAGTTAGTTAGGAAACACAAATTAATACAGTGAGCTGGTGGGATTAAGCTGTAGCCTGGACAAAAGTAAATAAAAACAGTTTGAGGTACAAATGTGTGTCATGGACAGTAACATATAGGTTAGCGTGCATACATTCTGTTTGATTCTTAAACACTATCATCCAATTCGCTAATGCAACATAAGCAGGATGCCCCAAGTTATAAGCCAGATACTTGCTCTACAACAATATAGTGTGCACAAATAGCCGGTCCTAGTCGCTATACAGTTTGAAAATCCACCGCCAGGAGTAACTTAGGCAGCAGTTTGTGACTTAAACAACAGTTTGTGGCTAAGCAGCCAAGAAGCAGACCTCAGGTATTTGTAGCTAGGGCAATAATTATATTTTATCGGCACTGCCAGGTACCAAGGACTAGCACTAAACTGATAACTGTTTAGCAGAGAAGAATGCACAATTTTTACCCAGTAACAAAGAAGTGGTTGGGCTGGCTGTCTATTGTAGTCCTTATGCAGGTCCGGTGTTCGCTGAGGTGAGCGGATTGGGTCTTGGGAGGCTGCGAATGGTTTGGGCGAGGGACAACCTGTGAATGTAATGGAAGGAGAGAAGGAAGTTAGAATAACTAGGCTGGTTAGTTAGTTAGGAAACACAAATTAATACAGTGAGCTGGTGGGATTAAGCTGTAGCCTGGACAAAAGTAAATAAAACAGTTTGAGGTACAAATGTGTGTCATGGACAGTAACATATAGGTTAGCGTGCATACATTCTGTTTGATTCTTAAACACTATCATCCAATTCGCTAATGCAACATAAGCAGGATGCCCCAAGTTATAAGCCAGATACTTGCTCTACAACAATATAGTGTGCACAAATAGCGTCGGTCCTAGTCGCTATACAGTTTGAAAATCCACCGCCAGGAGTAACTTAGGCAGCAGTTTGTGACTTAAACAACAGTTTGTGGCTAAGCAGCCAAGAAGCAGACCTCAGGTATTTGTAGCTAGGGCAATAATTATATTTTATCGGCACTGCCAGGTACCAAGGACTAGCACTAAACTGATAACTGTTTAGCAGAGAAGAATGCACAATTTTTTTACCCAGTAACAAAGAAGTGGTTGGGCTGGCTGTCTATTGTAGTCCTTATGCAGGTCCGGGTGTTCGCTGAGGTGAGCGGATTGGGTCTTGGGAGGCTGCGAATGGTTTGGGCGAGGGACAACCTGTGAATGTAATGGAAGGAGAGAAGGAAGTTAGAATAACTAGGCTGGTTAGTTAGTTAGGAAACACAAATTAATACAGTGAGCTGGTGGGATTAAGCTGTAGCCTGGACAAAAGTAAATAAAAACAGTTTGAGGTACAAATGTGTGTCATGGACAGTAACATATAGGTTAGCGTGCATACATTCTGTTTGATTCTTAAACACTATCATCCAATTCGCTAATGCAACATAAGCAGGATGCCCCAAGTTATAAGCCAGATACTTGCTCTACAACAATATAGTGTGCACAAATAGCCGGTCCTAGTCGCTATACAGTTTGAAAATCCACCGCCAGGAGTAACTTAGGCAGCAGTTTGTGACTTAAACAACAGTTTGTGGCTAAGCAGCCAAGAAGCAGACCTCAGGTATTTGTAGCTAGGGCAATAATTATATTTTATCGGCACTGCCAGGTACCAAGGACTAGCACTAAACTGATAACTGTTTAGCAGAGAAGAATGCCCAATTTTTACCCAGTAACAAAGAAGTGGTTGGGCTGGCTGTCTATTGTAGTCCTTATGCAGGTCCGGTGTTCGCTGAGGTGAGCGGATTGGGTCTTGGGAGGCTGCGAATGGTTTGGGCGAGGACAACCTGTGAATGTAATGGAAGGAGAGAAGGAAGTTAGAATAACTAGGCTGGTTAGTTAGTTAGGAAACACAAATTAATACAGTGAGCTGGTGGGATTAAGCTGTAGTCTGGACAAAAGTAAATAAAACAGTTTGAGGTACAAATGTGTGTCATGGACAGTAACATATAGGTTAGCGTGCATACATTCTGTTTGATTCTTAAACACTATCATCCAATTCGCTAATGCAACATAAGCAGGATGCCCCAAGTTATAAGCCAGATACTTGCTCTACAACAATATAGTGTGCACAAATAGCCGGTCCTAGTCGCTATACAGTTTGAAAATCCACCGCCAGGAGTAACTTAGGCAGCAGTTTGTGACTTAAACAACAGTTTGTGGCTAAGCAGCCAAGAAGCAGACCTCAGGTATTTGTAGCTAGGGCAATAATTATATTTTATCGGCACTGCCAGGTACCAAGGACTAGCACTAAACTGATAACTGTTTAGCAGAGAAGAATGCACAATTGTTTTACCCAGTAACAAAGAAGTGGTTGGGCTGGCTGTCTATTGTAGTCCTTATGCAGGTCCCGGTGTTCGCTGAGGTGAGCGGATTGGGTCTTGGGAGGCCGCGAATGGTTTGGGCGAGGGACAACCTGTGAATGTAATGGAAGGAGAGAAGGAAGTTAGAATAACTAGGCTGGTTAGTTAGTTAGGAAACACAAATTAATACAGTGAGGTGGTGGGATTAAGCTGTAGTCTGGACAAAAGTAAATAAAAACAGTTTGAGGTACAAATGTGTGTCATGGACAGTAACATATAGGTTAGCGTGCATACATTCTGTTTGATTCTTAAACACTATCATCCAATTCGCTAATGCAACATAAGCAGGATGCCCCAAGTTATAAGCCAGATACTTGCTCTACAACAATATAGTGTGCACAAATAGCGTCGGTCCTAGTCGCTATACAGTTTGAAAAAAAAAGACGCTACAAGTGCGTCAGCAACACGTGTGGACCATAACAGTTATACACTTAGCAATAATAAATAGAACAATGCAAGGCAGAAAACAAACACAATATAATATTGAGCAACTAGCGATAGACCCAGTCGCTAAACAGTTAGGTAATAAAGTCACTTGTAGTGCATCAGCAGCACGTGCAGACCTTAACTGCTAGACATGTAGCAATAGTAGATAGGACTAAGGAAGGCAGTAAGCAGACCTCTAGTTGAATTGTGAACAAAAGCACCAACACATGGCAGTAAACAGACCTCTAGTTGAAATTGCTAACAAAAAAGCACCAACACATAATAAGCAGAAACGCTATCAGTGCACCAACAACACATAAAATCTGTTTGTTAGCCTCGCAGCTATTTGTCAGAACCATGCGAGGAGTATAACGCTCAGAAGCGATTTTAAATACAAAATTCACAAAATAACATTGCCGTAGGCACACAGTGTAGTGTACCAAGCTATCGGTGCGTTACCTTAAGGCCGGCGATACGACCAGACAGGTGGACAGGCAGATAGCAAATGCAAAAGAGTAGGGTTAAACAGTGAACTTTGAGGCTAATTTCTTAACTTTCTGACGTCAGTGTTCCCGCCAGGAGTCCTCTGGGTCTTAGTGTGCCTCCACCGCACCGCATCCACCGCCAGGAGTAACTTAGGCAGCAGTTTGTGACTTAAACAACAGTTTGTGGCTAAGCAGCCAAGAAGCAGACCTCAGGTATTTGTAGCTAGGGCAATAATTATATTTTATCAGCACTGCCAGGTACCAAGGACTAGCACTAAACTGATAACTGTTTAGCAGAGAAGAATGCACATTTTTTTTACCCAGTAGCAAAGAAGTGGTTGGGCTGGCTGTCTATTGTAGTCCTTATGCAGGTCCGGGTGTTCGCTGAGGTGAGTGGATTGGGTCTTGGGAGGCCGTGAATGGTTTGGGTGAGGGACAACCCAGTAACAAAGAAGTGGTTGGGCTGGCAATGATACTGATCAGGGATGTCTTCCCTTCTTGGGATTTTACTCTTTTCTGTACTAGCTTCCTCCTTCTATTGTATAGCTTGTTTATGGCAGGGGTCCACCAGACTGGTTTCCTTTTCTTGGAGGGGTGAGTCTTGGTTTTGCTTGGGATAGCACGATCCATGCATTCTTGTAGGTGCCCTTAGAATGCATTAGTAAAGGATTTTGTAGCTTGGACAGCATTATCCTTTAGCATGGGGGCTTTGAAACTTTCCACCTCGGTCTTAAGTAACATGAAGTTTGCTTTTGTAAAGCTTTTTAAGGAAATTAATAATATCGTTATATATTTAAAACAATCTGACCATTGTTAAATGATACCAAATAATGACATAAAAATCCAGACTCACAAATTGTTCAGTTTCATTACTGCACTAGATATTTTTGTAAATAATTCTTTATTGCTGTCTTCTTCTTACAAAGCAGATTGGTCACATTTCTTCAAAGAATTACATTTTGAGCCTTGTACATAAAAAAATAATCAACGTGCCTAGAAATTTTCTGAGTATAATTAGCTGGGCTACTGGAATGGAAGCTGGTTTACATTTTATGTTGTATAAATGTCCTATTAGCTTAACATTATATTCCTAGATATCTGTCTTATATAATGTTTAGGGCAATTGCATTTAACACAATATACCACTTGCATGGTATATTAAGCACACCATCATCATCATTCTCTTTTTCCCCATCTTTCTACATGGAGGTGGGGTGTTGCATCAACTGTCACCACCTCATTTGATTTGTTGCCACTCTTCTACCTTCTTCAATTGTCATGCCTAATTGTCAGAGGGCTTTTCTCATGCAATGCTTCTACCTTGGGTCTATATCATAACATCAAAGTTCTCTAGCATCGAATGTTATTGTATCGAACCCTAAAGACCGAAGTGTGAAAACATCGAACAGTCAGAATAGCGAATTTTTTCCCAAGGAAAAAATTTGCTATTCTGAGAAACATACACACAGCACAAACACACACAAAAAACAGCCATCCACACACATACACTTAAAATCCTACTCCTAAGCTAAACTTTACATACAGTACTAGCTATCCACTTACCTTAACCCAACCCTAACCCTAAAGTCTGTCACTATTGCACACTCACCTCACCCGCGCCCTAACCCTAACTCACCTAACCCACTCCCTAACCCTAACCTACACACAATCGCACACTTACCTGACCCGTGCCCTAACCCTACCTCACCTAACCTGCCTCCTAACCCTAACCTACACACAATCGCACACTTACCTGAACCCGACCCGTAACGCTCCAACATATCGAACACTGAAAATAGCAAAGCCACAGCAACGGCCCACCAAATTCTTTCCCTGGGGAAGAATTCGATGTCCTGCACCTTCGTTGTTTTCAGTGTTCGACATTATGGGTTCGATATTATAACATTCGATGTTAGAGAACTTTAGTGTTATAATATAGACCCTCTACCTTTTGGGGGTGATATCCTCATTTCTTTGAGTCTTCCTCCTGTTTCTCCCAAATCTTCTTAGTCACATTGTCTTCTGCTTTCATGCATCTGTGATTGAACCACCATAAATCTGTTCTCCTTGACCTCTGCAACTGAGGATAATTTGGCTTCTCCTCTGATGTCCTCATTTCTTTATCTATCCCACAGCAGACATCCTACCACCCATATTTGACACTTTATCTTCATCATGTCACATTCTGATGCTTTTTCATATCATAAGTATAACATGTTAGCATATAAGCATTTGTGAGATCTTCTACAGACACAAAAGATGTCTAGTATTCCATTCTTTTAAGGACCCAACCTTCCTTGATCTCCTATACCTGAAAAAAGTAGTAAAAGACTAGAATTCTGAAATAATTATCTACATAAAGACATCCAATACATTATTGGCTGTTGACAGTGAACACATAAGTATCATTTTGCAAAGTTTCTCTCTTTAAACTACTCACCAGGCTAAAATACATTTGATAAAACTCCTTAATAGTGAGTGTACTGATACTGTTTGCACTGATTTTAGTATTAAATTAGTGAGTTTTTCCTATAATTAGTTTGCTTTTTCTTACTGGTGGCAGAAAAAGGTTTCCAGACTATTTGTTTTGTATTGACCTTTAAATACTCAGTAGCAAGTCTACCCAAACATTTTCCTAAAACCAGATGTCAAACAGTTATAGTAACTCCTGGCCCCATTTATTCCTACCGGTATCATAGACCATCACTTCCCCACATTTTCTTTAGCTGGCCTGATTGAGATGGGTATCTTGCAACAGTATAAAAATTGTCTCATGCTGTCTGATGATCATCAATTATTCAAATAGCATAACAAAGTGTGTGAGAGATGTACATATATAATGTCCTTGTTGGCAAAAATCATACACACATTGAATTCAGACACCAAAATAGTCAGCAGTGCACCATACATCACAGCTTTCCAAGGCCACCACAATACATATAATCTATCATTCTAAGGTTTTAAAGGTTACCTTGCCTAAACATGAAAGACCTCCAAAGTACAGCACAGGCACAAAGCACAAGGAGTCAAAAAGTCATCCTCTGACCCAATATTGATGGACTTACTACAAATCAGCAAGTCAAATGGCAACAAAAATAGTCTAGGGATCTAAACCTCTTCTGCAACATCAAAAGAATGGTTTGGAGGGACATGTACATCTCACAGAACATACTGCTGCTCTAGAACAGCCTACCCTTCCACATAAAATAAAGTTCACCCTGTCCATATTCAAGAGCAACTTGGATCTATAGATGGGAAGGAGAACATTTACCTCTGGACTGTACCCTGTACTAGTAATGGACAGAGGCAGCTCCTAAATGATTTATCTCATGCATGGGTTCCCTCAAATTATCTTTGATATCTGTCATCCGTCCATCCATCCATCCGTCCATCCATCCATCCATCCATCCATCCATCCATCCATCCATCCATCCATCCATCCATCCATCCATCCATCCAACCATCCATCCATTTACAACACCTTTTTCCATTTTTGTCATGGCGTTGGGGTGTCATTTTAACAGTGACAGTCATCTATAGCCAAGGTTTATGTTGCTGGGATCCCAGTTATTCTCACTAGGAGTAATATATATTTATTTTCCATGGGATGAGTAAGACCAACCTCTAACCAAATGGGATAGGTTAATTTGGCACAAAAAGGGATGTTGGCTAGCCTTAAAATGGCCCACAAAGGCAACTAGTCTAGTAGTTACCTTTGAGCCTATGAACCTATAAATATATCTGTTTTCAAAAAAAGCCTATAAACAAGTTGGCATAACTGAGGTCAGTCTTTGCCCCCACTGCATAGTTCTTTTTTGTAGATAGTGCTAATATGGGCATACCAAACAGCTTGCATACTCAGTAGTACATTCCCCTTCAGCTTCCTTTTACTTACTTGGAGTAAATCAAACTGCACTATCTTGTAAACTTGTTGAATTTCTATAGATAGTTTTAGGGTATTCTTCAAAATATTTACTAAGTGAAGCACTATCACTTTCCAGGATACATCTCTTTTTTGTATTTTATATTCAATAAATAGTGTTGAAAATCTAAAATAAATTTCATAAATTCATAGAATGTACAAAGGAAAGTCAGTCTGTGGACCACAATCATCTTGACAGTAGTCACACTCATAGGATACCTCCTACCTCCAGGAGGCAAAACAGGTCAAGTCCAGGATGAATTTTTGGGGCACCTATCCAATCATCAAGGTTTGTCATAAAAAAGTGAAGGTGCTACTCTGTTTTATATATAACAGAAGATTATTTCCTGAGATGGGTGAAACATTGAGAATTAAATATGTCCTTCTAGTATATCTTTTGTATTTGTTGATTGTGGTTCAAGTCTTTAGTTCAAATGCTTGTGTTCTCATTTGTTCTGTGGATGTGTAAAATATCAAGGAGGGGATAAGTCTTTAAGAATATGGAATGCTAGACATAATAGGTTCATAGGTTCACATGAGATTATTAGGCTAACAGTTTAAGAGTCCTTACAAGCCCAGCCAATATAACCTAATTTTACCCAATATATGGCCCCTAGGGGCAAGAGGATGGCATGGGTTTGTGCGTATGCCTTGAGTATCTTATGGATTATCCCTATCCATAAGGGACATAGGCACTAACCCAGGTGTGAATTTGTGACTCCCCATCCATTGATCCAAATTACATTTGAAGAGGGCCAGGGAAGGTCTCTGCTTAATGTGAATAGGAAGCTTGTTCCAAAGAAGGGGCAATATCTGAGACACATATCTGCCTCTCCAGCATGTTTTGTTTGAGGCGATGACTAAGTTTATTTCCCTAGATCAGGTGACCCTCATCCTGTTTGACTTGTAGATGTGTTGCAGCTCCATCAGAGCTAGATTTGAGTGCCTTGTAGGTTAAGCATAGGCCATCCCTTAATAGGTGGTAGAAGAAAGAGTAAAGGGATAGGGCTTTTAGTCTATTCATATAGGACATGTTGTTTGCACCCTGTATTTTCTTTGTGAGGAACCTCTGAGGTTACTCCAGCTGCTGTATGTATCTAGTCAAGTACATGCCAAATGGCGCATTACACTTGATCCTTGGTCTAATGATGGCTAAGTACAGCAGAACTGTAATTTTCTTGGATCTGGATGCCATTCCTTTACTTGCAAGTTGTGCCACACAGAAGGATTTCCTCATCACTCTGGACACATGACAGTCAAAGTGCAGATGACTATCTGTGTAACTAGATCTCTCACATCTTTGTCTACTTTTAGGGGTGTGCTGTTGATGTAATTTGCACAGGTATTTGACTTCTGAAAGAGTATGATAATGTATTTTTCACATTTAGTTTTAGGCCATGGTTCTGGCACCAATCATTTGTGTGATCTGGACCCTCCTGAAGGATATCTACATTGAGTGATGCAGTGATTTCCCCCAGCTTGCAGTCATCAGCAGACTTTGTCATCCAGAGGCCTACCAACACTGAGCCCTGTGGCACACCACTACTAACTGGCCTCTTGCTCGATCTGGATTTATCCACTTTAACCACATGTCCTGTCCATGAGCCAACTGGCTACTCATCTGGTAATGTACGGATTTATGCCCGGTTTTGTGAGTTTATTTATAATACCTGAATGGGGAATTATGCCAGGTTGAGATAGGTGGTATGTACTGTTTTACCCTCAGCCATGGCCTTAGTCACTTTCTCAAAGAAATCTACCAGATTCAGTAGGCATGACTGCTCCTGACAAACCCGAACTGGGTGGGTCCAGCATATAGAGGTTTCCTATGTCATTATTTATCAGGTCCATGATTATTTTTTCTATGGCCTTGCATATAAGTCTAGTCAAATGTATGGGTCTGTAATTTCCTGGGTCAGTAGAGGGATGACTGTTGCTGTCCTCCACTCTATCAGGACAAAGCCAGTCCATAGGTTGTGATTAAATAGAGATCCTAACGGGCTTGATAAGCCCTGATTTAAACTGTTTAAGAGGCAACCTGGTATATCATCATGCCCCAATGAAGCCTTGTTTTCGGCTTTAGTAATTGATGGCAGTGGAGTGGCAGAGGGTATATCTTGGGGAAGAACTACGAGTGATGAGGAGGTGAAATCTTAGTTGCATTTGTCAACCAGCAGATTTACTATGTCTTCTGGCTGAGTGTAGATGATGCCATCTACAGCTAATTCTGCACACTGTTGTGTGTTGCCGTTAAGATTACAGACATAACTGAAAAATGCCTTGTGGTTAATAGGCTACCAAGATGTCTGTAACAAACAGAGTACAAGTACATGGCTTCTAGCCAGTCTTGGTAGAAGAGGGTCTTTCGTTAGATATTTTAGTTAGGAATTTATACCTGTGCGATATTTCCATATACACATACTAAAATGTGTATTACGTACTTATTACTGATTTACCAGGTTAATCCCATAAAGCTAGAAGGCTCTTTTTAGGTAAGACCAATGATGGTATTTACACAAGTTGGGGAAATTTGATCAGGGGATCTGGGAACTTTCCATACCCATTCCAAAAGGTACCAATGGATCTTTTATATCCACCTAAGGTACCATCAACTCAAGTAAATGGGTCTTCAATTTAATGTCATCTGAAGGACAACCACTCAGGAGTGCAGCATTCCCCTTATGCTGCACTTAAGTCTGTTTCTAATGCACCACTGATTGAAATGATGTAACGCTAACAGTAGCAGGACAGTTTTGGAAGCTTAGTGAACAATGCCCAGTTTGCAGTCATTGGTAAATTTAGTTGGCTATATATCTTGGTTAGTGGCTTGGAGATCCAAAATATCTATCCTGCTTTGGGTAACAGTGTAATAACCTTAGCTAGGTAAAGTTCTCAAAGCTTGTTCCTGACTAAAGAGGAAGTTCTAGAATGGAACTGATGCAGATGGCTTTCAGTATATCCTCTCAGGGACAGCATGTCGTTGATGACTGTAGCTGATATCTCAAATTCCATATACACTGAAAATAGCTTACATGTTCTGAAATACTTATGATATGGACAGTGATCTTAGGAGATTTTTTAAGTGTTCACTTGTACCTAGAAGAAAAGTATTAGCAGAGTGGCTTTTTGGAATGCAGCTTGTTTCTAATTTCCCATCATGCAATCTTGCATCTAGAAAGTGACATTATTGGTATAAGTAAATGAAATATTGCTTTCATTAGTACAGAGCATCTAACAAATGAAACAAAATCATTCACACTTCCATTGCCTATATAAAGTATGGCCTATATAAATCTTTTTCTAATTCTTTTAGATGTTAAACTAGAGCGAGTCATCTATAGCAGTGTGACATCTACAATGAGCTCCAATGTCACCTCATTATACATAATCTTATACAGCATTAACAACTGAATCCTTCCCAGCTGAGGGTACCAGCTCAATTACTAGGTGGTGAAATGGGTTCTCTAGGAAGTGAGGTACAAGCTACCATAGCTGCCTGCAGAAGTACTGCCTTTGACAGTAGTGGAGGCCCTACATAATACATAATGGCACTTCTTTACAGGCCACTGTCTACAATGGGGAATAGTTTTCGATGTGTCACCACTCCTGTCTAAGAAGCAACACCTACCAATGTCACTAGCAAGCCTAGCCCAGCTGATGTTCTGAGGCCTTGTCTCCAAAGAGGCTATAAGTACAGCCCATCCTCACTAGTATATCATGTTATCATTATCCCACCAGAGAAAGGTGAGCAGGTAAATCCTCGGCATTCCACTTTCACCTGTACCAGATCTAAAAGTACCTCATTATAGGTTCATAGGTAGGTACTAGGCTATTGGCCCAAGGGCCTAAGTAAGCTTAGCCAAAAGGTTTCCTGGCTTACGCCACCCAAGAAAGTTAATTTCCTGTGCCCCCGTCGAGCAGAGCCACAGAAGTAGATAAACATGGGGTGCCTGAGTCATCAGGGCTTTATCACTCTGGTAACAGAGTTAGCATGCCATCTCCAAATTTATAGTAAAAGACTATATTTCTGATATAATCATCTACCTGAATATATCTGTTTTCAAAAAAGCCTATAAAGAATTTTGCATAACTGGGAACAATCTCTGCCCCTAATGCCATGATTCATTTCTGTAGATAGAGGTCTCCATCAAAGTAGAAAAATATTATTAAAGAAAGAGGTAGCCAAATGTTTTATCAAGTTTGACATTTCTGTGTCACAATAAAACAAATCATTGTCTATAAGCCATGTTGATATATGATAGATGTATATAGACTAGTTGTATTTATCTTCTTCCAATACATTTTATGCTATTCACACTCTTAAAAATAACACCTTTACGTCTCCTTACTGAATTTTATTCCTCCTGTTACCCGCACCTCTCAGCTTTTTATCTTGTTACATCACATCTTCCTTTACAGCCCTTTTAATCATTTTAAACCACCTCTGATCTAACATCATTTATACTCACATCATCCCTCCACATTGTGGCTTCTTCTCTATTTTACTTCTTTATTTCCTTGAATTTTACTAAACCAAGTTGCTGTAAAAATTTAATAATATTTAACTATTTATCACTGTATGCATGTATGTTCTTAATCCAATTGAATTTGCACAAGGTTTGCTATTATACATTATTGTCCTACTTATGTATTTTATTGCATTTGTATTTGTGGTGTTAAATGTGGAGCTTTTCTACCCAGGCTTTTTATGAAAAGGGGCTTTCTTGCAGCCAGACTATAATGGCAGAAAGATATGAATCAATTTAATTGTGCCATTTAAAGTTCTTCAACCTTCCTACTAAAAGCATAATGGTAAAGATTCTGCCATTTTTCAAAGGAGACAGTAACCTCACAGGCATAAAGCCTTGACTACAATCCAGAAGACCCAGATTTGCTTAATGGCTGAATGCTGGAGGGGCTGATGACAGATGAGAAAGAAAAAAATGATGCAATACCTTCTCTTCTCATGTGGAAACATAGAAGAAAAGTGCATAATGTCTTAGCTTTGGTGGTGAGACTGGATGACATCCAGTAAGTTGTGATGAGTGGCAATTAGAGGGGTACTTCACCACATGGATGGAGGCAATTCACTCCCATCACCCACTGCAAACCCACTTGCAAAAAGGATATCACTCAGCAATTATGGAGCTATGTATAATAGCTTAAACAAAACATGAAACTTATACCATAGGAAACTTCCCACCTTCCTGTTGTGGTCTTCTACTCTTATGTTGCTATAACATGAAAACTATCTGGTGGCCTGTATGGAAAGGATGGATTATACTGACCAGGTAACAGAGGGACACACAGAGGATGAACAGGACTACTAGGTGGCTGATAGTCAGATGACACAGGGGAAAAAAGATCCTCCTTTCCTATCCTCCTCTGCTGGAGGAGTCACACTCATGCATTGTGTTCCGTACACATACCCACGACTCAAATATAACATTTTCTGTATTATTACTTTGATGCAGCATGTATTATGTGGCTTGCCTGGGACACATAATGGAAATTCTTTAGACCTTACTTTATCCACAGCATTGTTTCAGCTAGCATTGCATTTTATAGACAAATGCACACTTGCAGGTATATGGCAGATTCACTTCTAGACTAAGAAATGTTTTGTTGCAGGCTGTCAGTGCCTTGACTCTCTTCAGACAAAGCACATCACTATCCTCTTTGTACACTTGTGAAAATCCTGTAACACATACTGCTGCCATGTTTAAGTATTCATAGCTATCTGCAACATGTCAGCGAGTTTCTATCTAAGCAAAAGCTTTCTGTAATAGTCTTTAAACCTTCTGGAATAAACCTCACAACATGTCTTACTACAATTGTTGCATAATTTTCCTTATGCCTCTTACTCGTACTGCCATCGCCCATTCCCACCTACTCTCTACCCTTTTCTATGTATCCCCTCTATTCACAAACCTAAACAAAACCAACCTTAACAAGTTATCCTGCTGTTACAACCACATCGCCAGATTTGCTACTGGCACAACATTCAGGACACACCACTGTCACAATCTAAAGATGTAGGGTGGCTTGAACTGCCTACTCTTCTGCAAGTCTACCAGCTCATAGTAGCCCATAAAATCTTCTACCAACCTGATAACACACCTGCACTTAAAAATATTATATGCCCTCATTGTCCCCTTAGGCCATTACGCTCATCTAATAGACTACTGGTACTCACCGTCAAAGCCAACAACTCCGCGGGGGATGCTCTGTTTGCCAACTCTGTTGGCAAAATATGGAAACTTCTTCCTGTCTCTGTAATAAAACAAAAAAAATCTCTTGTTTTCCCACCTTACTGAACTAGAGTAGTCCAGTTTCAGAGTTGCTGATCCCTGGGCTTTGTTTTTAGTTCCTGTTACTGATCCATTGCCTTATTAGGGAGGAGGGACGTTTCTTTGCTTACCAGTGGGAGTGGGAAGCACTGAGCAGCCTTTCTGTCCGATTTGGTGAAGTTTCAGCCAGAAACTAGTAGTCCATTGGTCGTTTTGGGCCAATTCCTAGCTCCTTTCAGCCCCCTGCTATAAAACACGCTAAATACGCGTTTTCCAGCTTGTACCAACTCAGCACAGATCCTCGCGGTGGCCTGCAGAGTGATCCAAGCAGCAGAGAGCTAAAAGAGTGACTTTCTACCAGATATAAGTATTTTTGTGGCTTTCCCACTGTTATTTAAGCTAGCGACTGCATTTCGCCTGTTTTATTGCTACTTTAAGCGATTTCTGCATTTTACACTGTTTATTGCACTTTAAGTTACTAATTGTTGCAAATTGTTTCTGTAGGCTACACACTAAAGTGCGCTAGCCGATTTACAGCATTTATAGCATTTACTGTCTGTTTTTTTCCTTGCCTCTGTAATAAAACAAAAAAAATCTCTTGTTTTCCCGCCTTGCTGAACTAGAGTAGTCCAGTTTCAGAGTTGCTGATCCCTGGGCTTTGTTTTTAGTTCCTGTTACTGATCCATTGCCTTATTAGGAAGGAGGGAAGTTTCTTTGCTTACCAGTGGGAGTGGGAAGCACTGAGCGGCCTTTTTGTCTGATTTGGTGAAGTTTCAGCCAGAAACTAGTAGTCCATTGGTCGTTTTGGGCCAATTCCTAGCTCCCTTCAGCCCACTGCTATAAAACCCGCTAAACGCCGATTTAGCGGAGTTACCACTGTTGCACACAAGAGCAGCGGTGGTTAAACAAGGTTAAACTATTTGGGCCATCTAAATTCCACTCTTCCAATTTTCCCTTAAAACTACCTTCCTCGAGCTGTACTGCTGATCTAACCAGCATATCCTATAACTGAAAAGTTCATCTCTACTTGATTCCCAAGTAGACTATTCTCTATCTGTAAAGCCTAGCACTTACTCCTACAGTACTTGCACCTTGATAAAGCACTCTTATTATAGATAGTACCCCACCAGCCTAAAACCCACTTCCCCAGAGTCCTTTGAAAGTCTCTTTATCTACTACTTCTAGTATGTCGAGGATCAGTTGCTAGTGTCCTCTCCAGCTCAACTGGTGAACCTGGGAATATTGAGGCAATGTTACAACTGCCTCATGTACACAGACAATCCTCTCCTTCTCCCACAAAACACAAATACATGCGAGAGATGCAACTATACAGCCAAACTGGAGGCTGAGCTCTCTCAACATAGGACTGGCAAGACCAGACAGGAGGAGAAGGTAACCACACACAATACATACCCAGTCACACATGGTACCATCACAACTTCAAATCATACACATACTCACACAAAGACATACTCGGAGGCTCTGATCAAAAATTTACCAAAACAGCAGAGGCCACCAAAGCAGACACCCAAACAACTACCACCTCGACCCAACACATGCAACACATAGACCACACAGTCAGAGTGTCAAACAGTCACAGCCCTTAAGGCCAAACAAAATGCCAGATACACTTGTCATTGGTGATTCCATAGTCAGACACACTGACGCCCGCCACCAGACTGAGTAAAGAGAAGGTCACAGTAAGCTGCCTGTCGGGTGCTAGAATCCGCCACATAACGCAAGCACTCAGGTCTCTCAACAGCAGGTACAAGTACGACTCAGTCATTGTCCACACTGGTGTCAACGACCTGAGACGTACCTCCTTGGACTACATGAAAAGGGACATCGAGGAGCTCTCTGATTACGTAGCCCAGGCAGGTATGACCCTGACCTTGAGCAGTATCCTACCTTCACCTAGAATGATGCCACAATACAGTGATAAGATGATCAGCTTTAATAATTGGCTTAAATTCTGGTGTCATTCAAAGGGGATCCAATGTCTGTCTGCCTGGGATGACATGCTGGACAAGCCACGCTGCTTCGCAAGGGACGGCTTGCACCTGTCACCCCTGGGCTTCCGGATATTGGCAAAGGCTCTTGCCACTCCCATAGTGCCTTTTTTAGGCAAGGCTCAAATTCTAAACCTACCACCCTAGAACACCAAAAAGGAAAAAACTAAGGGTAATGCTGCTCAATGCCAGAAGTCTCAATCTCAAGATGCACGCACTCGAGGCCCTTCTCAATATGGAGAACATTGATGTCTGTGCTGTGACAGAAACCTGGTTCAAGGCTCCTGAGAGCACCCCAGCACTAACAGGTTTCACCTCATATCATGCTCCGCCCCAAAATCCGGACAACACCAAGAAAGGAAGGGGGGGTGTCCATATTCATAAAGGACACCCACACCTCAAGGTTGGTGGCAACGCACGATGCATCGGAGACCATCCAGGTGCAATTAACCATAGGCAAGACTGCTCTGCAATTTGTAGCATGTTACAGGCCACCCTCTCAAACTCAGGAACCTCACATGGCCTTCCTGAAAACATTGGAGGGATAAATGTATCTCCAAACACCATCATACTAGGTGACTTCAACTACCCTAATATAGACTGGGAACACTACTCAAGCCCGAACACTCTAACCCAAAGATTCCTGGAGTTCATAAACTCAAATGCCATGGAACAACTAGTCACCATCCCCACAAGAGGAGAAAACATACTTGATCTCATCATCACGAACATGGGATCAAAATGTTCAACACCGAAGTATACCCCTCACTGGTGAGATCAGATCATAAACTAATCTCGCTGGAGGTCCTCATCCCCCCACCTGAAACAAAAAGACCACAGTGAAAAACTTCTCAAAAGCCGATTTCACACTTCTAAAAACTAGTGTGGTCTCCTTTAAGGCCCCTGAGCCAGTGGTAAACATTACTCAAACCGCTGAATCACTCACAAATGCCTTCTACCAGCACCTACAGGACTGCATGGATCAGGCAATCCCAAACAAAACTAAGACTCTCTGTACCAAAGGCAAGCGTCCAGTCTGGTGGACCCCAGCCATAAACAAGCTCTACAACAAAAGGAGGAAGCTACTACAAGATAGAGCAAAATCCTTGAAAGGTAAGACACCTTTGATCATTATAAGTAAAAAACTAAGAGCTCTCATAAAATCATCCAAGGCAAATTTTGAGAGAAAAATCGCCAAGGACTCTAAAGAGAATCATAAGGCCTTCTTTAGCTATGTTAGAAACCTAGGAGGAAACTCCCAGATATGCTCAGAATTAGTTCAAAATGATGTGAAAATTACTGAACCTACACACATTGCCAACATACTGGCTGACAGGTTCAGTGCAAACTTCTCCCCCCCCTCCCCCCCAAAAGGAGAGATATCTATTCCAGAGGATTGTAGCCCCCCAAACATCTCCAACGCCCAGGTGAGAACTGCCCTCACTAAGGCAAAACACAGCATCCATGGGACCGGATGGTGTCCCCGGCTGTGTGCTTCATGAACTCAACGAGGAATTAAACCCACAGTTAGGACAGCTGTTTAATCTTAGCCTCACCTCAGGATATGTACCCAAGGAGTGGCGCACGGCGACTGTGGTCCCACTTCATAAGGGCGGTGCCTCCACAGACCCTGGAAATTACCGCCCCATTAGCTTGACAAGCCTTATCTGCAAAGCCATGGAGAGGATCATAATGGAACTCATAAATAAAGACATAGGGAACTTGCAGACTTTGGATCCAACCCAGTTTGGCTTTGTCAAAGGCAGATCCTGCCTCTTAAACTTGGTTGACTTTTTCGAGACAGTCACCAAGGCCATTGATGAGGGAAAGGCAGTCCATACAGCCTACCTCGACCTGGCAAAGGCCTTCACACAATACCCCACTCAGGTATCATCGAAAAACTCATCAGCTTGAATGTAAACCCATACATCACAAGATGGGTTGCAAACTGGCTAAGTGACAGAACCCACAGGGTCAGAGTTGCTGGAGCCATGTCAGACTCAAAGCCTGTCACAAGTGGTGTCCCACAGGGCTCAGTCCTGGGTCCACTCTTGTTCGGCATCTACTTTTCTGAAGTACAAGGAAACACAGGAGGGTTATGGCTGCCCAAGTTTGCAGATGACTGCAAACTGGGCCATAGTCGAAAACACATCTGACACAGATATCCTCCAGAAGGGCCTCACAGAAACGGATAACTGGTGCCAGAGCCATGGCCTGAAGTTAAACGCCAAAAATGCATAGTCATACCCTTCGGGAAAAACAAGGTTACCCCTAGCTACCATATAGGTGGCAATCCACTGAGCACAGAAAAAGTCATCAGAGATCTGGGGACCCAGGTTGACAGTAGCCTTTCGTTTGACACTCATGTTGCTAAAGTAGTTAGGAAAACCTTCTATATCACCCACCTGATCATGAAGGGATTCACATCTAGATCAAGGGAGGTCATCGTCCCGCTGTACTCATCACTCATTAGACCTATGATTGAGTACAATGCCCCGTTCGGAATGTATCTGGCCAGACACCTGCTGCAGCTTGAAAGGCCCCAAAAGTTCCTCACCAAAAGGATAAAGGGTCTCAAAAATATGTCTTATGCTGCCCGACTGAAAGAACTCCAGCTCTATTCAGTCTCATACCGCTTGCTCAGAGGTGACCTGTGCCTGACATATAAGGCCATGTCAAACCCAGATTTGATGAATATGCTTCACCTCAAAAAATCTAGATCCCTCAGAACCACAAGGGCGGGAGACTTAAACCTTGACACGGTTATAAATAGAACGTGCTGGAGGGACAGATTCATCACCCAGAGACTCCCTATGCTGTGGAACAAAATCCTGGTACATGTGAGGCAGAGCACCTCTCTGGCCTTGTTCAAGAGGAATCTTGACCAATGGATGGGAGATTGCAGATATACCCCAGGGATTACTTCAGTGTCACTGCTTGACAGAGGCACAGCAAAATGATAGGCATAGTTTTTATTCAAACTAAAGGGGTGGCGAAAGCCACATAACTATGGGCTAGGCTTATAAATGCCCTTGGGCAGATAGCCTAGTATGAACCTATGAACCTATGAACCTATGAACCTATTACCCAAGAAACCTCTCTGCCCGTATTCAAAAAAAAAACTCAAAGAACATTTAAATCACACTGGTTATGTTGTTGCCCTACCCATGACTAGAACCATCGCTGTAACCTTTATTAGTTATCACTACTGTACATAGCTACCTATGTATGCTTTACATATGAATGTTCTTTATGAATTGCTTGCCCTGTCAATTTATGTATCATATGTGTAATAAGTTTTTTGCTGTTACTTTGAGTGCTTTTATGTGGAGCTTTTCTCCCAGGGCCTCCGCTGAAAATGGACATGTATCCAGTTGGACTGTCCTGGTCAACAAATGTAAAATAAATAAAATAAATAAATAAATAATTGCTAGTCATGGCATTTGTATTTTTATCTAATAGTGCATATGTCACTAGCATATAAAGTACTCTTCATCTCCTTAAACTATTACTTTATACTGTACATGTCAAGTTACTTTCTCAGATGCACATAAAATTTAGGTAGAGTTGGTGACTTCCTAATGAATGTTTGAATGGTTTTGTGAATGAGTCACAAAATAGTGATCGCAAGGTTTTGGAAACACTAAACTGTGAACCACAGTTGAGATAAAAGAAATACCAGCAAAATAATTTTTAAAAAGACGCAAATCCTTCTCCCAAGCACTCACCCTGCTACTTATACATAACAGCTCTGACACTGCATGGGAAAGAGAAAAAAAAACAAGATAGTACAGTCCTAGAATTCAGTGTAGAAACCCCTAATATGGCACATTGATGAGCAGTCATCTGAGTGTTAATCATTTGAGTAGCAATAAGAAGTCTGGTTGCTGGGGTTGGCATTATTGTCTGTTAGCAAAAACATTAGCATGTTTAAGTGCAATTATTCGTCTGGTTTCTCAAACTCCTATCATGTAACACTTCCTCCTCCTCCCACCTCCTAACTCAACTACTTCTCTTTCTCACACTACTTCCTTCTCTTTTTACTATCTATCTCTTAACCTCGTACGAACAACCACTTTACTCCTCTACCCCCTTTCCCGCAAAATATACTTCTACATTACCACTAGCCATTACTCCAATCTCTCTAAATATTACATCCGCACCCATCTACATACTTCCCAAATTTCATAGACTAGCTCCCATTAAATATAATCATACCAATAACAAAAAACTACTTAACCATTCTTACAAACTACTTTACCATAAATACATTACATACCTTCACTCCCTACTAGATGGAGACATTCACCCAAACCCTGGTCCTAATCATACCTCTACCACTGATAAATATACTCTAATTAATAGTAGCTCCATAACCCCTTCCAAGCCAGCAAACTCTCTCCTCATAGCACATCTTAATATACGCAGCATTAATAATAAAATCCCACACCTCCATGCCCTATTAGATGTCCACCAATTTGATATCCTATGCCTATCTGAAACTTGGCTTAAACCCACAATCAAAGATAATGAAGTTACCCCTCCTGGTTATAATATCATTAGAAAAGACTGTACTACCAAAAAGGGAGGAGGGGTCGCAATCCTCTACAAAACCAAACTACAAATTAGCACCATTGACCTTAACCCACGCTTAGACAACAAAGCTGAATTACTTATCACTAAACTTCAGGTCAACCCTAATAAAGCTATAAATGTCATCTGCCTATACCTACCACCAGGAAACAATATTAATACCCTTGAAAATATCCTGAACTGGCTTACTATCAACCTCCCTCAGGAAACTATAATTTTAGGTAACCTCAATATTGTTTGGCAGTCTTGTAATAGTTCACACCCTTCTACCCACATTAACCTATATGGCTTTACTCAAACTATCAACTCCTCTACCAGAACTCACAAACCCAACAACAAAGAAATTATCTTGGACTGGATACTTACTAATAATCCTCTACATACCTACAAAGTAGGGACCCTCCCAGATGATCCAAGTGACCACTCCCTAACCTATTTTATTAGATCTAAAACCAACCTTACACATCCCAACATTGCCAGAACTGTTCGCTCCAAAAAACAATTTAACCATTCCTTACAGAACTTAAACAATGTAATTGGCCACCACTAAAATATCTTCCACTTGATGAAGCTGTAGCATATTTTAATTCCACATTCTTATCCATCCTGAACCACCATGCCCCATTACATTCTATTAGATGTAAAGCTAAACCTGCACCCTGGCTCTCAAACACTTCAAGGCATAAAATCCATCTGAGAAACAAAGCCTGGGTTAAATGGCATTCTACTAAAAACCCATTAGATCACTTAATTTTCAGACAACTAAGAAATGATACTAAAAAAGCCATAGTGCTAGATAAAAAGAACTTTTACCTCCAAATACAGCAAACCCATCTTAATAAACCACAAATGTTCTGGAACAGCATTAACAAACTTCTTCATCCAGGACAATCAGTCACCCCGAACCCTCTAGGATCCAACCCAGATAATCCCATTTACACTGCCAACTCCTTTAACTCCTTCTTTACCAATGCCATCCAATCTCTTGCTAGCCATCTTACACCAGACACCGCAAACCTGCCTAATTCTTCTGTAAATCCTCCTCCTTCATTTCTATTGCAACCAGTGTCTACTTCTACTATTTGCTCTCTTCTGCTAAAACTTAAACCTTACACCCCCTCAGCTGACCAACTCCCAGCAGAATACCTTCAAATAGGAGCCAAATCTATAGCCTACCCTATATCCATTCTTATCAATAGAACCATTAGTGAAGGACATATCCCGACCATCTGGAAAATTTCTTATATTATTCCTCTACACAAAGGTGGGAACTCAAATGATTTCTCTAATTTTCGTCCCATAGCCTTGCTATCTCCCCTGGCAAAAATTATGGAAAAATGTATTCAGAAACAACTTCTAAACCACCTTCTCCAAAATAAGCTACTGGCTAACTGTCAACATGGCTTCAGACCTTACCATAGTGCCACCACTGCCCTGCTATCTTTTATAGACTGTATTAACAATAATCGTAACAACGGCTTTCATTCCTCTGCAGTATTCGTTGATTTATCCAAAGCCTTCGACATGGTTCATCACCAGCTGCTCTTGCATATCATGCAATCTCTGTCCCTAGACCCATTAACCATCAACTGGTTCAAATCGTACCTTGATAACAGAAAACAAGCGGTTCTCTGGCACAATAATCTATGAAATCTCCTACCTATCTCCCTTGGTGTCCCTCAGGGCTCCATATTAGGGCCGCTCCTATTTTCCATCTATATTAATGATCTTCACTCAGCAATTCCTCATTCTACCTGCATTCAGTATGCAGATGACTCTACTATTATCTGCTCAGCTACCTCTCAAATTGAACTGCAAACCATAACCCAGAACGCATTTAACACTGTGGAACAATGGTTTACAAACTGCTGTCTCCTCCTAAATCCTAAGAAAACAAAACTGCTACTCTTCTCCCCAACATGTAAGTCCACCCCCACACAATTTACACTTACATCTAACAATGGTACTATTATCTCTCCAGACCCAACTACCAAGCTCCTAGGAATAACTATTGACAATAACCTCAACTTTGACACACATATTAACAGTACAATAAAAACAGCTAACAAGAAACTTGGATCCCTCTATAGAATCAAACCCTTTCTTACTCCAACAGCCAGGACTGCTATAGCCAGAACTCATCTCATTTCTACTCTACTCTATGCCTCACCCATCTATACAAACCTTTCTAAAACCAACATTCACAAGCTGACTGTATCCTATAATAATATTGCCAGATTTGCTGCTGCCTCTCCTTTCCGAACTCATCACTGTCTAAATATTATACAACTTGATTGGTTAGAATTTCTGCAGCATCTTCATTTTTCACAGCTTACTATTTCCCATAAAAGACTGTATCAACCCTCGAGTACTCCTATACTCTCAAGCCTACTTACCCCCTACCATAATCCTAAAAACTTATGCTCTGCTAATAAACTACTGTTTAACACCTGCAGAGTTAACAATTTAGCAGGCGACTCCCTCTTCTGTAACACCGTTGGTAAGCTATGGAATCTTCTACCCACTGAACTTACTACTCTCTGCTCTCATAAACTTTTCAAACAGAAGCTCAAGCTTCATCTCAAGAAACACTGGTTATGTTCCTGTATTATCCCTGACTAACTGCTGCTTCTTCTCACTACAACCACCTGCATCAACTACCCTTCCCTTCTAAATCTGCTTATTATGAATCCTGTGACTGAATTCTTCATATTTACTTCTTTATTATCATCATTGTTTAACTGCTTTACCGTCGTATACATTGCATATATTCTTCTGTAGACTTTTTCATGACCATACTTAAAATGTGTTTTTATTATATTATTCTGTAGACTTTTTCATGACCATACTTAAAATGTTTTTTTATTATATTTTGTTCTATTCTACTTTGGTCTATTATATATTGTTTATTGTTTTATTCATATTGTTTTGCACATGGAGCTTTTCTCCCCGGGCCTCTACTGAAAATGGACATGTATCCAGCTAGACTTGCCCGGTCAACAAATGTAAAATAAAATAAAAATAAAAAATTTGTTAAAATACTATCATATCATACTAAATGTTGGGAAAAACAAGGAAATCATCATTGATTTTAGGAAGGTAAATAAGCCACACACCCCTATCATCATCAATGTTGCCACAGTGGAGTGAGTTAATAGCATCAAATTCCTAGGGATACATATCTCGAAAGACCTCAGTTGGGCCACAAACACTTCCTACCTTATAAAGAGAGCCCAACAACATCTCCACTTCCTTAGGAGACTTCATAGAGCTAACCTCCCCCCACAGGTCCTACTTACCTTCTACAGAGCCACGACTGAGAGCGTACTGAAAAACAACATTGTTGTATGGTACAGAAATTGCTCTCAAGCTGATCGGAAGGCACTGGATAAGATCATTAAACAAGCCACAAAAATCATTGGCTCCAACCTTCAATCTCTACAGGACATATACTCAAACAGATGCTATGGTAGAGTCCGAAAACTACTGAGGGATATACACCATCCAGCCTATTGACTGTTCAAACTCCTGCCAACAAGGAAGCACTACAGAAGCATTAGATGCAGGACATCCAGATTCCATAACAGCTTCTTCTCATGTGGTATCAGACTGCTGAACAACAAACCCATAGCCTAACCCACTAAATGGGTAAACAAACATTATTTATGTGCAATATGTCATTGTTATTTACATAACTCTCTACATAGCTCACTTTACACATCTCTATCTGCACTATGTAAACTGTAAACCATAAGTTTTTGTTTACGTGTGCCTCTTTCTTTATAGTACTGTTTGTTATATATCCTTATATTTCAGCTAAGTCTGTTCCTGTTATTGTTTCTGCTGTAAAAACTTTCAAATTTCTGTCTATTTTTTTATTGCATTTATTTTTAGTATCTTGTTTTGTTTTCTATTTGCAAATTATTATTAATCTTAGGTTCAAAGATTAGTACTAAGCTAGCTGCCCTTGCAAGACATTTTAAGCCTAGCCAATTATCCCTTGTGAGATTCAAACCCTGCACCTTGTGTTTGTAAGGTAAACACCTTAACCATTAGGCCACCCTTCCGTTTATAAACTATAAGTCTTATGGTACGAGCCCTTCTGCACCCTTGTGGGAGGAGAGTGCTGTCTGGGTCCCATCTAATTGAAGTTATTGGACTGGAGCTCAGAGAGAGCATCCTCACTGGCTAGTTTCAATTAAATGGGTTATTTCTTGTTTTATTTAAGCCCTGTGTTTGCGTTTGTTTGCGTGTAGCACACCATCATGCACTGCCGCATAGTGGTAGTTACCATTGGTGGTTATAGACATAAATGTTTTGCTAGTTAAATTTTCCCTTAGCACTTGGCTTGTGGTCCTCCAGAGGTTTTTCATGGCCCTGCTGTACTGTGAGGTGGAACACTAAGCCTAGCCTCAAAGGTACCAACACATCTCTCACCCACTAGCCATTCCTAAGTGTGACCTCTTTTCCTGACCATATAAATTTACCTAATACTATGGATGGACAATTTCCCACAGTTTCTCCAGCCAGCTTAGTCAACATGGGCATCCTGAGGCAGTGCAGCAACTGCCTCATGTTCAGCGACAACCAACTACTCCGAGTCCACACAAACTCAACATGTGAGAGATGCAACTGTATTAAAAACCTTGAATCCATGCTCTCTCACACACCAGTCAGTACTTATGACAGTGAGAGGATTGTCAGCATGCACACCTCACCTCCTACTCCACCCATCACACATACCTACATATGTGGAGGTCCTTACCAGAAGCATACTTAAACAACAGAGATCTCCCAAACACAAACACAAGCATTCTACACATAATACTTCCTCTGCAAAACATAATACAAATAATAGCTCATGCACTAGTGTCTCACCTGTCAAGCCCTTAAGGTAAAACACAAAACCAAACATATTAGTCATAGGTGATTCCATTGCGAGACACACAGATGTCCCTCACACCAGGCTGAATAAGGAAAAGGTCACAGTCAGCTGTCTGTCAGGTGCCAGGATACAGCATATCACACATGCACTCAAGTCTCTCAACAGCAGGTACTGTTATGACTCCGTCATAGTCCATGTTGGTGTGAACAACTTTAGATGTACCTCTCTGGACTATATGAAGAGAGACCTCACCGAGCTCTCAGACTGTGTGTCTCAGGCAGGTATCTCCATAGCCTTAAGCAGCATTTTACCTTCACCTAGGATGATGCCTCAATACAAACATAAAATGATTGACTTCAATAATTGGATTCGTTTCTGGTATCATTCTAAGGGGATCCAATATCTGTCAGCATGGGATGACATGGTCAACTGACCTCAACGCTTTGCCAGAGATGGTCTTCATCTATTACCACTGGAATGTTGGCTACTGGCTAAGGCTCTTGCCACCCCCACAGTGCCTTTTTTTAGGCAGTGTCTCAAGGACAAAACTCACAATGTAAAAACTTTATTTTATTTATTTATTTTACATTTGTTTACCGGGAAAGTCCAACTGGACACATGTCCTTTTTCAGCGGAGGCCCGGGGAGAAAAGCTCCAGTTAGTGCATATGCATAACAAATATGAATAACATCCAAATATGTAGGCAAGACATATCAAAGTACAATTGGCAGTAGATGCACTGCATAACTTAACTGTGAGTTATATACATCAGTAAAGGATGAGATAACCCCAGACTGTAGTACATTGAGATATAGTGTGTTATTTTCACAAGTGTTATATAATCTAATAGTACACTAGAGGAATTTTATGAAGGAAATGAGAAGATATAGATAGTAAGAGAGTGAAGAGGTAGCAGTACATGTAAAATCAAAGTGTGTGTTAGCAGGATTTAGGCAGTGATGAATAAAATAGGTTATTAGAAGGTTGGTTAAGTTATGATGTTATAGTTATAGCTTCTGAGAGTTTAATTAGTCAGGAAGATTGTAAAAGAGACAGTTGAGAGTGAGATGTTTTCTGTTACGTGATGGTGGAACATGGGCAGAGTGATTTGGTAAGGAAGTGTTGTTTTAGGTTAGTTTTGAATAGAGGTAGGGATATTATGGAGGTAATGTTGGCTGGCAGTTCATTCCAGATTTTACCTATGTAATTAAGAAACAGAGAATCCCTGCTTGGTTTTTGGATAAGTAGTTTTTTTTATTTGGGGTCTATATTATAACATCAAAGTCTTAAACCTTTGAATGTTATAATATCGAACCATTTCAATCGAAAGACCGTAACATCGAACACTCAGAATAGCAAATTTTTTCCCAGGGAAAAAATTTGCTGTTCCGACAAACATACACACAACACAAGCACACCAAAATAAATAATCCACACACATACTCTTCACAAAACCCTACACAAAACCATACATACACTACTAGCTATCCACTTACCTTAACCCAACCCTAAGGTCCATAACTAGTGCACACTCACCTTACCCGCTCCCTAACCCTAAGGTCCCTAACTATTGCACACTCACCTTACCCGCTCCCTAACCCTAAAGTCCCTATCGCACACTCACCGTACACGCTCCCTAACCCTAAGGTCCCTATTGCACACTCACCTTCGCTCGCACACTTACCTTAACCCAGTCCATAACCTTCACTTCACAGTCGAGGAAATAGCGAAGCTGCAAAAATGGCCCACTGAATACTTTCCCTAGGAAAGTATTTGATATTCTGCAGCTTCGCTATTTTCAGAGCTCGGTGCATTGGGTTCGATATTATAACATTCGAAGTTTTAAGACTTCGATGTCATAATATAGACCCTTTTATTTGTTGCTTGTTGGAGGAGTGTAGTAGTCTATTGGTACTATAGGGTTGAAGAAGGGTTTGTAAGGATGGTATTTTTTCAGGATTTGAGCGGAGTTTGTGGGCCATTGTTAATTGTGCATACTGTGGGAGATGGGAGAGTTGTAGCCAGTTGAGTTGTTTTAGTGAAAGGCAGTGGTGTGTTCTAGTTGATGAATTTGTGGCATATCTTGCTATTTTATTATAGCAGGACTCGAGTTTTTGTAGTTCAGATTTCTTGAGATTAGTGAGAATGGGGGCTGCGTATATTAAGGTGGATATCAAATGAGTTTGGGCAATAGCTATTTTGGTATCTTTGGTAAAGTAGATTTTATTCCTGTATAAAGTACCTCATTTTTATGCACCTTTCTAACTGTTTGGGTGATGTGTATATTAAATTTAAGGTTGCAGTCGATTTCTACTCCTAGCAATTTAGTGTGTGGTGATTACAATATTGTTAACTGAAGAGATGAAGAAGGTGTTAGAGGATGGAGAAGTCTTATTAGGGAGGAATACTATTAGCTTGGTTTTCTTAGGGATTACTATTAGGTTAACATTTGTGAGCCAGGTTTCTACGTCATGAAAGGCTTTCTGAGTTAGAGTCTGTAGCTCCAACAGACAGGGTGCAGAACAAATCACTGTGGAGTTGTCTGCATATTGAATGAGTGATGCATGAGTGGTTGATAGATGGAGTTTGTTAGTAAATATAGAGAATAGCAGTGGGCCTAGGATAGAACCTTGAGGCACTCCAAGGGTAACTGGTAATAGGGGTGACAGAGTTTGTTGACAAGAGACTGCTTGTTGCCATCCTGTGAGGTAGTCTTGGAACCATGCAAGTGTGGAGTTTGAGAAATGAAGGTCAGTAAGGGTATTTAGTAGGTTAGTGTGAGATACTATGTCATAGGCTTTTGACAGGTCTAGAAAGATAGAAGAGACATAGTTGTTAGTAGTCCTGTGGCAGTTAACAGTGTTAGTGAAAGACATTAGTGCTGTGGTTTTACTATGGGGTCTATATTAGAACACCGAACATTTGAAATGTCAAGTGTTCTAATATCGACCCGTTTTCAGCGAATGCTGAAAATATCAAAGTAACAGGAAACCGAATTCTTTCCTAGGGAAAGAATTTGGTTGTCCGTTTCTGTTGCTTCGGTATTTTCAGCACTCTGGTGGAAAGTTACTGGTTCAGGTAAGTGTGCGATTGTGTGGATGTGTGGGTTAGGGCGCAGGATGGGTAAATGTGCGATTGTGTGGACGTGTGGGTTAGGGTGGGTTAGGTGAGTTAGGGTCAGGGCACGGGTGAGGTGACTGTGCAATAGTGATGGACCTTAGGGTTAGGGCTTGGGTTAAGGTAAGTGGATAGTTAGTGGTGTATGTATAGTTTACTGTAGGGTTAGGTGTAAGAGTTTAGGTGTATGCATGTGGCTTGTTGTGTGTTTGGTGTGCTTGTGTTGTGTGTATGTGTTTTGGAACAGAGAATTTTTTCCCTAGGAAAAAATTTGCTGTTCCGAATGTTCAATGTTTTTTTTTTTCGATTGCTAGGTTTCGATATTAGAACACTTGACATTTTGAATGTTCAGTGTTCTAATATAGACACGTACTATGGTATGGTCTGAATCCATGTTAGGTATTAATTAGGAGATTGTTAGTAAGAAGGTGGTTAGTAACCTGCTTGTGAACTACTCTTTCAAGAATGTTTGATAGTGGCGACAGTATTGCATTGGTTTATAATTATTTAGTTTGGTTGATGGGCCGCCTTTGTGTAGTGGGATGATATATGAGGTTTTCCAGACTGAAGGGACCTGATGTTCAGTTATGGATCTATTGATTATTAGTGAGATGGGGTATGCTATACCTTCTACTGTTATTCATAAGTATTCAGCAGGTAGACTGTCTGCAGTTAGTTTGGTGGTTTTAATTTTTGCAGCAGTATTTTGATATTATCATTTGCTACTGGTTGGAGAGAGAATATTGGTGTTGTGTTTGTTGTGGGGGCTGGGGGTGTGTGTTTGTTGAGGGGAGTTTGAGTTTTGGATAGTTCTAGTATGGTTTCTGTAAAATACTTGTTAAATTGAGTTGCAATATTGTCTGTGTTGTTGGTACTGGTGGGAGGGGGTGTTCCTATTTTCCCTGGTCGAAGGATATTGTTTATAGTGGACCAGAACTTTTGTGGATTTTTGTGGTGCCTGGTTTGTATTTCGGCATAGTAGTTAACTTTATCTATTTTAATTTGTTTTTTGGCTTTGTTTCTAAGTTCCTGATAAGTTTGCCATGAGGATTGGGATTTGTCTGATTTCCAGCTAGACCAAGTCTTATCTCTAAGTCTGAGAAGGTTTAGTGTGTTTCTTTTTTAGCCAAGGGGCGTACTTAGACTTAACACGTATATATCTAATGGGTGTTTGAGAGTTTAGAATGGAGAGGAAGGTAGTGTTAAAGTAATTAATGGCTTCAAGTAGTGGAAGATGTTTTAATGGTGTCCAATTGCAGTTTTTAAGTATTTCTACAAGTTTGTTGGGGTTGAGTTGCTTTTTGCTTTTTATTTGTAGTACTATAGGTTGTTTAATTGGGTCTGTTCTTTTCCTGATTGAATAAGTGGGATAGTGGTCACTGAGGCTGTCTGGCAGACAACCTGAGTGGGGCTAAAGGGTTGGTCTGTTTGTTAGCAACCAGTGTAACATGGAGTTCCTGTTGGTGAATTTGTTAATTTAGGAGGGTGATTGGATTAGTTGCGAGAAGCCGTATAGGTTGATACAGTTTTTGGGGTTTGGAGAATTGCAGTCTGTCCAGTCTATATTGAGATCACCCATTATAAGTGTCTCTTAGGGTAGGTTATTGCTAAACCAAAGTAGGATGTTTTCTAGCTTTGGGATATCATCACCTGGTGGCAGGTAGAGACCAATTATATACGTGTTTATTGCAGGTGATGTTTAATTTGGCAAATATTATTTCTGTATTTTTAATTTCTAAGGTTGTGACATCTAGTGTTTGTATGGAGAGGTGGTTTTTAAAGAGTAGGGCAACACCACCACCCCTTTTTTTCTGTCATTACGTATAATGTTGTAGCCTGGTGGAAGCATTCATTACTGTTGGTGTTGGAATTTAGCCATGTCTCTGTAAGTAGTGTGATATCTGGTGAGTATAGAGAGATGTTCTCATGGAGTTCATGGAATTTGTTATTTATGCTTCTTATATTTATATTAAGTATTAATATATCTGCTATATCTCTATTAGGAATGATTGATGCTTGGTTGGTATTGGGTTGGGGTGCAGTGAGAGGGCCAGGGTTGGGATGAATATCACCACTTAGGTATAGCCTTGAGGAAATTTGGACAATATGTCTCAGGAGCATGTTAATGATTTTGTCATATTCCAAGGAGATACTGGGAGATGTGTTGTAGTATAGTGGTGGGAGTCTGATGTGGGATAAGACTGAGGTAGTGAGGATGGTGCTACAAAAACTCCATCTGAAAACATCCTTAATATTATGCTGCTAAATGCTAGGAGTCTTAACACAAAACTGCACTCACTGAAAGCAGTCCTCACTTTGGAAGACGCAGGCATTTGTGCTGTAACGGAGACCTGGTTCAATGCTGTGGAGAGCATCCCAGCCTTACCGGGTTACACTTCCTTCCACGCATTCAGACCACAAACTGAAGGCATGAAAAAGGAGGCGGTGTGTCAATATTCATTAAAGATAAATACACCTCCAGATTGGTTAAACGGTATGTTTCCCCTGGAGATACTTTAGGTGCAATTAACTGTTGGTAGGACACCTATTCAAGTCATTGCCAGCTACAGGACCCCCTCCATGAATTTGGGCACTCACTTTGTCTATTTGAATCTACCTGAGTCTATCAAGATACATCCGAACACCATGATTTTGGGTGACTTTAACTACCCATCCATTGACTGAGTAACTCACTTGCCCAAAGGTTCCTCGAATTCATTAACTCCAATACCCTGGACCAGCTGGTTGATACCCCCACAAGGGGTGCCAACATCCTGGATCTGGTGCTTACCAATATGGGGGACCTTTGTTGTACCCCTAATATGAGGTCTGCCCTGGTGATATCTGACCACAAATAGTCTCATTCGAAGGAACTATCACACCTGACCCTCCAGCAGCAACTAAACTAAAAAAACTTCTCCAAAGCAGAATGTAACCTCTTACGGGATGGTATAAATAGCTTCACTGCACCTCCCCCCTCAGATGGAACTAGCAACTATGCCAAGGTCTACACCAGTGCTTTATACAAACATCTGCATAACTGTATTGACTTTGGCCGTACCTGGTAGGACCTAAACAAGCTCCTCAAGAAAGAGCAAACCTGCCTTGTGGACAACTGCCATTAATAGGTTTTACAATAAGAGGAAGAAATTACTATCTAAGAGTAAGAGGGAGCGAGCCCTACACTGAAAACACTGCCTCCTCAGCTTAAACAAGCTAATAAGACTTCTTGTGAAGTCCTCCAAAGCAAACTATGAATCCAAATTAGCTTCCTCAACTAAAGACAACCATAAGGTGTTCTTTAGTTACATCCATAACTTAAAAGGAAAGGCCCAGATTTGTGCTGAACTGGTAGTTAATGATACCACATATACTGAGCCTGTGGACATTGCTAACCTATTGGCCAATAGGTTCTGTGAAAACTTCACTCTCATGTCCGCACCATACATACCCCATGACATCCCTACCACCTGTCCCCTACCTTGTATCTCTAAAGGGTAGATCTTAAATGAATTCTCTAAGGCCAAAAACACAGCATCTATGGGACCTGATAACATCCTACATGGGCTACAACAAGAATTAGCAACACCAATGGGTACTCTTTTCAGTCATAGTATAAGTACCAGCTTCATCCCAGCTGAATGGAAAACAGCCACCATTATTCCCTTGCACAAAGGTGGTGCCTCCACTGACCCCAGGAACTATACATACATACATACATACATACATACAAATGTTTCAAGCATGGGCATTAAGCCCTTCTAGCTTGCCAATATGCCAAATCACTATAATAAATGTCCAGGCTGTTCTTAAAAATATCTAAACTAGTACTTGCTTTAATGTAATTTGGTAGTCTGTTCCAAGCATCAGCTACTCTGTCAGAGAACCAATTAGTACACTTCTCATTCCTATAAAATCTTCTACATGGGTTATCTGACGATTCTTTAGTACTTTTTGATAACCCCAAACATTCCCAGAGGTAGTTGTCCCTAAATGCCCTATATACCTGAATAAGATCTCCTCTTAAATATCTGTAAGAGACACTGTACAAGTTCAGATATTTTAGTCTTTCATAATAACTTAGATTTTCACATCCATGGATGCCCTTAGTATATTTCCGCTGTACTCTTTCCATTTTATTCATGCTTGCTTTCCTATAGGGTTTCCATATTGTTGTTCCATACTCAAGTTTGGGTCTAATGTAACTAACAAACAATGACTTAATTGTGTCTGATTTCCTAGACTTTATAAATCTTTTTATACAACCTATAGTTCTATAACTAGTTCTATAACTATCATTAGCCAGTTGGTTGATATGATTAGAAAAACTCATAGCTGAATCTACCCATATACCCAGGTCCTTAAATGAGTCTACAGTTTCAATCACTGCGTGCTGTATTAAATATTCACCTTTCAGTTTATGTCTCCCAAATCTCATATGCTTAGTTTTTGATGTATTTATCAACATATTATTCTCCTGTGCCTAAATGGTCACTTTAGTCAAATTATTTTGCAGACATGCCTAATCTGTAACACTTGTAATCAGTTTACCCAATTTCAGGTCATCAGCATATAGACTGTAGAACACCTCAGATGAAAAAGTAAGGTCTGAAAAATACAATCTAAACAAGTAAGGGCCTAGTACAGAGGCCTGTGGGACACCTTGACTGTAACCAAGGATTTCACCTGTCCAGTTGGTGTATGATACATGTCATGTCCTATTTGTAAGCCATGCAGCTATCCATCTTACCAACAGTGCATCAATACCTAGTTGTACTAATTTATTGATCAATGTTTTGTGCATGACCTTGTCAAATGCTGAAGTTAAATCTATATAAATCACATCACAGCACAATTTTTCATTCATAGCTGTTATTATATTGTTATAGAACATCATGTTACAGGTAGTAATAGATCTATTTTCAACATATGCATGCTGATATATGGTTTCAAGTCCTTTTAGCCTGACTAGCCTTATCTGCAAGGCCATGGAGCGAATCATCATGGACCTTATCAACAAAGATATAGGTAATCTCCAAACACTTGAGTTTGGATTTGTCAAAGGGAGACCATGCCTGTTAAACCTGGTGGACTTCTTCAAGACAGTCACCAAGGCCCTGGACAAGGGGAGATCTGTGCATGCAGCCTACCTAGACTAAGCCAAGACATTTGACAGTATCCCCCACTCAGGCATCATTGATAAACTCACCCAGCTAGGTATCAAACCTTATATCATTAGATGGGTTGCTAACTGGCACACTGATAGAACCCATATAGTCAAAATAGGGGAATCCACATCCAACAGCATACCTGTAATCATTGATGCTCCACAGGGATCAGTCCTGGGACTTCTACTGTTTGGAATCTATTTCTAAGAAGTACAAGCAAAAAGTAAAGGTCTGTGGTTCATAGGTTAATAGGCTAACTGCCCTACTGGGCCATTTGAAGCCTAGCCAGTTACGCCATGTGAGAATCAAACCCTGCACCTTGTGTCTTTAAGGTAATCACCTTAATCATTATGTCATCCTCCTGACAAAGTTTACTGATAATTGCAAACTGGGAGTGGTCATAGAATCTCTAAATTATGTCAACATCCTACAAGAGGGTCTTACACAAACAAATGATTGGTGCCAAAGTCATGACCTTAAACTCAGTGCAAAAAAAAAAACATATTATCATCCCTTTCATTAAGGGCAATGTTCCTGCTAACTACCACATCGATAGCAACACCTTAAGTACTCACTCAGTGGTGAGAGACTTGGGCACACAGGTTGGCAGCAACCTTACCTTTGACAACTGTGTCTCCACAGTGGCTGTCACAAGGCAATCTCTGACCCTGATTTATTGGAAATGCTGCATCTCCGTAGGTCAAATGATACACAGGTTACTCACTCTAAAGACCTTAACCTAGCATGTGACATTAATAGAACCTGTTAGAGGGACAGATTTGTCTCCCAGAGGTTACCACACCTTTGGAACAGACTTCCACTTCATGTCAAACAGCACCTCACTGGCCCTCTTCAAACACAATCTGGATGATTGGATGGGTAACTTCAGATAGCACTTGTAGTCTTACTCTAATCAAGCAAATATTGCTAGTGTATTTAGGCTATGAATAGGGACACCTCAGGTTCAAGATAGCAATCCTGCAGCCTATACTTGCAACAGTAACCATTATGGGTCCTTGAGGGATGTATTCTGTCTGGGATGGAATATCACTAGAGTTCAGGTCTTTCAGGGGCTATCGACAAATTTTATTAACTTTCCCTATACCAGTCATCTCTCTTACAATATAAACCTGTGTGGGCATCATGTGAAAATAATGTTGTTCATTGACCCTTCTTTAAATATAATTGTGTTGATGCATCCATCTAGGGTTTCTCTTCACCTAACTTCCACTAAGGAATTAACAGTCACAGTCATCAAATGAAATTGGAATACCTTCTGGTTATAGAAAACATATTAAATGGTTTACATGGCTTCACTGTTTCTTTGTTATACATCAGCAGTACACTTTAGGAGCTCAGTTTTGTCATCAGCGTGGCAATTTATCAGTTCTGTAATCTCTGGCCGATGCCTACTGGCCTGCGATGCAGCTCTGCCACTGACCTCTCTTATATAGTGAGATGGGACTTTGTGTACATCTGTACACATCTGAGTTAATAAATTCTGATCTTGTGTGCAATTTCCTATATGAGAATAACACACTGTTTGCATGGTAGTATTAGTTCCATGTGTGCAATATGGTAAGTAAAAAGACAATGGTTTAGAGTATGTACCCTGCCTTAACAGCTTTCTGGAATGTTTTCTCACATCTTTCATCCAGACCAGTTTGTGGTTGGACAGTTGAATACTCAGTGTATTTCTTACCATTTTCATGCATTCTATCTCAGTTGTGCACAGCTGCCACTGTTCATTAGTTAAAGTAAGCAATTCCATTCAAATGTTCTTCTCACTATTCAAATTTCCTTTTCACTTATTCTTGATGATATAAAATTCATCAAAACCAGACAGTTTTAGACCCACCAGATTGGCCATGATTTTACATAGAATACAGGTCGAAATCATAATGGAGCTTATCCAAACTGACACTGGGGATCTATATATGTTAAATGTGTTGTTGCATGGGTTTATTAAGAGGAGAGCTTGCATTCGGAATCTTGTGGCATTCTTTGATGAGGTGACTGCAACTTTTCATGTAGGGTTAAGTGTGCACGTTACTTATCTTGATCTTGCTATGGCATTTGACACTACTCCATATAAAAGGACAATTGGCAATATCTGTCAAGCATAATTAAAGTGCACTATAAATGAATTTGGTAATTTTCTGTAGGGTCAAATGGTTACTGGAGCTTTTCTTCTGGGCCTCAACTGAACTTGGGCTAAGACACAACCAGATATACCTGGCATGAAAATAAATAAATAAATATTAACTATTGCATCCTAACAATATCAAGTGTTTTCAATATCTCCCGCTGTTTCATTCACTCCTACAATCTTGACACCTCAGAACTCTGCTTTAATTGCTACAGTGACCTCAACTGCAACAAGCCCATCTTCAGCAGTTGCTTCTGGGGCTGTCTCTTCAGAAGAAAGAATGCTTAGCTCAAAAACTTCTCAAAGTGTTCCTTCCACCTCCCAATAATGTGATTAGTTGAGGTCAGCTCTCCCTACAGAGAACACTCTGGTTAATGTCCCATTCCCTGTTTCCCAGCTCACTGAATGGTTTGCCAGAGCTTCTTTAAGGTCATTGGAAAGTCATTTTTATGACCTCTAGAAGCTCTTCTCATAGGCAGGCTTTTATTTCAGTCACCACTGCAGTTTATTTATTTACTTATTTATTTTATTTTACATTTGTTTATTTTACATTTGTTTACTGGGGTGGTCCGAATGGACAGAGCTGTCCGTTTTCAGCCGATGCCCGGAGAGAAAAGCTCCAGAACAGTTGCTAACATACTATATATAAGATATTTACACATTCAGTAATAAAAATATAGCAGACAATAACCTATGATTGCATAAGATATTTACATAAGCATAGTGGTTTAGACATACAATTAAAAGTATAGCAGGTAGTAACATTTGATTGTTGTTCATACGGTTAATGTTTAGTAGAGATCTTGAAGATGTACTAAGGATAAGAGGAAAGGAAAAAGTAAAAAAAGGAGGAGACAGACAAGTTCATATGAGGTGCACTGACATTTTAAGGGAAAGCTTTTTAACTTAGTCTAGGGGAGAGTTAGTGGGTATAGATACATTTGCTGCTTTTCTGACCCTTTCGTGCCTATAAGGCACTAGCATTGCATGGAAGTTTTTTTTTTCGTTAACTTTATGGCTTTATGATGTGATAATTTTTCACACATTCATCTACGTTATGAAGTTTTTTTTTAAATCTGGTGCTATGCAATTTTATTGGCCTGACATCTTTGTAGCTAAGATTGTTCACCTTTCTAAATTTATGAAAGTTATTTGGTAATGAAAATCAGTAAATATCATGGCTCAGACAGTATTAAATAAGTTGTGGGCCAGGAGACTTTTCAAAGTGCAAGCAATGAACCACTTGACAGATGAATGAAAGGGAAATTTAATTTATAGGTATACCATTTATCTTAAAGATTTGTATCACTGCATTTTTTTATATTATGTTAACTACATGACTGCCTGTTAATGTCACATTTGTATAAAAGTTTAATAAATTTAATTTGGTTGGAAAATGGTGCATTTTAAATCTCAGTGCTGCCTGCATTTCTGTCATTACCTATATTTATTTATTTGTTCACTCTCAGAATTTGAATGGGCCAGCTGGGCAGTGCTTGCTTACTATAGTGATTCTAAGAGAAACCAACAGCACTTAGAGGTTATGTCATGGGCATCATCTTGTCATAGCTGCCAGATTAGGAAAAGAGTCAGAAGAGGACTTGCATTTTCCTCACTTTCTCCCTCTCTCTCCCTTTTCCCCAAGTTTGTGCAATGATTAGAGACAGAGATAGAGATAGAGATGATATAGCTATAGATATAGATATAGATGTAGATGTAGATGTAGATGTAGATGTAGATGTAGATATAGATAGATATAGCTATAGATGTAGATATAGATAGATATAGCTATAGATGTAGATATAGATAGATATAGCTATAGATGTAGATATAGATAGATATAGCTATAGATATAGATATAGATATAGATATAGATATAGATATAGATATAGATAGATATAGCTATAGATGTAGATATAGATATAGATGTAGATATAGATATAGATATAGATGTAGATATAGATATAGATATAGATAGATATAGCTATAGATGTAGATATAGATAGATATAGCTATAGATATAGATATAGATATAGCTATAGATGTAGATATAGATATAGATATAGCTATAGATGTAGATATAGATATAGATATAGATATAGATATAGATATAGATATAGATATAGCTATAGATGTAGATATAGATATAGCTATAGATGTAGATATAGATAGATATAGCTATAGATGTAGATATAGATAGATATAGCTATAGATGTAGATATAGATATAGATATAGATATAGATATAGCTATAGATGTAGATATAGATATAGATATAGATATAGATATAGATATAGATATAGATATAGATAGTTGAGAGGTATGGGAGGTTTGCATTTTGCAACTTTTGGAGTGTTGCTGTTTTGGCTATGGTTTTCAATGTTTTGGGGTTGACTAATCATAAGCCAATAAATAAATGCAGTTAATCATAGTGGATCCAACTGTGCATTGTTATGCCATGAGACACACATAAATGCAGGAAGGAAGAGCAAGTTACTGGAATTCTACAATTTGGCCAAGGAATTCACAACAATGCAACAAAATTTTTCTGTGGTCTACTAAAATCAAGAGGTATAGGACAGGGGGCAGTTTAGGGTTTTGAAGAGACTGTTGTTGAGACAGATAGAAAGCACTAGGGACTTAGCAGTAACAAGTACGTTCATATGTTCATAGTTATATACTAAGCTAATGACCACCAGGGCCTTTATAAGCCTAGCTGTGCAATCCAACCCAATTGTGTTTGTATGTATCTTGTATATTAGGAAGTTTCTACAGGTTATGTTAGGGGGTATGTTACTTTGGGCATTACTGTCTGCCTTTGTCTATCAGAGACATAGAAGCCAGACTTGGGGTGAATTTCCGATTTCCTAGCTTAAAGCTGTGGTGGTGCAGCGGTTAACATTGTTGCCTCACAGCAAGAGGTTCTCCCATTCAGTTCTCGGCTGGAGCAACTTCTGTGTGGAGTCTGCATGTCCTCCCCATGGTCGAGTGATGCTAAAGACATGCAGGTAAGTGCGAGTGTGAATTGGCGTGCCTTGGTTGAAGGTTGGGCGTCGGGCTGGCAACTCGGCACTGTAAAATCCACTGTCAATCATGAGCGGACCGGAGTTCATAGGTTCATAGGTTGGTACTAGGCTATCGGCCCTAGGTCCTATAGAAGCATAGCCATAACAATTCCCTGGCTATTTCTTCCCACACTATTTACTTCCCTGGACCCCTGTCTAGCAGAGCGACTGATGTGATTCCGCTGTGGCGACCCCTAACTGGGAAAAGCCGAAAGACATAAAAAAGTCAAGGTTATGCTTAAATAGGTTTATGATTGGACTCTGCTTCACATGGATAGGGAGCCTATTCCAGAGTACAGGGATCCTTTGAGATACATATATCCTGCCCACATGTCTTATTTATGTCGCAAACAAAATTTAAATCCTTGAATCTAGTGGTTCTGATGCTGTTCATTTTCTGAATGTGCAAAACGTCCATCAGAGCTGGATCTGAGGATGCCTTTTATACCAGGCATATATCTCCTCTCAGTGACCTGTAGGAGGCAGAGTATAGAGACAGGGTTTAAGGTGATCCATATAGGACAATGTACTTATGCCCTGGATTCTCTTGGTAAGGAACGTCTGTGGGCATTCCACCTGTTGCATAGATTTGGTCATGTACATGCTGAAGGGGGCATTATACACAATAATGAGTCTGATAAAGGCCAAATAAAATGGCACTGTGACTTCCTTGGACCTGGATGTCATGCCCTTTTTTATAATCTGGGCAACACAGAATGATTTTCTTACTACCTTTGCTGCATTTTGGTCAAATAGCAGATTACTGTCTACATATGTTCCCAGATCCTTCACTACTGGGTCAACTCTTAGGGTATCTTATCAATGGAGTAATTAACCTGAGTGGTAGTTTTCCCAAAATACACTATGATGCATTTCTTGGCATTGATTTTTAATCTACGACTTTGGCTCCAGTCATTTGTCTTTGCTAGACCCTCTTGTAAATGTTTATGCCAAGGGGGAGTCTATGATAGCTCCCAATTTGCAGTCATCTGCAAACTTGGCCAGCCAAAGACCTTTAACATTAGCCTTTACCTTCAAGAAGTAGATGCCAAATAGAATGACCCCCGCTGGTGACTTGTCTCTTAGTGTAGGTGATATCAGCAATCCAGGCTTCCTAGGTCCTGTCTGTGAGCCATCTGGCAATCCAGTGAGTTATATAGACATCTTGCCCAGTTCACTGAGTCTGTCAGCTACACCAAAGTGGAGTATTGTATCAAAAGCCTTAACCAGGTAGACAGTATGCACCATTTTCCCCTCATTCATTGTCTTGGTGACCTTCTCAAGGATGCCAGCCAGATTTACTAGGCATAATCTTCCCTTTACAAAGCCAAACTGGGTTGGATTCAGTGTCTGAAGGTTGCCCATGTCTTTGTTGAGGATTTCCATGATACTCCATTCCATGGCATTACATATTAGACTAGTCAGACTAATAGGTCTATAGTTTCCATTGTCAGTTGATGGCCAGCCCTTGTGAAGTCGGATAACAGTCACAGTCCTCCATTCACATGGTGCAAAGCCTGTTTTGAGGCTTTAGTTTAAAAGTGACTCAAGTGATCCTGATATGTAATGTTTCCAGCTATTAAGGAAACATCTCGGGATATTGTATGGGCCCACTGAGGCTGCGTTTTTTTACCATAAAGAGTGCCAGCAGGACTTGATCCCTGTTAATAGTTAGGGGAGTTATGCTAGTAGGTATTTCATTGAGGAAAGCAGGAGGGATTGGAGGGTGAAGTTTGAACTGAATTTGTTAGCCAGCAAAATTGCTATGTCATCCTACTCAGTGAATTTGGCACCCTTGACCACCAGTTTGGCGTGCTAATGTGTGCTGCCTTTGAGGTTTCAGACATAGCTATAAAAATGTCTTGTGGTTCTTTTTAGCCTGCGAGGCAATCTTGACCTCATAATTGGCCTTGTTGGACTTAATCAGTCATCTTAATTTCCTGTTTAGTTTAATTACAGAGCTCCTATCATTATGGGAGTTGCTTTCCCTGATTTTAGCCATGACGTTTTCCTTTTGTTATATACCCTATTAACGTTAGGATTCCACCAGTGTGGTTTGTTTTTAAAGTTTGATTTGGGCTTACTTGTAGTAGGTACAGCAGGTCTCTGTAAACAATTGCACATAGGTTGTTGCAAATTAGGGTTGGGAGGAGGACTGAATTTTGATAAAGTATCACTTAATAGGATGTAGTTTGCTTTGGAATACTTCCTCTAACTGTTGCAGGGTTTGCTGGAGTTACTGAGGTGATTTTCACTTCTAAGGGATGGCTTTTTGGATGACCTCACTAGTGAGGATGTGACACTATGTGGGAGGGGTGCAGCACTCTACCATATTGGTGAGTACCAGGCCCAGTACGTTTGATCCTCTGGTGGATGTGTGCACTATCTTGTCAAGGGTATTTGTGTTAATAAACTCCAAGAATTATTGTGCCTGGAAGTATTTGGCAGTGTTTGTTTTCCAGTCTATACAGCGGTAGTTATAGTCTCCCATGAATATGGTATTTGGTTTAACGGTGAGTGTCTCCAGTAGGTATAGGTATTAATTAGGGGATTCTAGGGACATAGCAGATGACCTACAGCTTGCTAGGATATGATATCAGACTTTGTCTATGATGATTTGCAGTTGGATAAATTCCAGGGCATCTTCCTGTTTAAACAACGTAGAGTTGTCCTTGTTTCTAATGTAGATTGAGACTTTGTTCCTGTCTGTACAGCTGATGGTCTAAATGTGTGGAAGGCACTGAAGCCTTGCACTGCCACAGTACTTTCTGAGGATTTAAACCATGTCTCAGTAATGACACAGATGTCTATATTGTCCAGAGTGAGGAAAGTTTGTAGGGTGTGGATTTTCTCATTTAGGCTCCTAGCATTCCGTAGTAACACCTTTAGCATGCAAGTTAATGAAATGTATCACATCTGTGCATTCTGGTTATTGGTACAATGATTTAGCAGAAGAAAGATGAGAGGTTAGTGGCAGAGGCCACTCTAATGTTAGGATATGTATCTGGTAGATAAAGTCAAGGGATAAGTAGGTGATTCTCCTAAAGTAACGGACATCAGTTAGACTATAACTGGAGGGTGGCCAAATGGTTAAAGTGTTTGTCTTACAAACACAAGGTGCAGGGTTCGAGTCTCCCAAGGGATAATTGGCTAGGCTTAAAATGGCTCGCAAGGGCAGTTAGCCTATGAAACTATAATTAGAGATAAGAATAGGCTGGTTGGGCTATTCAGGAGAATCTCCTTTCACTAAACTAGAATAGTCCAGTCTTCAGAGTTTGCTGATCTCTGGGCTTTGGCTTGGTTCCTGTGCTATTCCATATCCTTATTTGGATAAAGGGAAGCTTCTTTGTTCACCAGTGGGAGTGGGGAGCACTGAGCAGCCTATTTGTCCCTAGAGCAGTGGTTCCAGCCAGAAACTTGTAGTCTATTGGCCATTTTGGGTCAATTCCTAGCTCTTTTCAACCCCCTGCTATAAGCCCGCTTTAGCGCGCTTTTGCGTGATTTAGCACGGAGTTGCCCATAGAGCACCATCGGGCAGCGCCGGTTAAACAAGGTTAAACTATTTCTGGCTCTGTAAAGTCTGCTCTTCAATTTTTCCCTTAGAACTTCTCTACTTGCAATCTAAACAGTCTATTCTCTATCTCAAAATCTCAGCACTTGCTCCTAAAGCATTTTTATATAGGTAAAGTACTTGTATACTAAACAAAGTACTACATTAGCCTAGAATCCCCTTGAGTACCCATTTCCCTATAGGTCCCTTCTGACTCAGTTACACAGCAAACTTTTTCACTTTTTCTAGCATGTCGAAGGGTCAGTTGCTAGCATCCTCTCCTGTTCAGCTGGTGAATCTGGGCATCTTGAGGCAATGTTACAATTGCCTCATGTACACAGACAACCCACTCCTTCTCCCACAAAACACAAATACATGTGAGAGATGCAACTATATAGCCAAACTGGAGGCTGAGCTCTCTCAACTCAGGACTGGCAAGACCAGACAGGAGGAGAAGGAAACCACGCACACCACAAACCCAGTTTCACATAGAACTATCACAACTGCAAAATAAACACATAAACACACAAAGACATACTCGGAGGCACTGATCAAAAATCTACCAAAACTACAGAGGCCTCCAAAGCAGACACCCAAGCAACTGCCACCTCAAGACATAAGACATGCAACACATAGTTCTCAAAGTCACTGTGCTAAACAGTCACAGCCCTTAAGGCCAAACATAATGCCAGACACACTTGTTATAGGTGACTCCATAGTCAGACACACTGACGTCCCACTCACCAGACTGAACAAGGAAAAGATCACAGTAAGCTGCCTGTCAGGCGCTAGAATCCCACAGACGCTGGAAGATAAACTGTTTATATAAAAAACACGGCAAAGCTTTCAGCTAAAAACCCTTCTTCAGTGCATACATTTCAGTAGTTAAAACAAAATGAATATATAGTGCGGGTCGATATCACATGACTTGCAGCCAACTAGTCATATGACATTTACATTCAATATAATAAAACATACTTTTTCACTTTAATTTAGTTTGCTGTAAAAACTTTAAAACAGGTTTTAATGTTATAACATCATTTATCCCTGGAATTTTATCTGCCTGTAGTCTAGTTATCCATTCATATTCCTTTAACTCTAATCTATTATTTATATCCCCCCTCTTGGTGTTGTTTCAACTATATGTATAACTCGGAACGTAAATCTATGCTCAGCTCCATATTCCTCTATATGCTTGTATAGAGAATTAGTTCTTACTGCCCTGTTGACCTCAGACTTGTGTTCAATTATTCTATTTTTTAATTTTCTTATAGTTTTACCTATATAGAATGATGGACACCTGGAGCACGAGCCATATATACTACTGCAGTGGTGTTACAGGTAGCTTTAACATTAAAATTATAGATTCTCTTAGTGACAGGATGTTTAAATAGATGACTAGATCCTTCATAAATATCTGTACAACATGTACAATTATAACATTTAAATGTTCCTGGCTTAGTGTTGTTATTTACTCTTAGTATATGGAAGTCCTTATAACATAATTGTTGTTTGATTGTTCTCATGTTTCTAAAGGAAAAATATGGTTTTACATCTAATATTTTCCTCACTTCATTGCATGCCATGAGTATAAGCCAGTTTTTTTCTATCACTCTTTGTATTAAATGTGTATTAGCGTTGAAGGAAGTAACAAATCTAACTTTATTGTCACATTCTCTTACTTCACCCATTGTGATACCCTCAGTATATATTGGTTTTAGGGTAGCAAGTCTCTGGGCTATAGTTTTATTCTTATATTCCAAAACCAATCTACTATTATAGCCACTAGAGAGTAATTCCTGCATTGTTGATTCAAGTTGTATATTAAACATGGTCTCATTAGTATTTAATTTACTAACTCTACCCAACTGCGATCCTATTATACTTCTAAATACATGGGGAGCATGCATGCTACCAGAATTCAAATATCGTCCTGAGTGTACTTCTTTTTGATGGATACTTGTTTCAAAAGAATCAGAAGTTTTACTCAACATTACATCCAGGAATACTATTTTGTCCCTAGAAAACTCCATCTTAAACTTTAAGAAATTCGTACTTTCATTCAAATATAATAGGAAAGATCTTAGCTGATTTTCATTCCCTTTCCACAATAAAAAACAATCATCAACGAATCTCTGGTAGAATGCTATATTATTCACAAAATTACTATCTCTGTTTAGTATAAATTTCTGCTCCCACATATATAATACCAGGTTGGCGTAGGTATTTGCGATAGAAGTACCCATGGCCACACCCGATATTTGTAAATACATTTGTTGATTAAATAGAAATATGTTGTTGGTTAGAACTAACTCTAATAATGCACAAATAGTTTCTACTTTACGTGTTGTATATGACGTTTGTTCTGTTAAAAATTCCCTTATACAGTTAATACCAAAATCATTAGGTATTACTGTAAAAAGGGAAGTAATATCCAACGTTACTAGTATAATGTCATCATGTGTTGTTACATCTGTTCTGGATGACTGTTGCCATTGTCTTAACTTTATTAAAAAATCAGTTGTATCCTTTAACACAGTACTACAAGTTTTCATGAATGGATATAATTGCTGCTGTAAGTAAATGGATATAGGTTCAATAATCCAACCTCCACCCGAGACTATAGGTCTCATGGGTGGGTCCATTAGAGATTTGTGTATTTTTGGGACTCCATACAAATTAGGTATAAGGGGACATGGTACTGTAAGAAAATTAAAGAGATCTATATCTATATCTTCTTGTAATTGCAATTCATATATAGCCATATTGATTGTACTAATACATTTTTTGACATCACTTTGATTAATGACTTTAAAAGCTTTAGTATCATTTAATAAATTGCCCATCGAATGTATGTATTTATCCTTATCCATAATAACAGTGACATTACCCTTATCTGCTGATTTAATTATGATGTCGTTGTTATTAATTAATGTTTTCATGGCTTCATATTCTTCTATAGTCAAATTAAAGTTTCTAGACATTGTTGCACCATCATGCTTATAATTACTGTTGTATATTTCTCTAATTTCTTGTTCACACAGATTTTGAAAAGCTATTAACACAGATACATTGCTTGGTACAAATGTGCTTCTTCTCTTACATATAGATTCAACATTACTTTTGTTGCCAAACAGCATTTTTAAAGTTACTGTCCTAACAAACAATTTGAGGTCTGTTATTACATTTACCACATCATCAACTGCCGTTGGAATAAAGTTCAAACCCTTTTGTAGCAGTGAATAATGTGCTTCCGTTAGCGTGAAGCTAGATAAATTCAATGTACCTTTTTTTATCGTCGGACATGCTTGCTGAGTCCTAAAGGGCTGTTATTTTTCCTTTTCGTTGGTGTTAGGATGCCCGTGGAGGCTGTTCTAGTCCTTTGCAAACTTAGTTCCGGTACCACCTCCGCTTGAATTAGCTGGAAACGTTTAAGATTAAGTGTAGTTTGTTGCAACTTTCCACGTTGCTGTAAGCCCTTTTCTCTACTATCTACAGGGTGTTTTTCATGTTTGGATGTATTCATATCAGCGTTCAATACGTCAGTAGGCGTCGTTGTTAACGAATGTTCCAATTGGTCAGTCCGTTCAGTCACGGTAACTGCTTCAATTTGCGTTGAAACCGATGGTATCTGTTCAAAAGTATCTAAAGAGTCCAGTGCTTTGTTTTTATTATATTTATAGTTGTTGTCTGTGGTTTTGGGCCATGAAAAGATATGACCCAATGCGAAATCGCTCACGTCACGTACCAGTTTTTTCTTTTTTGACTCCTCTAGCTTTTTGTCAAAGGAGTTTATTCTATTAAACAACTGTTCGTAACTAGTGGTGTTATTTGAGAAAACTTGTGAGTCACGCAACTCTTTATCTAAATTACAGATTTCCGTTTTGAGATCTGTTTCTACTTGCATGAAGTAGTCATTCATTAGACTCATATAGTCCAGGCTTAGTTGTAAATTCAGTTGTTGCCAACGCTTGAGCAATTCAGGAAAGACATTCCCATATGAAGGCATCTTAGTTATTCTTAGACCTCTGGGCACTATTCCTTTGTCAAGATAGGCACAAAAACTGAAACGCTGCCATTGCAGTTTTTTAAAAGAAGTTAATTTTTTCTCAAGTAGCTGTAACTTGTTTATAAATTCAACAGAATGTGTAGTACTTCTAGGAATACTACCTCCATGGTTAGCATAGTCCGTAGGTGCAAAATTCAATAATGGATTTATCTCAGTTGCAATTAGGCTTTCCACTGAGAAATTCGAAGTTGCTGGCTCCATTACCAACGGAAAGTTTGGCTGCTCGAGACCTCAAGTATATCCCCAGTAACAAATCAGGAACACTTACAGAAATAGAAGGCAACAGTCAAAAATTACACAGACGCTGGAAGATAAACTGTTTATGTAAAAACACGGCAAAGCTTTCAGGTAAAAACCCTTCTTCAGTGCATACATTTCAGTAGTTAAAACAAAATGAATATATAGTGTGGGTCGATATCACATGACTTGCAGCCAACTAGTCATATGACATTTACATTCAATATAATAAAACATACTTTTTCACTTTAATTTAGTTTGCTGTAAAAACTTTAAAACAGGTTTTAATGTTATAACATCATTTATCCCTGGAATTTTATCTGCCTGTAGTCTAGTTATCCATTCATATTCCTTTAACTCTAATCTATTATTTATATCCCCCCCTCTTGGTGTTGTTTCAACTATATGTATAACTCGGAACGTAAATCTATGCTCAGCTCCATATTCCTCTATATGCTTGTATAGAGAATTAGTTCTTACTGCCCTGTTGACCTCAGACTTGTGTTCAATTATTCTATTTTTTAATTTTCTTATAGTTTTACCTATATAGAATGATGGACACCTGGAGCACGTAGCCATATATACTACTGCAGTGGTGTTACAGGTAGCTTTAACATTAAAATTATAGATTCTCTTAGCGACAGGATGTTTAAATAGATGACTAGATCCTTCATAAATATCTGTACAACACGTAAAGTAGAAACTATTTGTGCATTATTAGAGTTAGTTCTAACCAACAACATATTTCTATTTAATCAACAAATGTATTTACAAATATCGGGTGTGGCCATGGGTACTTCTATCGCAAATACCTACGCCAACCTGGTATTATATATGTGGGAGCAGAAATTTATACTAAACAGAGATAGTAATTTTGTGAATAATATAGCATTCTACCAGAGATTCGTTGATGATTGTTTTTTATTGTGGAAAGGGAATGAACTTCAGCTAGGATCTTTCCTATTATATTTGAATGAAAGTACGAATTTCTTAAAGTTTAAGATGGAGTTTTCTAGGGACAAAATAGTATTCCTGGATGTAATGTTGAGTAAAACTTCTGATTCTTTTGAAACAAGTATCCATCAAAAAGAAGTACACTCAGGACGATATTTGAATTCTGGTAGCATGCATGCTCCCCATGTATTTAGAAGTATAATAGGATCGCAGTCGGGTAGAGTTAGTAAATTAAATACTAATGAGACCATGTTTAATATACAACTTGAATCAACAATGCAGGAATTACTCTCTAGTGGCTATAATAGTAGATTGGTTTTGGAATATAAGAATAAAACTATAGCCCAGAGACTTGCTACCCTAAAACCAATATATACTGAGGGTATCACAATGGGTGAAGTAAGAGAATGTGACAATAAAGTTAGATTTGTTACTTCCTTCAACTCTAATACACATTTAATACAAAGAGTGATAGAAAAAAACTGGCTTATACTCATGGCATGCAATGAAATGAGGAAAATATTAGATGTAAAACCATATTTTTCCTTTAGAAACATGAGAACAATCAAACAACAATTATGTTATAAGGACTTCCATATACTAAGAGTAAATAACAACACTAAGCCAGGAACATTTAAATGTTATAATTGTACATGTTGTACAGATATTTATGAAGGATCTAGTCATCTATTTAAACATCCTGTCGCTAAGAGAATCTATAATTTTAATGTTAAAGCTACCTGTAACACCACTGCAGTAGTATATATGGCTACGTGCTCCAGGTGTCCATCATTCTATATAGGTAAAACTATAAGAAAATTAAAAAATAGAATAATTGAACACAAGTCTGAGGTCAACAGGGCAGTAAGAACTAATTCTCTATACAAGCATATAGAGGAATATGGAGCTGAGCATAGATTTACGTTCCGAGTTATACATATAGTTGAAACAACACCAAGAGGGGGGGATATAAATAATAGATTAGAGTTAAAGGAATATGAATGGATAACTAGACTACAGGCAGATAAAATTCCAGGGATAAATGATGTTATAACATTAAAACCTGTTTTAAAGTTTTTACAGCAAACTAAATTAAAGTGAAAAAGTATGTTTTATTATATTGAATGTAAATGTCATATGACTAGTTGGCTGCAAGTCATGTGATATCGACCCACACTATATATTCATTTTGTTTTAACTACTGAAATGTATGCACTGAAGAAGGGTTTTTACCTGAAAGCTTTGCCGTGTTTTTTATATAAACAGTTTATCTTCCAGCGTCTGTGTAATTTTTGACTGTTGCCTTCTATTTCTGTAGGCGCTAGAATCCGCCACATAACACAAGCACTCAGGTCACTCCACAGCAAGTACAAGTATGACTCAGTCATTGTCCATGCCGGTGTGAATGACCTGAGACATACCTCCCTGGACTACATGAAAAGAAACATAGAGGAGCTCTCAGATTATGTAGCCCAGGCCGGTATGACCCTGACCCTGAGCAGTATCCTACCCTCACCAAGAATGATGCCACAATACAGAAACAAAATGATCAGCTTTAATAATTGGCTTAATTACTGGTGTCATTCTAAGGGGATCCAATGTCTGTCTGCCTGGGATGACATGCTTGACAAGCCACGCTGCTTTGCAAGGGACGGCTTGCACCTGTCACCCCTGGGCTTCCGGATATTGGCAAAGGCTCTTGCCACCCCTATAGTGCCTTTTTTAGGCAAGGCTCAAATGATAAACCTACCACCCTAGAAAACAAAAATGGAGAAAAACTAAGGGTAGTACTGCTCAATGCCAGAAGTCTAAACCTCAAGATGCACGCCCTCGAAGCCCTCCTCAGTATGGAGAACATCGATGTCTGTGCTGTGATTGAAACCTGGTTCAAGGCTCCTGAGAGCACCCCAGCACTATCAGATTATACCTCATATCATGCGTTCCGGCCCCAAAATCCAGACCGAACCACAAAAGGAGGGGGAGTATCCATATTCATAAAGGATACCCACACCTCCAGGTTAGTGGCAACGCACAAAGCATCGGAGACCATCCAGGTGCAATTAACCATAGGTAAAACTGCCCTACAGTTTGTAACATGCTACAGACCACCTTCTCAAACTCAGGAAACCCACACAGCCTTCCTGAAGGCACTGGAGATTATGAATGTCTCTCCAAACACCATCATATTGGGTGACTTCAACTACCCAAACATAGATTGGGAACATTACTCAAGCCTCAACACCCTAGCCCAAAGGTTCCTTGAGTTCATAAACTCAAATGCTATGGAACAACTAGTCACCATTCCCACAAGAGGAGAAAATATACTAGACCTGATCATCACAAACATGGGGACAAAATGCTCCACACCGGAAGTATATCCCTCATTGGTGATATCAGACCATAAATTAATCTCACTGGAGATCCACATCCCGCCCCACCCCAGCAAAAGACCACAGTGAAGAACTTCTCAAAAGCAAACTTCACACTTCTTAAGACTGGAGTGGTATCCTTCAAGGCCCCCGAGCCAGTGGAAACCACAACCCACGCTGCTGAAACCCTTACAAATGCCTTCTACGAGCACCTCCAGGAATGTATGGATCAAGCAATCCCTAATAAAATCAAGACCCTTTCCACCAAAGGCAGGCGCCTGGTCTGGTGGACTCCAGCCATAAACAACCTCTACAACAAGAGGAGAAAGCTTCTACATGACAGAGCAAAATCCCTAAATGGGAAGGCATCTCTGATCAATACTAGCAAAAAACTATGATCACTCATAAAATCATCCAAGGCCAACTTTGAGAGAAAAATCGCTAATGACACAAAAGACAATCATAAAGCCTTCTTTGGCTATGTTAGAAACCTGGGTGGAAACTCCCAGATATGCTCAGAATTAGTCCAAAATGATAAAAAAATCACTGAACCCACAGACATTGCCAACATACTGGCAGACAGGTTCAGTGCAAATTTCTCCCTCCCTCCCCAAAAGGAGAAATATCTATCCCACCAGAGTCTAGCCTCCCAAACATCTCAGATGCCCAGGTGAGAGCTGCTCTCTCTAAAGCAAAAAACACAGCATCAATGGGACCAGACGGTGTCCCCGGCTGTGTGCTACATGAACTCAATGAGGAACTAAACACACACATAAGGCTGCTGTTTAATCTTAGCCTTACTACAGGATACGTACCCAAAGAATGGCGTATGGCAACTGTGGTCCCACTCCACAAAGGCGGTGCTTCTACGGACCCTGGAAATTACCGCCCCATAAGCTTGACGAGCCTTGTCTGCAAAGCTATGGAGAGGATCATAATGGAACTCATAAATAAAGACATTGGGGACCTACAGACACTGGATCCTACCCAATTTGGCTTTGTCAAGGGCAGATCCTGCCTCTTGAACTTGGTCGACTTTTTTGAAACAGTCACTAAGGCCATTGATGAGGGTAAGGCAGTTCACACAGCCTACCTTGACCTAGCAAAAGTGTTCGACACAATACCCCACTCGGGCATCATAGAAAAGCTCACCAGCTTAGATGTAAACCCATATGTCACAAGATGGGTTGCAAACTGGCTCAAGGACAGAACACACAGGGTTAGAGTTGCTGGTGCCATGTCAGATTCTAAGCTGGTCACGAGCGGTGTCCCACAGGGCTCAGTCCTGGGCCCCCTCTTGTTCGGCATTTATTTTTCTGAAGTGCAGGCAAACATAGGGGGATTGTGGCTGACAAAATTTGCAGATGACTGCAAACTGGGCACCATAATTGACACTCCATCAGACACAGACATCCTCCAGAAAGGTCTCATAGAAATGGATAACTGGTGCCAGAGCCATGGCCTTAAGCTAAATGCCAAAAAATGTATAGTCATACCCTTTGGGAAAAACAAGGTAACCCCTAATTACCACATAGGTGGTAATCCATTAAACATGGAAGAAGTTATCAGGGACCTGGGGACCCAAGTTGACAGTAACCTCTCTTTTGACACTTACATTGCCAAAGTGGTTAGGAAGACCTTCTACATTGCCCACCTGATCATGAAGGGATTCACATCCAGATCAGGAGAGGTCATTGTACCCCTGTACTCTTCACTTATCAGACCAATGATTGAGTACAACGCCCCATTCGAATGTACCTTACCCGACACCTGCAGCAGTTGGAAAGACCCCAAAAGTTCCTCACCAAAAGGATAAAGGCTCAAACATATGTCATACGATGCCCGACTGAAGAAACTCCAGCTCTATTCAGTCGCATACCGTCTGCTCAGAGGTGATCTGTGCCTGACATACAAGGCCATGTCCAACCCGGAATTAATGGACATGCTCCACCTCAAAAAATCCAAGTCCACCAGAGCCACGAGAGCAAGAGACTTAAACCTCAACATGGATATAAATAGGACGTGCTGGAGGGACAGATTCATCACCCAGAGACTCCCTACACTATGGAACAGAATCCCAGTCCATGTGAGGCAGAGCCCCTCATTGACTCTGTTCAAGAGAAATCTTGACGACTGGATGGGAGATCGTAGGTTTACCCCGGGAATCATCTCTGTATCACTGCTGGACAGAGGCACATCAAACTAATGGGTATAGTATTCTCATCCTAAGGGGTGGTGAAAGCCACACACACTCTGGCTAGGCTTATAAATGCCCTAGGGCAGATAGCCTAGTATGAACCTATGAACCTATGAACCTATGAACCTATAAATACTCCAATTATATTCTAACTGGAGTATTCTAGAGGGTGGGAGCTTGGCATAATGGTTAAAGTATTGACCTTACAGACAGAAAGTGCAGGGTTTGAGTCGCACATCAGGTAAATGGCAAAGCTTAAAATGGCCCAAACGTGCAGTTAGCTTAGTTCTAATCTATGATACTGGAATTTTTTTTTCATGAAATGAAAGTGGTTTAGTACAGAGAGAACTCACAAGAATGTGAGAAAGAGTTAGAGGAGTAAGTTAAGTTATGATGAGAGACTGAACAAAGCTTAGAAGAGGTCTTAGTAGGAGCATGTGGTCACTGATTTGTGAGCATAATATTTCGAAGAGAACCTGTGAGGGGGCATAATTGAGGAAAAAGGAGATAAATGTCATGAATGACATAATACATAGCTGTTTCAAGACTGCTATGAAAGTTTTATTCACTGAGACAGTGGAAGATGGAAAGAATGAATTATAAAAAACTATGTACCATAAGACATCTGTTGGGATTAAAATAGCTTACAGCAGTCTTGAAGTGGACCATTAAGTACAGCTAGATCACAGGCACCTGCTACAATCACTGGAAAGATGCAGTCAAACTTTAGAGTCTCCTACAGACTATTACTGTATATTCATATGGCAGGAGTAATTGTTTAAAGGATGGTTAAAGCATTTTCTGAGTAAAATAACAATCAGTGAGTATGACAAAGTTATGTATTTATTTCATAATTAATTTGATTTATATTACCAGAATATTAACAGATTTATTATCAGGTGTAGAGTATCTTGCTTGATATGTTTCATTTTGGCATTCATGTTTGTTTTCTGTGGCTCTGAATACACTGGCTCCTGCATATATGTGTGTATTATGGGGGTGCTTTAAGTACATAGAACCATTTTTACACTTCATAGGTTCATAGTTGAGTACTTAACTAATGGCCCTAGAGCCAACACAAGCCTAGCCCAAGAATATTCAAAGTCATCCTGTTGCTGGACGTTAGTTTCCTGTGCCCCATGATGAATTTCCTGTTACCCATCCACTCGTCAAGATTTTTCTTGAAGAGGGCTAGTGAAGTGCTCTGCTTGACATGAATGGGGAGTCTATTCCAGAGTATGGGAAGTCTCTGGATTAACAAGTTTTAATTTGTTTTGTGTAAGTGTGATGGTGCTAACTCAATGCATGCTTCTGTAATCTGAGTGCCCATACTGAATCTGTTAAAAAGCATGAACTAGAAACAACGCAAACAGTACAATACTTCACAATATGAAAGATAAAGAAGCTAAAGATAACATAGAAAATAAAACAGGCTATGGCAAAGGCAGAAAAATAATGCAGCCACATTTTAGGGACTCCAAGCTTGAACCCTGTCCAAACTGGAGGACTGTAAAGAATGCACACAGTCCGCCTTTCATAGAGAAGACAAAAGAACATTTCAACTGCAGATTATTTCTTCACTGAAGGGCAGCTTGACACATTTGTAAATAATACATGTCCTAATGTGCCCTATGCTTCACTGTTTCTAGAAGAAGCAATACATCAAATGTGGGCAAGGTCAGGACCCCTGAAATACAGAAAAAATGCATGTTACTAGACAGAATAATAAGGTAGAAACAACTTTTTAACAGTAGTGTAAAGGCTGCCCAATCCCATTTAATTCAGCATAGCACTGACTAATTAAAGTCATTGCTCCATGTACAGTAAGCACTAGGTATTTTATGACACAATAATAATTATAATTGGGCAAGAAAACTTTTATTTCAATTTATATTTTACATCTTACTACTGTTTTTCACTGTTTGTAGGAAGGAAGGGATAGCTTATAAACAAGATCTACTTTGACTTATATTTTGTCCTTTTACCTTTAATTTCCATTGTTTGTTGTTAGAATGGAATAAATTTTAGACAGCTGGGATGCTAAGAATGACAGCCACTCTGTGGTGTTACAATAGAATCAAACAGCTCCACTGTTTAAAACATGTACCCTGGGATTCAATAAGCTCTGTGCAAGTTTCGCGCACACCCTACACCAAGTGTTAACGTGGCTGCGATGTGCTCATTGTGTGGCATCACCCTATACATATTAATCAGGTGCGACACATGTAAGCAAGGTTTTGCAGCTCACAGCAGTCCTGCTGGCTATGAAACCTCTTATGTGAATGCAGATAGCATTTCCATGCACGGTTGCTGTTCATGAAAGCTTGGAAGCGAACTCAGATAGCAATACTGTGCAAGATCCTTTATGTAAGTAAAACCAGCACATTAACGATCATATAACTGTCCTACTTTAAGATGTTAGTACGTCATTAGTATGTTTTCCACATTTTGTCCATTTGTTCCACATTATGAGGGCTACTGTTCCTCATTTTGAAGATGGTTAAGAGGTATAACACATATAGCACTGATTCTGCTCAAGCATAGTATGATAGCATGGCATTTGCCTTTTCTTTCTTTAGTTTTCTTCATTTAAATTTTTTTGGCCACTGTGTGTGTGTGTGTGTGTGTGATGTACCATGTATTGCAAACACTGGAAGCAGAGGCCCTATGCACTTTGTTTGCATGATGGTAAGCACTGCACAACATTTTCAAACACTGTCAACACACACCAAGTAAGCAAGAGATAACTGGAACTGGTGGCAGAACATCACGATATAAAGTGCAGTTGTTGGGAAAACCTCATTCTACATTGAGCTTGATCACTTGTAGTCATGTTTGGTGTTTCTGGTGAGGGAACGTGCTTCCGAGCTCATAGCTGGGGTGCCCAGGAGGAGTTGTTGGATTCCTAATTCACCATCATGGGCCCTGGTTACTGCAGAGGGCCTATTCAGGGTCAGAATACAAACCTGAAGCATGGAAGAGTGTTGCCACAGGTATCCTCGCACCGGTGAACAATGTCGACACCATGTTGATGACCTCAGGAGGTGGAAGAGGGATACTCCTGACCATTGGATCAGGGAATTTAGAACTGGGGAGTCCCCAAAGATGTGTAAGTATCAATTGCAGTGACTACTTATAAGAGTTGAAAGCTGAATGCAGTTAAGACTGGTATTTATAATGGTATTCCGTTCTGTTCTGCTTTTTTCCACAGTTGCCACGGAGAGAGGACTGAATAGGATGAACCATGCCACGAGATTGGCAAGGATGCAAGATGCATGTGGTATGTATGCATCAGAACAATACTGTTATCGTAGCATTAAAAGATGAAGACAACATATTTGGTATTTAATGCAGTTGTATCAAACTGAGCATGTATATCTCAATTGTAAAAGAACATGCCTTACTCTGAAAGCACAAAGCAAAAGTTCCATATTGTCAGATAACAGTGAGCATGCATTTCTCAACTGTAAAAGGAAACTATGCATGCATTAATATCTAGGACAAAATAACCATACAGTATTTTATAAAGCAGTCCGAGGTTGTGGGTTCAAAAACCAGACTTCCCAAATATTCAGTACTGTTAAGTTTTCATCATTATTGCAATGTAACATCAGACACAAATGGCTTGCTGTAAACTGTAATCAGCATAATGTGGGCATGCATATGTGCAATATATGCACACATCAAGGATTGCTTGCTGCAGTCTGTACTATAGTGTGCATCTGTTATGAACTGAGTAGTCTTACAGGTAATAAATACATTTGTTAGGGGGTTATAATCTTAAAAGTAAAGGTGACCGAATAGAGTCAAATAATTGTATCAGTGTTTTCTATGTTATATATGAAGTTAATAATTTTATCCTTCTTTTTTTCTCTCACCTCAACCGTTTTTCTTTTTTTTTCTTCTTTTTTTGAATATGTTTTCTTTCACCTTTTCCCCCCCACAGCACAGCGGGATAAGCCTTTCCCACAGGAGCCTCCTGCCCCCACTTCACCAGCTACAGCATCACTGCCCAGCATGTCTGGGACACAAACTGACAGCACCCTCTGTGGTGTCCCTGCACTACCTGGGCTGTCAAGTATTTCTGCCTCACAGGATAGGCCAGTGATTCACTTTGGGATCAGTGATAGAGGTGGTAAATTCATCACCAATGACAAACTATGAGGGTTGGTGCATAGGATTGTGCACCACACTGTTAGTGCATGCCTATGCCAGACAGAGCACCTGCTTTCCATCCTCGTACAGCATACCAGGAGGAGACACAGACATTGGGCACTGCAGCCAGTGACTCAGTGAGGTGACAGTTATGACAGTCCAGTGGGTGAGGACTCAGTTTATCTGTGTCTCCTTCTCATGTTATTAAGTACAATGGTGGAATGCAATGTCTCCATCTGGCATAGGCATGCACCAACTGTGTGGTGCACAGTCCTATGCACCAACCCTGGAAGTTCATTGCAGGTGATAAAATCGCCACCTCTGCCTCTGCTCCCAAAGGGAACCAACCACTGGCCTATCCTGTGGAGCAGAACTACCTGAGGGGCCAGGAAGTTCAGGGGCAGCAGAGGGGGTGCTTCCAGGATGCATCCCAGATGTGTTGGACCTTGGTGGAGTAGCCAGTGGAGTGGGGGTAGGAAGATCCTGTGGGGCAGGCATACCCCACTATGCTGTGGGACAAAAAAAGAGAAGCTAAGAGTTGGGGTGAGAGAGAAAAAAAAAGGGAAAACATTAGCAACTTTATATGTAACATGCAATGCATTGATACAATTATTTGACTCTGTTCTCTTACCTTTACTTTTAAGACTACCAACTCCTAACAAATAACTTTTTTACTTTTAAGATTACCCAGCTCATAAGAGATGCACACTATACTACAGACTGCAGCAATTAATCCTTGATGTGTGCATATATTGCACATATGTGAGTTCTAGTTATACAGCTTACAGTTTATAGTGGGCCATTTGTGACACAGCTATAGAGGTTTGAATGTACTGTACAATATTGATGACAAATTAGCAGTATTAGATAGCCAGGAAGAGTGGTATGTGGACCCACAACCGCTGACTGCCTAATACTGTATTGTTGGTTTTGTCTACAGACTATTGCATGCATACTTTCTGTTACACTTGAGATATGCATGCTTACTTTAATACAACCATAGAAGATACCCCCAAAGGATAACTTAAACTTTTAATGCTACATTGACAGCACTGTTCTGCTGCATACATACCACATGCTTCTCTTATCCATGCCAATCTAGTGACATGGGTTTGCACATTCAGTTCTCAGTCTGTGACGGCTGCAGAAAAAACAGAACAGAACAGATTACCATTGTGAATACCAGTCCTGTCTATATTCATCTTGTAACTCTTACAAGTAGTCTCTAGAATTAAATGCTTACACATGTGTGTGGTGCTACCAGTCCTACATTCTTTGATCCAATGTTCAATGGCATCTCTTTTCCTCCTCCAAAAGTTGCTGTACTGATGTCTGCATTGCTCATCAGTGCGGGGGGTACTAGTAGCACTGGTCAAAGGCCGGACAAGACTATTCCATGCCTCTGACTTGTAATCCGAGGCAAAATAGTTTCTCTGCAATAGCCTGAGCCCATGTTCATTCACTAAGAGTCCAACAAAAAGTTTGGAGTCCTGAACATCCCATCTTTGAGCACAGAATCTTAATCTTTCTCCATGAATGTCTGCCATGCCTATCACAGATCAAAACCCATGCAGAACGCTGTTTTCCTACCAATTGCTTACTGGGAGTGTGCACTTTATTGTTTTGCAACATTTGAAAATGTTGTGCATCACTTACCATTTCGCAAACAGAGTGCTCGAGGATGCACACTGCCAGCCAACATGTTTAGTAATAAGTGATTGCATCCGGTTTCTATTTCTGGCTCTATGGGTCCTGTCTGCTACCTGGGTGGTCCATTCATCCAGTATGTGCACAGCCATGCTTTGCGCAAGACAGATTAGCACAGCCAAACCTGTTTGTGCGAAGAGGGGCATCTCAAAAACACTGACCCCCCCAAAAAAAAATAAAGTAAAAATAAAAAAAACTGAGAAACAGTTGAAATAACAAAAATCAATCTATGACATACACAGTAAAAATTGTGAGACGCATGAGATATGTCTGCATAGGTCTGGATTTCAACTCTCACTCCAATGTACCTTCAGAAAACAAGATGGATGCCTTATCCCTCATTGCTACACAAACAGCTTTGCAGCAAAGAACTGAAGTCATTCGTCACAGAACCAAGTGCAACTGAATGTACAGTGATATCAAGGCATAAACTGTTATTTGTACATTTATTATATTTAGCATATTTTTATGTAATACACTTAGTGATCACACAACCTGTTGTGATTTTTTTGCTTGCAAATATGCAGCTCTGTCTTACCTATCTTAGGTTCATAGGTTCATAGGTGTGTACTAGGCTAATGGCCCTGGAGCCTTTACAAGCCTGTCCCATAAATTAGTCTTAGTCATTCATCAGTTATGTGACCAGTATTCAGAGAAATGTAGTGTGTAAAGCCATTCTATATCATTAACCTTACAATGTCTGAGGATATTAACTGTGAATAATATATGTAGTTTGTCATCAAATGAAGGGCAGGTTAGATGGCACAGACAAGCATAGACGGCTCTTTTCGTTGGGGAGCAAAGGTAAGTTCCTGTTATGGCCCTTGCAAGGGTACACTGTTCTTTTTGGGGGGGGGGCAGATCTGGGTTACTGTTATGGCACAAACAAACATATGTGTGTTCCTTTGGGATGACCAAAGATGAGTTACTGTTATGGCATAAACCAGAATGGACTGTTCTCATAGGGGGAGAACAAAGGTGAGTTACTGCTATGGCACAAACAATGATATGTTGATCATCACTGTCTTTGTTTTGCTTTCTGCCCATTTGATCTTGTGAGGGTTGTGAAGTCAGAAACTGAAATGTGTCTCATTACTTTCTAACTTCTCTCTTTAATGATTTTCTATTACAAACATATGTTGCTAAACTGAGGGCATTCAGTGATCATCTGTACTTTGGTGAGGTATGACTGTGTGAATCTTTGATGTATGAGGCCTACTACTTGCCAATGGACACATATAAGTCAAACAAGTCTCTGCTGTCACATGTTAAGGTAATTTCTGCAAAAATTCACCTACCCAGGCAGGTATGACCCTAGCCCTGAGTAGCATCCTGCCTTCGCCCAGAATGATACCACAATATAAGGACAAAATGACTGACTTCAACAATTGGCTAAGTTTCTGGTGGCATTCAAAGGGGATCCAGTATCTGTCTGCCTGGGACGACATGATCAGCAGACCACGATGCTTTGCCAGAGATGGTCTGCACCTGTCACCCCTGGGATTCATGTTACTGGCTAAGGCTCTTCCCACCCCTATAGTGCCTTTTTTAGGCAAAGTTCAAAGGACAAAACCACCACTGTAACAGGTACAAGCATGCAAATTCTGAAGGTAATGCTACTCAATGCTAGAAGTCTAAACCTCAAAATGCACTCTCTCGGGGCACTCCTAAAAATAGAGAACATCGACATCTGTGCAGTAACTGAGACCTGGTTCAAGGCCCCAGAGAGCACCCCTACAATACCAGGCTACAACTATTACCACACTTTTCAGCCACCAAACCAGGACCGAAACACTAAAGGTGGAGGAGTGTCCATATTCACCATGGATATTCACACCACCAGGCTAGTTGCCCAACACAATGCATCTGAAATTCTCCAGGTGCAACTAACACTAGGTAAGACTGCAATCCAAATTGTAGCTTGCTACAGATCCCCCACCATGCCCCAAGATTCTCACTACACCTTTCTAAGCATACTGGAAAATATTAAGATACAACCAAACACCCTAATACTGGGTGATTTCAACTACCCTGCTATCAACTGGGAAAACTACTCATGTAACAACACCTTTGCCCAACGGTTCTTGGAATTCTTAAATTCCAATGCCCTGAATCAACTAATCCATAGTCCCATCAGGGGCTCCAGTATACTAGACCTGGTCATTACCAATATGGGAAATCAATGCTCCACACCTATGGTCACCCCCTCGTTGGTCAGGTCTGACCATAAGCTAATCACCCTTAACTTCCACATCCCACCCCCACCCCCCCAGTAAGGAAACCTCCATAAAAAAAACTTCTCCAAAGCCATCTTCATGCTACTCAAGTCAGAAGTGACAAACTTCATGACACCCATGCAGATGGGAACTGAAAGTTTGACTGCTGAATCCTACACTAAGGCACTGTATGAGCATATCCACTCATGCATGAATCATGCCATCCCAACTAGAACCAAGATGCACTCCTCCAAAAAAAGGAAGCCAATCTGGTGGTCCCTTGCCATAAACAAACATTACAACAAAAGGAAGAAACTGTTGCAGAAAAGAGGAAAATCCCAGGATGCAAAAAACTCCCTTACCAGCCTCAGTAAGAAGCTGAGATCCCTCATAAAATCCTCCAAAGCTAGTTACAAAAATAAAATTGCCAAAGATTCCAAAGACAACCACAAGGCATTCCATAATTATGTCAAGAATCTAAATGGCAATGCTCAGATCTGCTCTGAGCTACAACACAATGGCATTAAATATACTGATCCCAAGGATATTGCCAATATCCTGGCAGATCAATTCAGTGCTAACTTCACCCCCCTCTCAACCACTAAACGGCCCATCTCAATATCGGAAGATTGCCAAATTCTGGTAATAACGGCCATAGAGGTAAAATACGCACTCTCCAAAGCTAAGAATACAGCATCCATAGGACCAGATGACAGCCCGGGCTGTGTACTACATGAACTACAAAATGAACTGGCACCTCACCTAAGTGTCATGTTTAATCATAGCCTCATCTCAGGCTTCATGCCCACTGAGTGGTGCACAGCTACAGTTATCTCACTCCACAAGGGGGGATCCACCTTGGATCCCAGGAACTACCGGCCCATCAGTCTGACGAGTCTGATCTGCAAGGCCATGGAACGTATTATCATGGAACTTATAAACAAAGATATTGGCAACCTTCAAACACTGGATCCCATCCAGTTTGGGTTCGTGAAGGGCCGATCTTGTCTCCTGAACCTGATTGACTTCTTCGAATCAGTCTCCAGAGCTGTGGATGAGGGTAAGGTGGTCCACACAGCCTATCTGGACTTTGCTAAGGCCTTTGACACCATCCCCCACTCTGGAATCATAGACAGACTTACTAAGCTGGGCATTAATCCCTACATCACTCGATGGGTTGCCAACTGGCTTACTGACAGAACCCACACTGTAAAAGTAGGCGACACCAAATCCAATTCCAGACAAATGACAAGTGGAGTACCTCACGGTTCAGTCCTGGGACCGCTCTTGTTTGGCATCTACTTCTCTGAAGTACAGACCAACACTAAGGGACTCTTGCTAACAAAGTTTGCAGATGACTGCAAACTGGGAGCCATTATTGAATCCCCAAATGATGTGGATACTCTACAAAAGGGCCTTACAGAAACATATGCTTGGTGCCAGAGCCATGGGCTCAAGCTCAATGCCAAGAAATGTATAGTTATCCCCTTTGGGAAAAAACATGTACCCATGAATTACCACATAGGTGGCAGTACACTAAACACTGAAAGTGTGATAACAGACTTAGGGACACAGGTGGACAGTGGTCTCACCTTCGATAACCACATCGCCACAACAGTCAGGAAATCCTTCTATGTGGCACATCTCATCACTAAGGGCTTTTCATCCAGAAAAAAGGAGGTCATTGTCCCACTGTACTCATCCCTCATTAGACCCATTATAGAATACAATGCCCCATTTGGTATGTACCTCTCAAGACATCTACAACAACTGGAAAGGCCGCAGAAATACCTCACTAAAAGAATCACAGGCCTAAAGCAGATGCCCTATGCTGACCACCTTAAAAAACTCCGGCTATATTCTGTCACTTATCGTCTACTTAGAGGCAATCTCTGCTTAACATACAAGGTCATGTCAAACCCAGAGCTGTTGGACATGCTACACTTAAAGAAATCCCAATCCCTCAGAGCCACATGGTCCAGGGATCTAAACCTTGTCATCCCAATAAACAAAACATGCTGGAGGGATAAGTTCCTGACCCAGAGACTCCCCAGACTCTGGAATAGACTGCCCATACATGTCAAGCAGAGCGCCTCTTTGGCCCTCTTCAAGAGGAACATTGACGATTGGATGGGAGAAAGGAAATTCACCCTGGGGATCACGTCAGTCGCCTTGCTAGACAGGGGTCCAGGGAAGTAAATAGTGTGGGAAGAAATAGCCAGGGAATTGTTATGGCTAGGCTTGGATAGGCCCTAGGGCCAATAGCTTAGTACCAACCTATGAACCTATGAACCTTTCATTTGCTTACTGTACCAAGTAATAAAATACAAGGATATGCTATGATATTATTAAACAAGACACTCCAGGTTCAGGACTTACCTTGTAAATGCAGCAGTTGCCATAGTGTTAGTTCAGGGTTGACACTGTCTGTCCAATACATGGAAATGCAAATATGTGAGTTGCCTGGCAGCACTGTTACTACATGTATGTGGGCAGGAGGAAGATTTTAGGCCCCTAGTTGGTGAGTGAGTGTACTATGCATTGTCTCTTAGCCAATGCAAGGACATACTGAGCACACTTACGGCTGCCTAAACCCACAGCAGCTGGTGGTTTCCCTCTCTGCCACAAATGCAAACAGTGGTAACAAATAAGAAATTTAAATGAAGAACACTAAAGAAAGGGAAAAGAAAATGCCATGCTGTCATACATTCCTAAGATTGGAACATCATGGCATGACCTGTGATGTACACCATATGTTTGGACTTAAAACTCCTATAAGGGACATGTCAGAAAGTAATTATACACATTGGAGTTTCTTACTTCACAACCCTCACAAGAGCATTCACTATAACATTGTGACATTTTGATGCTAGCAACTGTGGAACTTAAGAACAATGTAAGTTAAACGTACAATGACTAGTTAAACATCACAAATGCAGATATACTAAGCAGTAAGTTAGTTATGCATCTTGAGTATCAGATAGAAAGCCCTTGTCTCCCTGAATCCAAAATATAGAAAACAGGGATATGGCACAGATATAATCACTTGCACAGGTGTGTTGTGTGGTGGTCATTACATAGAGAAGTTACAAAGTAATGATACACATTGCAGTTTCTGACTTCACAACCCTTACAACAGCATTCACCAAAAAGTTGTGACGTGGATGTTATCAACACTCTAAATTTCCAAGGGCAATATAAGTCACAGGTACAATGAACATTTCTACAACAGCAATGCAGATATAGTAAGCAGTAAGTTAGCTATGCACCCTGAGCATCAGACACAGATTTTGTATCCCCAAATCAGAAAGATAGAACACAGGGATATGGCACAGTTATCATCACTTGCACGGCAGACATTTGTACAAAAAATAAAATGAGCAGTAAGACAAAATAAGTAATTGATATGTGTGTGTGTCTATAGTGGTCCTTCAAATGTAATTATGTGTGAGTGTGCATGAACACAGCCAAGCTGGGTGCTAGGTCTACACCATGGTGTGTTGGACAGGTTTGAACCATACATGGTAGAGGTGGTAGTTCATCATTGTCATCCCTGACCATGAGAACTGGCTTTGCTAGGAGTTTCACTGGGACATTTACACCAAGGACCACGCTCAGATGCAGTGCTGCTAACTGAACATGATTGCATTCTGCTGGACAAGCTCCCTTCATGGGAACACACAGAACTACGACCCCACGGCCTGCCACATCTGGGTGTGGACAGTACACTGACTGCTGGAGCAGTGGAAGTACTGCCACTATGGGACTGTGATCGGGCACGGCCATGTTGGCTATCAGCAGATGTTGTGGCTGACCTATGCTCACAATGACAACATTCCCCTCCCAGCAGATGTTCCATCCAGAAACTGCTCATTCCATGACAGACACTCCTTAGTCCATCACAGACACCACTCATTCCAATCTGTCATTCATTTGATCCACTGAATCGGCAACATGGTAGAGGCAGTCACACATGTCAGCCTGAGCTGCATCCACAACCCTAAGCATTTGTCTGGAGCATCTATGAGAACATGCCTGTGCCTCCATGATGACCCTAAACATATGCAGAGTGGCACAGGAAGTGGCACCTGCACCAGGTAGAGGAGGGACAGCAGGTGTCCTCCCAGCACCCCTGTCAGTCCTCCTGTGTGGCATCTCACCCACATGTTGACTATGGCCATACTCAACAGGCAATGAAGTTGCAGTAGCCACACTTCCCTGATCAGTGTCCTTGCCCTCCACCTGTCCAATACCTGTGGGCTCAGTGGACTGGGTAGGCATAGGCCTGCTGGCTGTGTGCAATGTAAATGCAGATGATGGCAGTATGTCAACCTCTGTGTCAGATTCAAACTCTGCATCCCCTGACTGTGCCTCAGGTTGGTCACCATCATCACCAGAGTCTGGGATGTTGGGGAAGGATAGTAGGTATATTTGGGGAGGTAGGTCGGGGGAGGTAGGTTGGCTCGTAAAACAGACAAGACAGCATACAGTGGTGGTATGACATGTGGGGGGTAAACACCTTGGACAGGGAGAGGTGTTTGGAAATCGGAAGCCCATGAGCCCCCAAATGGAAACAGTGGGACTGAGGTCCCCACCCATGGGCAGTCACCACTGCACCTTCACAGCCCCAAAGTGGCTGTGCTGGGAGCTGAGCAGGAGGTGCAGGCTGGCAATCTAATTGCACCATGCAGTCCTCAAGCTGGCATAGCAGATCTTGAAACTCCCTTCAGAGCTCACTACACACCAATCCCCAGACCTGAATTCAGGTGGCAGTATCCTGTCCGCGCCTGCTCCCAGTGGTGGGACAAGTCCCATCCCCTGAGGCGGTTCTACCCAAAGGTGGTGCAGAACCAGCAGATGAGGAGGTCCTGGGTGGGTCTTAGACATGTTGGGGCCCGGTGCTGTGATCAGATGAGGTGGGAGAGGTGTGTCCGCTGGGTCCGGCCTTCCCAAAATTGCTATAGTGTTGCAGTTTTAGAACATATGTGGGTTAGTAATAGTCAACACAATCCAGGATTAGTTACAACAGCATGCATAGATATTCCCATTAACCCAAAACACCAGATTTGGAACAGTTGCATAGCAAACAGAACACATGCATATATAGAACCACAGTGGCCATTACAACGGTATGCAGGTTGCATTGATAGCAACAGGCCATGATGCATTATAGCTGATATTAACACTGACTGATAGTGGTCTCCATAATGTATTCAGTTTGTGTTGTAGGTGTCTATGTGTCAGCAGGATGTTGGTCTGCTGTTGTTTCCTACAAGGGGTATGGCACTGTGGTGACACAATGGCTGTGTCATATCTTGGGTACAGCTGAACACAAATAACAGGTCTGTATAACAGTTACAGCATGTGTTACATGGCTGATACGTCTGAGGGTGTATACAGGTGAGTGTATGGTGGTTGATGTCAGCAGCCCTTCTACAGTAGACAATGAATGGTAAGTGTACTGGGTGGCTCACAAGCAACCAATCACAATACTTAATTAATTTAACAATTAAAGTTAAAACTGGGGTCTAAGCCTCTTAAGAACATGCTTTAAAGGCACTACACCATTAAGCCCTGGGTTTCTATCAGCATCCAGTTTAATGATCCATAAAGTTTCATAGTATTCCATATAAACTTGTATTTTAAATACTGTTCACTTTTTATGCTGTTGTTTGATGAAGGTTTTTTTCCTGAAAGTGCTAACCTTTTTCATGGATTAAAATCTACAAGTTTTTAGCCCGGTGGTCTTCTGAGTCTTCTTTCTTCTTGGTTTATTATTTTTTACTACAACAGACCTTTGGTGCCACAGTATCTGGCTGGTTTATTTATCTTTATATTTCTACATAGCTCTGGATTTGAACTCTCACACCAATGCATCTTCAGAAAACAGGATGGATACCTTATTCTTCTTTGCCACAGAAACAGCTTTGTAGCGAAAAACTGAAGTAATTCTTCACACAACTAACTGCATCAGAATGTATACTGCTATCAAACCATTAGCTGTGATTTGTACATTTAATTCTCTTTATTATATTTGGATGTAGTGCACTTAGTGATCACACAACCTGTCATGATTATACTTGCAAATATACAGCTCTGTCTTACGTCTGTTTTTCTTGGTACTTCATCAGTTATCTGACCAGTAGTGCAGACATGCAGTGTATAAGCCATTCCATATCATTGGCCTTAAAATGTGTGAGGATATTAACTGGGAGTTATATGATATGCAGTTGCCAGCAACTGAAGGCCAGTTGGATGGCACAAATAGGCATATATTATTTTGGGGGAAGCATAACTGAGTTACTCTTATGGCACAAACAAGGGTACACTGCTCTTTTGGGGAGGGGGAACAAAGCTGAGTTAATGCTATGTCACAAACAAACATCACCTGTTGTTTTGTGGGGGAGCAAAAGGTGTTACTGCAATGGCATAAACAAGGATTTGATGCTATTGTTACTGTCCTTGTTCTGCATCCCACCTGTTGTTTGATCCTGTGAGGGCTGCGAAGTCAAAAACTGCAATGTGTATCATTACTTTCTAACTTCTATCTTTAATAATTTACCAGTTCAAAGGTATGCTGCTAAACTGAGGCCATGCAGTAATCATCAGTATTCTTGAGTGGCATGAGTGCATGAATCCTTGATGCCGGAGGCCTACTACTTACTAATGGACACCTATAAGTCAAATACATGTCTGCTGTCACATGTGAAAGCACTTTTTGTACAAATCCACCACTATTTACTTGATTACTGCACTGTGTTACAAAATACAAGGATATGCCATAATATTATTTAAGAATACAGCCTAGGTTCAGGACTTACCTTGGAAATGCAACATCTGACACAATTTTAGTTCCTGGTTGACTCTGTCTGATGCAGGCAGTACACAGCCAGTACATGGGGTGGTAAAGGTTGTGTGAGTTGTCTGGCTTCAATTTTACTACATGTATGCGAGTAGGAGAAATATATTGGGAACCTAGGTGGTCAGTGCATTTGCTATGCTTGTCTCTTAGCCACAGCAAGGGAATACTGAGCACCCCTATGTCTGCCTCCAGGCAAAGCAGCTGGTGGTTCCCCTTCATGTCTTTTTCTGACTGTGGCTATGTTGACCTAGGCATTGGTGGGGGGATGTTTGTCCCTTCCCTTTGCTGATCCTACTGCAGCTGTTTCCGCAGGATCAGATAGTGTAGCATAGCATATACTGTGAAGACTTGTGTATGTGTGCATGGATTATACTGCAGGGGTCCACCAGATGTACCTAGGCACCAGAACTGTGACTTCAGCAGGCCAAACACATGCTCTGTGATGTTTCTGGTTTGAGCATGTGCCTGATTATGGCATTCTTCCATGGCTGTGTGTGCACTTCTGTGCATAGCCTGCATCCCCCAGTAAGTGGCCCTATGGGATGTCCTCTCTAGCAAACATCTGGCACAGCTGTGATCTGTGCCAGATATGGAAGTCATGATAACTGCCAGGGTTGGCAGCACACACATTCAAGATAATTCCTTGGGCATTATACATGACTTGGTAATTGATAGAGTGGTACCCCTTGTGGTTAATGTAGATGCTATCCTGCTCAACAGGTGGTGTCTTAATGTGTACATGAGTGCAATCTATGGCATCCAGTATTTTAGGGTAGTGCGCTACATGGTTGAACTGTCACATATTGCTGGACCTCTTTTCAGAACTACAGGGAAAACATATGTGCTCACTGGCATGTATGAATATAGCATCCAGGAATTGGTGAAGGATCCTGGATGATGATACCTGTGACACACCCATCATGTCCTCAGCTGGTCTTTGAAAAGTACCTGTAGGTAAGATTGTAATGGCTACACATACCTTAGTTTCCACTGGGATGGGTTCTCCTTGGCTGGCTCTGGCTCTTAGTTGAGGGCGGCAGGGATTACAGAGTCTTTGTAATGTGTCCCTGTCCAGCTTGTGGTGCTCTACAATCTCCAGGGCTTGAAGCATCTGATAAGTTAACCTGGGCCTGATTACTCTTCTCCTTCTCAGCCTAGGCCTATTGTCATCTGCACCAGCAGCATTGGCTTCGGCCTCTAGCACATACATATGGAGCAAACCTTCAGCAGCCCCTAGCATTGTGTCCAGTTAAAGTTTCCTTGTCTCTACTCCAAAGGCATTGAAGTATTCAGGAATAAACAGAATGGAGGCTACATGGATGCTTTATAGGTTGTTGAATAGCTCCACCATGTTGGATTGGTTCAGTAAAATACAACTCACCTGCTTTTGCTGCAATTAGCATCTATTAAACACAGCAACTGCTTGCTCATTAATGCACTATGCAAACCTCCGCACAACTCTGCTTACCTTTGTGCAAATAAGGTAAGTACAGGCAAATCTGGTATTACTTTTTTTGATTCCTGTGATATTGTGCAAACATGGAGCACAAAAAGTGAAGGAAAGTTTGCACACCCTGTACCAGGACCCAGGACCATCTATACTCTAGCCCTACACATACATGTGTTGGCACAGGAATAGTTACATGTCAAGCAGAGTGAAACTGCCATTCATTCCTGCATTTCTTGTGGTTCTGCTAAGCAACACATAACACAAACAAGGATGAAAATTAAAAAAATACATTTTCATTTAATGCAGATATATATGATACATTTTAACAAACAATAAAGAGGATGGCACAGAACTTAAGCATTGTGCAGTGCTTGCATGCACTTTCACACTTCACACACCTACATGTACACCTCTGTAAGTGTAACCTGACAATCCCCTTAATGTTATCATTTACTGTTGACATCCATTGAAATCAAATCCTGTGGAAGTGCCTAAACAGAGTGAAGATCTCTACACAGTTACTGTTTTTTTGCGATTCAGCACTTCTAATGACTGCATTTACATCTTTACCATGCTGACAGCACTGAGTCTACACTGTTGGTAACCGTGTAGGAAGGGAAAATGAAGGGGAGCCCAATGTTTTAAACACGATGGAGGGTATTACTTTGCTATATATCTGCACAAAGGAATACAGTTTTGGATAAAATGTGACTGTATTCCATCCGCTACATACTGCATATGCTTACATGACAGCATGAATAGTCTGTTCCATGGGATTTATACTTTTAACTGTCTACATTAGTTATGAGTATATTCTTCATTTTGGGGTGGGGGAGTGAAGCTGCATGCTTGTCATGGTACTTAAAAAGTATTGTTGCTATTGTTACTCTACTTTTGTAGCACCACCCTGTCTAATGATGTCATAATGTGTCTGCTGTTACATGTTAAGGTCAGCTCTGCACAAATCTAAGAACTTTTACTTGCTCTTGTTTCTGTACAGACTCCTTTCCTTGGCTGTATTTGGAAACTTATTGAATAAATGGGCAACACAAACACGGAGTCTACATGGTTGCTTTACAGCTTGTTGAGTTGCTCCATGGTGTTGGTTTCCTTCAGTAGCATACAATTCAGCAACTTATGCTGTAATTAGCATTCCACAGAAATTACGGTGTTTCTGTGTGAGTTTGTGCCATTACCTAGAGTTCAGTGAATCTAAAAATATTCATGGACATGTGCGCATCACACCGCAATGCACACATGGTGATAAATGACTGTGTAGGCTTTACTGAATTCCCCCAATACCTTATTCAAAGCCACACATCAACAAAATAAAACTGAGCGCTTTCATCCATTACAAAAGGGGCTTCATCAGAGTTTGAAACAATGTAGCTCCAAGTTCTTTTTAAAACCGCATTAACCTATTTACCAATCAGGTTTTGTCTGGTAAAAAATAACACTACCAACTGGATAAAGCCCTAAGAAGGAAATTATACATTGCAACATGTAATACCTTAAAGTCAGAGAATAAAATTCACTGAAAAACAGTTCATCACTATTTTTAAAATAGCTAAAATCATTTTACCATCAAAATGATATGTAATATTGCATCAGTACAAACTTATGAATTCTTAATTAAAACAAAACAACATTGCCCTCATAAAAAACTTTTGTAAAAAAAAGGTTTGTAAAAAAATCTAAGCTAATAAATCAGCCATTATTTGGTATAAATCAACTTAACATATTCATCCTGTCCTTTAAAATACTAGCAATGGATACTGAATCACTGAACCATGGGGGGGGGGGGGGTGACATGTATTTAATTGCAGTTGCCAAATGAATTCCTTCATTTCTAACTTATCATCATCACCACCCCCTCTTATGGATCTAAAAACACAATCCATAACAAAAAAAATATTTTTTTTTATAATTTGAATACCCAGTAGAATGTTTGTACAAGGCATTTGTAAGATTATGTTTCTTAATACCGTAGAGGTGTTCCCTTACACAATCCTTCAGTTTACAATTCTTTTTTCCTATATAAAATGCTAAACATAAACCACCTAGGTAGAACTACAGTCACATTTACCTGGACAGGGTAAAGTGTGAGGACAGTTCTCCACTACAATATATGGGCCCTCATATAGAAACCTACAAAACTTACATCTTCTACATTTAGCAATATGATGGACCCAGTTAATATTCACTTTGTCAGAAGTTCTTTCTAAAAAATTGTTAATGTTGGAGCCCCTGTTATAAACAACCATAGGTTGCCCACCCATCAAATCCACCATATTATTTGGAAATACTTCATTCCAAAGTTGCCTAAAACATATACATATTTTACAATTTCCTGGTTGAAAGGTATAACAAATGCTAGTTTTTGTACAACTCTAGTTTTAATAACAACATTATCAGATGTAGAACCAAGAATTGGGTCACACAGTAAGGGGGCAAACCTGGTTGCCCTACCCTTAACCACTTCTTCCTTTACAGTGGTTAGTAAATTGACCGGGTAACCTCTATCCCTCAACATATTCCATAAGTGTTGAATTTCTCTCTAAGAAATATATCCTCCAATTTTACAGCATCCCCAAATCCTTAACATTTACCTTTGTTCAACACTAATCCAACTTTATGTAACTCTTTCCCAGCTATATAATTAATTTCCTTAACACCCAATTTATTCTTTGCAGTTATAACTAAGTCAAAAGCATATCCCATAAATATTGGAATTTTCTCCCCATTTGTGATTTTCCATTCCGCTATCTCAATTCACTATATTTTAATATGACTGCATTCATAACTAAAGCAAATTAAACTTGGCTCATTAGGCTTCATTGTTTCACTTTCCTGTTACTTCACAACCACTCTTAGCCTATCCATTAGCCATTACTTTATTCTGTGTAAAAAGGTTAAAATGTTTTCCACCTTCCTGCATCCATACTCTCAAATACAGAATTTTTTCCACTTCATATTCTACTACCTTACACACACTTCCTTCTCTCACAATACAATCAAGCACATATTTTATTATAATTAGTATATATCTTACCTGCCTTCCCTCCACCCTAAAATATTGCTTTCCCAAAAGTCTTCTCTATTATTTTCATGAACAACTACTAATGTTCAGCACTTAGTAATTGAAGTCCCCCCCTGGGAGAATACTGTTTGGTTTAGTACATAGGAATGCCATACTATTCAGATCGGACACATGGGCCATGGGGGACAGGGAAGGAGTCCTATACTTAGCTATAATGTGGTAAGGTGTTTTGTTAATAGTAGCAAGCCTGGAGTTGAAATTTTAATTCACAAATATAGAGACACTACTGCCTTTAGTGTCTTCATCTAGTGTCAACACTTTGAATGTATGGTAAGCAGTGGAACTCTACATTGATGGGGTCCTGGAACTCAAAATTAATGGGGTCCTCTTGATGGTCTTGAACCAGGTCCCTCTGAAAATGCATATACTGATGCAGTCCCGCATAAGGAGTGCATGTAGGGAATGAAGATTTTTGTTTAGGCTCATAATGTTTAGCAGCAATATCTTTATGTTATCTGGATTCTGTCTTCATACGTTTGATATGCTGGAAGCTTTTCAAAATTGCTATTACTGAAAAAAGGCACTATAGGGTGGACAAGGTTTTAGCCAATATATAAAATAAATAGGTGCAGACCATACTGTGAAAAAGCAGTTTGGACTATATAGCATCTCCTCCCAGGCTGATATATATATATATATATATATATATATATATATATATATATATATATATATATATATATATATATATCTGTAGTACCTACTTTAAATAACTGCGGCATCATTCTTAGTGATGACAAAATGCTGCTCAAGACTAGGTTCATACCTGCCTCAGACCAGACACATATTCTGAGAGCTCCGTCATGTCTCTCTTCATATAGTCCAGGAAGGTATGTCTCAAGTCATTTACTCTCACTTGTACTATGACTGTGTCAAATGTGTACATGTATTGCAAGGGCATAAATGCATCTGTGATACAGCAATTCTTGGCTTCATACAGGCAAGTTACTATAACCCTCTGCTTGTTAATCCTAGTGAGTGGTGCATCAGAGTGTCTCACTATGGAGTCAGTTATGACTAGGATGTTGGATCACATGGAAGTTTGCCTTATGGGCTTTTGAGATGAGACACTGCAAGTCTTAGAAGCAGGTTTTTATGGAGGTTCTGTCTGAGTAGAATGTTTGTAAGGTTGTTGAGAGTTTTTGTTTCTTGGGTTACATTTCTGAGGCCTTTATGATTTAGTTGGGTTACTTTTAAGCGCCTTAACATATGTAGGTCTATGTGTTTGGTCTGTATTCTGTGTGATATATATAGTGTGGTGTTATGTGTCACTGACAACCTTTTTTGCCATTTGTAGTGCCTTTATGTAAGAGCTTTGCCCCAGTAACACTATATAACTACATCTCTCACACACTGTGTCAGTTTGTTTAAGTAGTGGGTAGTTGTCTCAGGATACCCATTTCAGTAAAGCTGGTGACAGAGACAGATGGAACGTACCAAGCCATGCTTCCAGATTGGAGCTAATTTGTAGGAACACCAATGGGTCTGTGATTGATTTGTTGAGGTACTATCTGTTTGAAACGAGCAGTCTCAGACTTCATATGAAGAGCAATGCACCTCTTGTGCAAATCAGGAGGGCTTTGTGCAACTTTTGAGTAATAAGTACACATGAACATTTTGAAGATGGTTATATAGAGAAAGTTTAGGGTCCAAATGCCTTTGCCTATACAGGACATAATTAACCAGTGTACCACGATGAGCAGTGCCACACAAATGCATGTAATTTGTAACATTGCAGAAAAGTTTTAAAAAAACCCAAACCACACTGGCCAAGTGCAGACAAGCACTCTTTAAGGTTCTACACTAATCAAAGACTTATAAATTACTAGGTTCTTCTCAACTCCCACTAGAGTGCAACCGAAGTATTTTCAATTGAGATCACAATTAAGAACCAATATTAAGTGCAGAGCTAATACAGAGAGTCAATATGAATTTAAAAGTACTTATCCATCTGAAGTAGTTAACTTCATTTGATCAGCAACCTGTGGGTTTCGGATCTGACTCAGATCCAAGCCGGCAGCATACCAAGCTAAAGATCCAAGCTTCAAGCTCCTCCCCCTTACCCATACTACCCTGCAACCTCCTTCCAATCCTCAGATCTCATTTGCCGCGGCTTTGCCAAGAACGGGATTCCTCGAGCTCCAAGCGAGTTCAGTATTTTCTATTTTATATATAAAAACTTTGGGTATTTAGTTGTTTTGTGTGTGTGTGTGTGTGTGTGTGTGTGTGTGTGTGTGTGTGTGTGTGTGTGTGTGTGTGTGTGTGTGTGTGTGTATGTGTGTGTGTGTGTGTGTGTGTGTGTGTGTGTGTGTGTGTGTGTGTGTGTGTGTAGTATTTTCTATATTGATAGATATTAATTTTTCTTCTTAACTTATCTATCTCCCTCTTATCCTTCGATCACCAAGTAGGCTCCTTTTTTGCTTTAGGTGTGCATGTGAGTTTGGGTATGGCTGATAGCCAAAAGCTTACTTTTTCTAAGTACACTGAGTGTGGCCATAAGCTGTCACCAGTGGATGGTCACACTCAGTGTGTTCTTTGCTTGGGGGTGGCCCATCTTTCCTCAGGCTGCCAAATTTGTGCAGCCTTTAACCCCCTGGCCTTGAGAGATAGAAAGAATAATCTGATTCTGGCGGGCCTCCTACCAGCGGAAATGGCTTCTTCTTCCTCCTCTCCCTCTGTAGCAACAACCGCAGCTGCAGTTGCCCAACCATCTGGCCCTCCTCTCCTGTCTGGGACTCACCCACCCACCTCATCTCAGGGAGAGTGAGAGGCAAAAAAAGATAGGAAAGAGAGAAGGGAGAGAGAGAAAGAGAAAGAAAGGGACAGAGAGAGAGGCCACAAACGGTGGGCCGAATTGGATCCCTTGGCCCCTCCCACCAAGGTTCTCCCTTCTCCATCAAGGATTTCCAAGCCTTCCTCCCCATGGCTCCATTCCCTATGCTTCTCTCCGGAGCCAGAGGAGGAGGGCCGACCATCTTCGAGATCATTGCATTGGCCATCCCGTCCGGCTTCAGAGGCCTCATCCAGATCTACTAGAAGCCTCTTGGAGGCAGATATGGACCGGATGATGCGTCGCTTCTTACAGACTCAGCTGCAAATGGGAGTGTTGCTGCCTCCTCCCGCTCCATGGGGGGGGGGAGAGCCGGGCATCAGATCCGAGGGGGCGAGTGTGTCTTCGTCTCTGTTGCGGTCAGAGCACACCATCCACTCGGTTCTGAGCGCTTCAGATCTGACACCGATCCCTTCGTCGGATCCTAAGGTGCTGGCCACCTGTCTTAGAGAGGCCGGTTCCCCTTCGGCATTCGATGTTGTGGAGAGGGTTCTCTCTAGAGGATTGAGACCCCTCGCTCTGTCCTCAGGATCCGCCCCCGCTCCCTCGCAGCTCGGTTTGTCCTCCATCATCCAGTCCCAGGGACAGCCTGTGTCATTGACGCCCCAGCCAGTTTCCCTGGAGGAACACGAATCCGTTGGTGAGCCCCCCTCGGACAGTCCCCCCCAAGGGGACTCCTCACAAACGCCTGTGCAAAAGGAGGCACTTGGACTCTCAAGAGTCCCTCACCGAGGATATCAATTTGGAGGAAGGGGAAGGTTCCCCCAGGTCACCCCCCCAATGACGTCTCCTTCGGAGACATTATGGAAATGCTCTGCCTAAGAGGGGGGTGGTCCACCAAAAAACCTTCCTCGGACGAGTTGGTTTTCCTGGAGGCATTCGACACAGGCCCATCTACCTCTTGGGTGTCCCCCCCGGCTGACCCCCTGGTCGACCTGATTACCACCAGGTTGTGGAAAGAACCGGACACTTGAGCTCCCCTGCAGACAAAACCTCGTGGAGCAAGGGTTCTCCTGTAGATGCCATGGTGGTGGCGGTGGCCACCAAAAAGGAACTAGCTCAGGACAGTTCTTCAGTCCATCCCCCTGACAAGGAGTCTTGGGCTATGGACCATATTGGAAAGCGGATGTTTGCTTCAGCTACCTTCTCTATTAGGGCGCTGAATTGCTTGGCCCATGTAATCAGATTTCAGCGGGACCTGGTTAAAGAGTACGCTGAGTCTCCCCCAGAGTCCATGTTGGCCAAGAATAAACGGACTTTCTCAACTCATATGGCCACTCTCGAATCAGTGTCTAATACATCTATGCAGCTACTTTCTCATGCCACAGAAGGAGCCGTTAGAGCTAGTGGTCCGGTATTGCCTTAAGGTGTCATGCCTGGCTTCAGCTTTGCGATTTCTCAGAACACTTCAAGGCGTCCTTCATGAATGCACCCTTTGACGGGTCTACCCTGTTCGGGAAGACCGTCTGCAAGATGCTGGTCCAGAGCGAAAAAAAAGGGGAAAAAGCTGTCAGCCGTCGGAATCCGCTTCTCTACTCCTCAAAGGTCCTTCTCCAGGAACCAGCAAAACAGAAGATGTGGTTCAGGAAATCTCAGCAGGCCCGGTACGCTCAGGACTCCTTCTCCCCCAGAGGCCGAGGGGGACAAGGTGGACGCCGGCTCAGAGGCAGAGGGGGCCAAAGAACTTTGGGTCACGAGAACCTTTTTCCGACCGACCCACACAGCAGCCCTGAGGGGTTGCCCGACTGCTCCTCTCTGGCAGCAGTAGGGGGCATTTTTCGAGGCACCTGGCTCAATGGAAGTCCATCACCACAGATCGCTGAGTGCTTCAAATAATATCCAGAGGCTATTCAATCCCCTTCATAAACAAGCCCCCTTACTCAAGACACCTCCCAGATGTTCCACCCATGCAAAGGGAGGCTGCAGCTTTGGAAATAAAAAAGCTGTTGGAAAAAAGAGCCATCCAGCATGTGCCCCCAGACCAGTCTGGATTAGGCGTTTACTCCAGGTTCTTTCTGGTGTCAAAAAAGACGGGGGACTTAAGGTCGATTCTCGACCTGTTCACAATGAACCTGTTTGTTGCCTAGGAGAAATTCCGGATGGTCATGCTTCAATCCATCCTGCCCCTCTTGCAGGAGGAGGACTGGATGTGCTCTATAGACCTCAAGAATGCATACTACCATTTTTTCATGGACAGACAGTCCAGGAGGTTCCTCCGCTTTTGGCTAGGGGCCAGTCAATACCAGTTCAGGGTCCTACTCTTCGGTCTCACCACAGCCCCCAGGGTGTTCACCAAGGTCATGGCAGTTGTAGTGGCCCATCTGAGGCTCCAGGGCATACAAGTCTTCCCATACCTAGACTGGCTCCTCACCGCCCCCACCAGGCACCTACTCTCTCTAGCCAGGGACTTCTTCCTCCATTTATCATCCCAGTTGGGGAACACTATAAATGTCAAGAAGTCATTCCTCTAACCTGTTCAGGTCTTAGACTTTATAGGGGCCAGGATAGATACCCTTCAGGCCAAGGCTTTCTTAATGTCAGACAGACTTCACAGCTTGACTCTGCATGTACTAGCTCCTCTTCAGTCTCCTGTTCCCCCAGCAGAGTTATTCCTGAGACCTTTGGGGTCCATGGTGGCAGCGATCAATCTGATCTCTTACGCTCGTCTGCACATGAGGGTTCTACAGTGGACTTTACAAGTCCAGTGGTCCATTCTACATCACCTATTAGACTTGCCGATACCCCTCAGCACGGTTTGCAGGAAGTCCATCATGTGGTGGCTCCAATCCCGAGACCTTCGGGAAGGATGACCTTTCATTATGCCCCTGCCCCAGGCCACAGTGACCATGGATGCCTCCCACCTAGGGTGGGGGGGCATTGCACAGGCAGGACTGTCCAAGGCATGTGGACTCAGACGGAGACCATTCTGCATATAAATTTACTGGAGATGAGGGCAGTGCTTTTAGCATTGCAGGCCCTTCATGCCTTCCTTCCTCCGGGGACTACTGCAATCCAGTCAGACAATATGTCGGTAGTCTGGTATATCAACAAACAGGGGGGAACCAGATCTTACCCTCTTTGCCGAGAAGCCATGAGAGTTTGGGAATGGGCGATCTCCACCAACCACTTTCTGCTAGCGACGCACATTCCGGGTCGGTCCAACATTCTGGCGGACAAATTGAGCAGAACTATCCTGTCTCCTTACAAGTGGTCTCTGAATCCTTCTGTAGCGGAACAGATCTTCCTCAAGTGGGGTCAGCCTTGCTGCGATCTCTTCACATCGCCTTCCAACGCGAAGTGCAGTGAGTTTTTTGCTCTAATCCCTCCTTTAGGGGAAGCCCCCAGAGATGCTCTAGTCCATGCTTGGCCGCCCGGTCTCCTTTATGCATATCCACCACTTCCGCTGATGGCAAAATTTTTGCAGAAAGCTCGTCAGTTGGGGAGCAAGATTATGCTCATAGCCCCATTCTGGTCTCATCAAGTCTGGTTCCCCTGCCTACGGTCTCATCTCATAGCTCCTCTCTGGATCTTGGATCCCATTCCGCATCTGATCACTCATCCTTCGGGAATGGTCCCTCCGAACCTGGACAAGCGCAAGCTCTCAGCTTGGCTGATCCAGTTCCCTTAGTTGCCAGGACTCTCGGTATCTCATCCCTAGTCAAGTCCATTCTGGTGGCGGCACATAAACCCTCTACCAGAAAGATTTACAATAGTAAATGGAAACGTTTTTCCATTTGGGCTTCACATAAGAACTTGGATCCCTTTACTGCTCCTATTCCAGTGGTTCTAGAATTCTTGTCTCATATTTTTCAGCAAGGAGCCAGCTCATCTCCTGTAAAGGTTCAGCTGGCTGCTATTTCCCATTTCCATATTGGGGACAATGCTGGTTCCCTCACTGCTACCAGAATTTGTAAGGCTTTTCTAAAAGTACCTTTCTTTTGAGACCTCCTATTAGAAATTCATCCCCACCGTGGGACCTGACTTTGGTTCTTCAGGCATTAGTCGCGCCCCCGTTTGAACCCACAGCTTCCATTGATCTGAAGCTTTTGTCATGGAAGACAGCCTTTTTAGTGGCCATTACCTCAGCTAGGAGAGTGTCGGAGCTTCAGGCTCTTTGTATCAAACCTCCATACCTTGTATTTCACAAGGACAGAGTATCTCTCAGGACTAATCCTTCCTTTCTTCCCAAAGTTGCTTCCGAGATGAACATTAATCAATCCATTAATTTGCCGGTGTTTTTCCCTAATTACCAAAACAAAGCGGAATATAAACTTCATTTACTGGACGTTCACAGACAGTTATGTTTTCATTTACACAGGACGGCTGTCTTTCGTAAATCTGACCAACTTTTCGTCTCCTTTGTAAAAGCTTTTCTGGGGAAACCGGTTTCAAAAGTGACTCTTGCCAGGTGGATTTCGAGTTATATCCTCTTAGCATATAGAAAATCTGGTTTGCCTGAACCAATGGGAGTTCATGCTCATTCTACGTGTTCTATGGCAATGTCTGCTGCATTCTGGTCTAGAGTTTCCCTGGATGACATTTGTTCAGCGGCTACCTGGGCATCCTCTCACACTTTTATTTCTCATTATAAACTAGATTTGGTGTCTAGAGGAAGGGCTGCTTTTGGCTCTGCAGTGCTCCGGAATATTCTTCCTTGAGGGCCTCCCAAGACTTTGGGTAGCTGGGGACTCTGTCCCACAGGTTGCTGATCAAATGAAGTTAACTACTTCAGATAAAGAAGTTATGTACTCACCATAACCTTCCATCTGAGTAGGTAACTTCATTTGTCAGCAACTGTCCCTCCCTCCTTCCCCCTAACCTGGATAGTTATTTAGCTGAGCTCGAGGTGTGGATACTTGAGCTTTGTTTTGTCTTGAGCCAGGTTTCTCAGGTTGTTAGTTTGTTTTTTTGTGTGCAGGTGGCAAACGTGATCTGAGGATTAGAAGGAGGTTTCAGGGTAGTATGGGTAAGGGGGAGGAGCTTGGAGCTCGGATCTTTAGCTTGGTATGCTGCCGGCTCGGATCCGAGACGTATCCGAAACCCACAGGTTGCTGACAAATGAAGTTACCTACTCAGATGGAACATTATGGTGAGTATATAACTTCTTTATACAGTTTTTAGGCTGGTAGTTTAGCCAAATCATATGAAATTTGTCCCAATCAGTGGCAAAGACACCAGGCATTTAGCAGCTCTGAGCAAATAAACCCATTTGAGCCCATTCCGTGTAACGAAACTGAAAAGTGGCATGAAAGCTTAAATGTAGACACATTTAGGATTGATACTGGACTGTCTGACAGCTAAAGCCCGTACAGTTACAGTAGTAGGTGCCACCTCAGAAAGGAAAAATGAATACCCACCTCCATATCCCACGTTATTTTTGCATACTGAGCAACTTACTCTGACTGTAACTATCCTTTATCTCTTCTCCTGAAAGTAATCATTGATTCATAGATTCATAGATTAGTACTAGGCTAACTGCCCTTGTGGGTCATTTTGAGCCTAGCCAATTACCCCCTGTGAGAATCAAACCCTGCATCATGTGCCTGCAAGGTAAGCACCTTAACCATTAAGTCAACCTCCCACCCCTGGGAGCTAATTATCATGTGCTAATTAATTTTGTCATGTTGTATTGTATTTTATTTTTCAGTCTTGTCTACATTTTTTCTTTTTATTCCAAGAATGTTCAGTTTTGTAGATTTTTCTCTGCTGAAAAGGAGTCTTACACAGTCCATTTGGACCATCCCAATAATCAATCACAAATACATAAATAAAGTTAAATAAAAGGTGGTTACTGAATTCCTCTGGGTTCATTAGTAAGATCTTTCTATTTGGCATCTACTTATCAGCTCCCTAAACCAGTAACCTAGACATGCAGCAAAATATATTCAAATCCAAGACCATGTAACTATAGCAACGGCTATACCATGCAGATCAGCACTGCCATCTTTGTAAACAAATCTCGGCATCAGCTTACAGTATATATAGCACCCCACTCCAGGCTGGTACAATTATCAGAGATTTCAGTACATTCATAGATCTCTCTCTCTCTCTCTCTCTCTCTCTCTCTCTTTTGTCCAATATGTCTCAATAATAGTCAGAACAATCCTAAATTTTGCCTAATTAACAACTAAATGTATTTCATCCAGATCAAAAGAAGTTATCATTTCCCTTAACAGACCAATTGTATAGAGTATAATGACCCTTTTAGTATGTGTATATATATATATATATATATATATATATATATATATATATATATATATATATAGATATAGATACATACAACATGTCCTGCTGCTAGAAAGAGTTCAGAGGCTCCTAAATACAAAGATCAGCAGACTAAAGGCCTTCAACTACCAAGACAGGCTTGAAGCAATGTCACTATACCATCTCTTTAGATCATCTGTTTTGGCTACCTTCTTGAACCAAGGCATCATTGGTTAAATATAACAGTTTAAATGTTCCCTTAAAACCCAGTGTACTGCTGTAAAACACACACAAATGTTTCCAGTATGGCACTAAAAGTAGGCCAATCTCCATGATTATTGAGTGAATTTACTCTGCAAACGAAGACAACGATCTTTAAGTTTATCCATCTGTAGATGTTCTGCCAAACAGTTCACATGCCCTAAAAATGTAGACAAACTACAGAAAGGTAAGACTGCACTAAGAGGCACATGTATGATATAAATCTAATTTAGTAAAAAAAGAAACAGTATATGTTAACACATTACATAGTATAATGAATCCTAAAGCAGATAATATGCAAAAGCAATTACCGCCAGTAATACTATTATGCAATATGATGGCTATACTGAGTCACAGCTAAGGTTAACAAGTGCAATACGGTAACTAAACAGCTGCTATTCACTAGTGTCTATTTATTCTATATCTTAACAGTGTAGGGGTTTGGTGGTGGGTATTTATTTATTTATTTATTATTTACCATTGGTGAATGGGTATTGAGTGTGTTTTGGTAATGTGAACTACCTCTTGCATGTCATGCTTGTTTTCTTTCTTATGTTATTCTCTGATACCGCTGTAGCTGTGTTATTTGCACTGCATTTCTCTCATGAGCTGACATCTGTAATTTTGTTTAGGCTGCACTTATGTGGTCCTAAATGACAATAATGTTTCTTTGAATCTTTTATCTTTGAATCTTTGAATATAGCATGCATCGTATATACAAAGGCAACTTCTGATGGCTTAGTGTGTCATACAGGCAGGGAGAGCAGAAACCATTGTCTACGGCAATTAATGGAAGACAGGAAGGAAAAGTATGGAAGGCAAGAGGAAAAACTACGGCTTGAACAGTCCAGTAGACCTCACCATGGCATCCAACTGCAGCAATAATAAAAATCCAAATGAACCAAAGCAAAAACAGAGAAATAGAAAATGCAACTCTTTTTCTTAAGAAAAAAACAAAACAGTCTCTCGTTCTTACGCAGACTATCCCAGATGGCAGATTCAGTATCCAGGCAGCCAGATAATATTAAACATGGGATTATATTTGAAATCTGCGGTGGTACAGCGGTAGCGTTGTTGCCTCACAGCAAGAGGTTCTCCTGTTCGATTCTTGGTCGGAGTGCCTTCTGTGTGGAGCCTGCATGTCCTCCCTGTGGTTGAGTGACCTCTGAAAGACATGTGTGAATGGGTGTGCTTTTGCTGAAGGTTGGGTGTCGGGCTGGCAACTTGGCACCATAAAAATTGACTGCCAATCATTAGTGGACTAGAGTTCTGCTGCTGTGACCCCTAACTGGGAAAAGCCAAAAACAAACAACCTTATACAGTATTTGAAATAGCTTCCCTGCAAAGGACTGACATGTGATCATTTACAAAAAGACAACTAATCAAGAGCAGGTTTCCTTGGTTAGATCCTGCTCACAACGTTTAAAATAAGCATTTTTGCAGAAGTCAAGCACTTTCTCCCTTTAACCCTCACACTATCTAACATGGCTCTCAACCTTGTACCTCCAGAATTAGGGACAAAGCAAACAATAATTAGGGAAAGAAGACCCAAATTAAGGATATTTCTAAATATTGGTACTACTAACTTATAACATCTCAAAAACAAAGTCTAATTTTAGGAAGGATAGAGCAAATTGTTGAGCCAAAATTAGAGGTGTATGCACAGACACACACACACACACACACACACACACACACACACACACACACACACACACACACACGCACACACGCACGCACACGCACACACACACGCACACATGCACACTCACACACACATGCACACACAGGAACGGTCCAACCACTATAGTAAGGTGCCGAAAATTTATTAAAGAAATCTAAAATCACACAACAGAAAAGCCCTTTCATCATTAAGGTTGACTTGAATTTAAGGGTTAAAAATATGTACAATTAAATGATGTATGTGATTAATGGCTAACAGCCAATTAGTTAAATGGTATAAAAATATGGGACGTGTTTAAGCACTTTATCGGATGAAGTCTTGTGTTCCAAGATGAAAGCGCTCATTTGTTGTGTGATTTTGGATTATTTTAATACATTTTCCGCACCTTACTATAGTGGCTGGACCGTTCTTTCATTTTTTTGGTTATATTTTTTTTTATTGTGTTTTTCTTGGACACATACTTACATAAACACACACACACACACACACACACACACACACACACACACACACACACACACACACACACACACACACACACACACACACACACACACACACACACACACACACACACACACACTACAATAACTCTATAGTCACACTGCAGCAGGGAAAGGAGAAACTCCTCGGTGAAGATCACAAGACTCACACAATAAACAATGATCTCACTGTACCAACTTACCAAGCCATATAGCATGCTTAGTAATTACCACACAGTCATGAAAGCTGAAAGCAAAAGCCCAGAGCTGATAGCATTTAGAGGAACAAGCTTTTTGTAGAGAGTCCAGTCAAAATGTTACCAGAAACTATAAATCATTTGCCCCAAAGCATAATGCTTTAGTAATAATAGAAAAATATAATTGTTTATTTTTGACAGTCTTAGTATAATCAATCACTCTGAACAGCATCGCTGTTTTTTTTAATCATCATCAGAACTGCAAATCAAAACCTTCAAAATGCACATGGTTCTCTTCATTAAAATATAGTGAGTGGCATAAAGAATGAAGAAAAATTAAAGCAAACTTAATTTTTGATGGAAGGTAAATAACAGTTGGTTTGTTTATGCAAAGGGATGCTTCTCCCTGCATTCCCACTGAATGTTCTTATACTTCTGTTAACTAAACAAGGACTGATTGTTCTAGCCCAAGTTGTGCAGAAAAAAGTGATACAACAACAGAAAATGTTTTAGTGTTATAAATAAAGGTTATAATCAGTAACAAGCTAAATGTGACTATGGGGGTAAACAGTGTCACAATATATTTACATATATAGATAAAATAAAAAATAGAGTTAGAAGGATGAAGGCAGTGGAAGAGGTGGAAAGGAGTGAAATAGATAAGAGGCAATAGAGCATAGAAGGAGCAGTTGTGAAGCTCATATACATATGTACAAAACTGATGAGTGGAAGAGAAGACAGAAGAGACGAGAAGAGACGAGACGAGAAGAAAAGTCCTCAACATAGTCTTAATAGCTGCTGCCTTCAGAGTCCAACAACATATAGGTGATTTCTAACATGGCTGCAGGAGCATAAGAACTTACATGTATAGACAACTGGGACAGTTTGCTTCCAAAAGAAATAAAGGGGTCTTGAAGGCTATGCAGGTGTAGTATTGCAAGTCCGCCATTACCCAAAATGCAGTCAGTGAGCAGCTGTGACCTGTGACCCCTGACAACCAAAAAGGCAGCAGAGGGTAGGATGACATTTTGGGAGAAATAAAGAGATGCGCAGTTCATTGTATCTTTATATCCAGAAAGTAGCAGCAGTATCAGTGTGTGTTAAAAAAGCAAAAAAGTAGAAATGGTGCTCAAACGCTGTTACATCTTGAACTGTGCTGTAGTGCTGCATTAAGAATAAAAAAAACTTCAGACAGAACTCTTTTAACTTGAGAAGTAGGCGATCTATCAAGCTAGTACTCAGCCCAGCCCCATGTGCTCCTCTAGAGCCATGAACCCCAGGCAGTTGCCCAAGTCAGCCTTATTATAATCTATGCTGACTGAGTTTCAGGCCAGTCACCCCTATATTGTCAATGCCTCAAAGTGCCTCGATTTGTGCTTCCCCAACTGGGTGACTGACCTGGTCAGCAAAGATAGCAGTCAAGCATACAGCCAAAATCAGATAGTAAATGAACAGACTTTATTTGGTATAAAAATAACAAACCGGTTTCGGCAAAATAATGCCTTCTTCAGTGTTAGAGAAACAGACACAAGTAAATAAAGTCTGTTCATTTACTATCTGATTTTGGCTGTATGCTTGACTGCTATCTTTGCTGGCCAACTGTGTTTTTCTATGGTATTTCCCGGCCGTGTATTACCCACGTGCGCAGAAATTGGTTTCGACTGACCTGGTACCAGCCTTCCTACTCCTGAAAGACATCTCCCTCTTACATCAGCCACATCCGTGCTAAATCAGATTGATATATTTGCCCTGCCATGATTATAGGACAGTGCAGGTGAAACAAAGGCATGATAACATTTCAACTATGCCAGCTATTAGGCTAAAAAACTGACCACTCAAATTCTTGAGAGTAGTATGTGACATTTTTATGCATATATCTGTTAGTCGTAAACAGCTACTTCGGCGACCATGGTAGGGCATTTCTGAGAAAAGTTGTATAAATGTATTTATTCAGTTTGGTAACCCGGGTAGAACACTGATTCAGATGGACTTATTTCCTTCTCTGCCCGGACAAATATAAATGACAGTAGACAAGCAATTTAACAAGAATCATTATGAATACAGACACAATGTTGTGTGAAGATAGCAATAAACTGATAGCAGCAATAACCAAGTACATAGTATAAGAGACAATAGGAAAGAGTGTTCAGAGTAAAGAGGGAAGAAGAGCAAGACAGTGGGATAGTGAAAGGATACAGCACAAAGTGTAAAAGGTAGCAGAAGTAAGGTAAGGCTACACACAGATTACATATATTATATATGTATATGTGTGTGTGTGTATATATATATGTATATATCTATATATATATATATATATATATATATGTCAAACCCAGATTTGATTGACCAATGGATCCCCAGGGATTACTTCCAGTCACACTGCTGACACAGGCACAGCAAATAATAATATATATATATATATATATATATATATATATATATATATATATATATATGAAAGACACATTGGATATATATATCTTCTTTGCATGCAGTTTAGTGTAATAGTTTTCTTGTATAATTGCAATAATCTAGCCCGGTCAACAAATGTAAAATAAAATAAAAAAAAAAAAAAATCTGTAATAGGCTATGGACCATTTTTACACTTGTGCACTTTGGTTAAGGTTGTCACTACTTAGCCTATAGTTAAGTAGCAGATTGTAATTAGTATACATATTTTATTTTTATTTTATTTTACATTTGTTGACCGGGATAGTCCGACTGGATTCATGTCCATTTTCAGCGGAGGCCCAGAGAGAAAAGCTCCAAGGTAAGCAGATACAATAAAACAATGACAACATATTACAGATATGGTATTGACAAAGATTACATAAGCAAACATGAATAAACATGTTCCACAGGTTAGAGTTACTCCCTGGTGAAAGTCAGGGGTAAATTCAACAGTAATCTGATTAATAAATTTTACATATTCTTGATGAGAGTTAGCCAGGCTTGTTGCAGTGGCATAGCCAGTTTAGTGCCAGATGTTGTTTGAGTCTAGTTTTAAATTGACCTAGGGAGGAGAGCAAAGTAATATCAGTTAGAAGTGAGTTCCAGACTCTGCCTACAGAGTTTGCAAAGATGGAATCACTGGCTGCATTGATAATTTTGATTGTCTTTCTTTCATATTTCTAAAACAAGCTAGTTTAGCCAGTTTATAGAAATAGATATTCAATATTATGCTTACTTTCTGTACCAGCTGTACAATTCTAACTAATCTGACACAACAGATGCAATAAAATGACTGTTCTAAGGAAAGTCAGTTTCATAACCTACTACTGACCTCAACCTCAGAAATTGATCTCTGCATTTAAATTGCTCTGATCAATAACACTCTTGCAACAGATGTAGAGTGGCGATTGTAACACTCCACCCAGCCTTGTCCTTCCCCCAAGCAATTATAACCACAAGGGCAAAAATGACCAGGGCAGCCCATTTGTCTCTGCATCAGCAATTAAGCTATTAGTCGAGGATAGAATAATCTGAGAACAGCTGATTACAATGGCATTGATTGAAAGGACAGATACAATAAGATTAAAGGGGATGGTGAAGCTAGAACCCATCTGTGTAAAGGCCATTATGCAACCGGGATTAGGTGAGGGAGGAGATGTGCATTCAATTGTGTTTTTTGTTTTGTAAACTAGGTTTTCCTGGGAACTAGGTTACCGGAATTTAGTTTAGACTTTTTACAGTAATTAGCTTTTTTTTAATGCTGCTCAGCTAATTAACATCTGACAATTGAATGGTGTATCTCTCCAGTGTCATATTCACAAATATCACACTCTTATCATCCAGATGTATAATTATATGTTGTGTATGTTTTTATTGATCAGTACCTTTTTACCCATGAGTTAGGCCAGAGGCAGTACAAAGCTTCACAACCTTACATTAGTGTTATCATACACATAAATACACAACTCAACATTCCATTTATATTATCAGATAGCATTTACAGGAATATGTGCATATATTAAGCTCTGGTGAAGGTATTAGAGAAAAAGTGAGCAAATCTAAGTTTAAGAAATACAAAAAACAAAAATAGATGAAAGTAAGTATGTTAAACAGCACTTTACGCATGTGGTACTGCAAATACAAAAAAAATTGAAAAAAAGAACTCTAGTTAAACAAGCCTCTGTAAAGAAAAAAAAAAGAAATGAGCTAATAATATAATTTGCTAATGAGCTTCAGCCTGTTTGTAGTCCTGGGTTTGATTCCATTAGTCTCCATTAATGTAGTCTGCAACTGTGAGCAAATCATTAAAGCAGGCAGCACTTACGGCCTGCCCCTTCAAAGAGACACTAGTTGGTGCACCTTGTTAAGAAGAAAGAGATGTCTGTTCAAGAGTGCTGTAAGAAGTTTGTGGCACAACAGTGGCAGATTAAATGCCCCTTAAGTCCTGAGCTGTTTTCAAAGTATGATCATACTCAAACTTGTGTTTAGGACTATGCAATGCCGTCTTTGATTCTTCCCCTCTTCCCTTATCTGACTAATTACCGAATGTGTACCTGCTAAAATACTTTTAAACCATTATGCAGAACTCAGTAAATGACCCTGTTGATGTTTTTTTATACTCTAATAGTTACATCTTCTCATGCCTAGGCAGTACGTACACGTAGTGCTGTACTGTCAGTGATGCATGTGCAGAATAAAGTCATCTGAGTATGAAATACCCACAGTGGTGTTTAAACATTTAGAAATCCTTTGTTACTTGTTTGAGGCATGGATGTCAAGAAATTCACCTTAAAAGCAAAACTCAAGAGGTGAATCTTGACAACCATGTTGAGAATGCATAATCTGTAGGGTTTGCTCCGAATTAGTACTTAACAGTATCACTTACACTGATCCTGTTGACTTAGCCAACCTGCTAGCCAATAGGTTCATCGCAAACTTCACCCCCCCAGTCCCCCCCAAAGGCCCTTTTGAAATCCCAGATACCTGTCACGCACCTCACATCTCCGTAGATAAAGTGTTACAGGCCTGTCCAAGGCAAAGAACACAGCTTCCATGGGACCTGATAGTATCTCAGGATATAGTCTACATCATCTCCAGCAAGAACTGGCTTTGCCATTGAGCACCCGATTCAACCACAGCCTAAGTACTGGCTTCATTCCAGCAGAGTGGAAAACTGCCATTGTCATCCCCTTGCAGAAAGGTGGTGCCACTACTGGCCATGCAAACTATCACCCCATTAGCTTAACAAGTCAGATCTGTAAAGCCATGGACTGTATTATTATGGGTCTCATAAACATGGACATAGGCAATCTCCAAGCACTTGACCCCACCAAGTTTGGTTTCGTCAAGGGAAGATCTTGCCTGTTGAACCTATATGACTTCTTTGAGATTGTCATCAAGGCCCTGGATGTGGTAAAGTCAGTACATACAACTTACTTTGACTTGGCTAAGGCCTTTGACACAATACCCCACTCGGGCATCATCAAAAAGCTAACACAACTTGGCATAAATCCCTATCTCATCAGGTGGGTGGCCAACTGGTTCACTGACAGTACCCAAAATTAAAATAGGCATCTCCACCTCTGATAACAGACTTGTCACTAGTGGAGCTCCCCAGGGATCTGTCCTGGGACCCCGATTGTATGGCATCTGTTTCTCAGAGGTCCAGGCAAAGACAAAAGGCCTGTGGCTGACCAATTCTGTGGACGACTGTAAGTTGGGTGCTGTCATTGACTTCCTAAATGATGTTAACATACTGCAAGAGGGTCACACAGCAACAAATGACTGGTGCCAAAGTCATGGCCTCAAGCTAAAAAAAATGTATCATCATACCATTCAGCAAAAACATGACCCTTATTGATTACCACATCAACAGCAACCCCCTAAGCACATAACCTGTAGTGACAGACCTGGGCATTCAGGTTGATAACAACCTCACATTCGCCCATCATGTAGCGGCAGTGGTCAAAAAATCCTTTTACTTAGTTCAACTCATAAGTAAAGGGTTGCATCCAGAAAAAAGGAGGTTATTACCTCTCTATACTCCTCCCTCATTAGACCAATAATTGAGTATAACGCTCAGGTTGGGATGTGCCACTCCAAACATCTGCACTAACTGGAAAGGCCACTGAAATACCTCACAAAGAGAATCCATAGCCTCCAATACCTGTCCTATGCAGACAGGCTCAAATCACTATCACTCTACTCGGTATTGTACAAATTGCTCAGGGGTGATCTGTGTCTCACTAAAAGGCAATCTCAGACCTTACCCTACTAGAGATGCTCATATCCATAATGCATTCACTTGAGGCACTCCTTAAAATGGAGAACATTGACATCTGTGCAGTGACAGAGATGTGGTTCAAGGCTCCAGAGAGCACCCCTGCATTACCAGGCTATAATTCAAACCACACCTTTCAGCCACCTAACCTGGACCAAAACACTAAAGGTGGAGGCGTGTCCATATTCATGAAGGATATCCACACCTCGAGGCTAGTTGCTCAGCATAATGCATCTGAGATTATCCAAGTGCAACTAACTCTGGGCAAGACTGCAATCCAAATTGTAACTTTCTACAGATCCCCCACCATGCCCCAGGATTCCCACTCCTCATTTCTTGATACACTGGAAAATATTAGGGTACAACCCAACACCCTAATAATGGGCGATTTCAACTACCCCACCATTAACTGGGAAAACTACTCATGTACCAACTCTTTTGCTCAACATTTTCTGGAATTCATAAATTCCAATGCCTTGGATCAACTTATCCACACCCCCACCAGGGGCAGCAATATCCTAGACCTGGTCATTACCAACATGGGCGACCGGTGTTCCACACCAGAGGTCAATTCCTCATTGGTCAGATCCGACCACAAACTAATCAGCCTAGACATCCACATCCCGTCCCCACCCCCCATTAGGGAAACCACTATAAAACATTTCTCCAAAACCAACTTCACGCTTCTTAAGACAAAAGTGGCAAACTTCACTACACCTATGCAGATGGATAATAGAGGTATGACTGCTGAATCCTACACAAATGCACTTTATAAGCACTTACACAAGTGCATGGATCATGCTATCCCTAACAGAACCAAGATGCTATCCTCCAAAAAAAGGAAGCCAATCTGGTGGTCCCCTGCCATAAACAAACTGTACAACAGAAGAAAGAAACTGTTGCAAAAAAGAGTAAAATCCCATGACTGGAAGAACTCCCTGGTCAGCCTCAGTAAAGAAGCTGCGATCCCTCATAAAATCCTCCAAAGCTAGTTATGAAAACAAAATCACCACTGATTCTAAAGACAACCACAAAGCATTCTATAATTAATCAAGAATCTCAATGGCAACTCTCAGATCTGCTCTGAGTTATAGCACAATGGAACTAAATATACAGAACCAAATGATATTGCCAAAATCTTGGTAGATAGGGTCAGTGCTAACTTTACCCCCCCTTACCCCTAAAGGGCCCATCTCTATACCGGAAGAATGCAAAATTCCTGTAATCATGGCTGCACAGGTAAAAAACACACTCTCCAAAGCCAAGAACACAGCATCCATGGGACCTGACAACATCCGAGGCTGCGTTCTACATGAACTACAGAATGAACTGGCACCCCACTTAAGCACCATGTTCAATCATAGCCTCCCCTCAGGCTTTGTGCCCACTGAATGGCACACAGTAACAGTTATCCCACTCCACAAAGGGGGGAGCCACCATGGACTCCGGGAACTACTGCCCCATTAGCCTAATGAGCCTGGTCTGTAAGGCCATGGAATGTATCATCATGGAACTTATAAACAAAGACATTGGTAATCTCCAAACTCTGAACCCCACCCAGTTTGGGTTTGGTAGTATAAAGAATGCAAGTTCCTTCAGGAAAATTATGGGCTAGAGGAGGCTATTAGCAGATATGTTTGGTGTACAGAGAATTATAGTTAAGGAAGTCATGTAGGGTGTGAGAAAGGGCATTCCCATTGCGAGATTAGATGAGAGAGAAGTAGAGTTTTAAATGTAGAGAGACTGTTAGTGCTACGGATAAGAGGTGGGAGAGAATTCTAGTGGCGTGCTAAGCAGAAGGATAGAAGATGTTTGCCTGGAGGGTGGGCAGGTTTATGTAGTTGTATTAGGTTTTGGAAGTTAGATCGAAGGCATCTGTTAGGAAGATGCATTTGGAAGGTAGTGGCAAGACGCAATATGCGATGTCAACAAAACCTGCTGGAGAGACAGGTTTGTCACTCAGAGGCTGCCCTGTCTCTGGAATAGACTTCCCATTCATGTCAAACAGAGCACCTTGCTGACCCTCTTTAAGCGCAACTTTGATGAGTGGATGGGAAACCACAAATTTGTCCCAAGGGTTCCACCTGTGTCCCTCATTGGCATGGGTGACAGGTGCTGACTGAGGTTTCTTTTTGGGAATAAACTCTTGGTTAGTCTTGGAAGGACCCCAGGGCCATTAGCCTAGTAACCTCTTATGATCCTATGAGCCTATGGTTATGCATAAAGCTTAAACCTGCTTCCACCTGTGTCCCTCATTGACAGGGGTGACAGGTGCTGATTGTGGTTTCTTTTCTGGGGTTAAACTCTTGATTAGGCTTATAAGGGCCCCAGAGCAATTAGCCTAGTAATCTCCTATGATCCTATGATCCTATGTACTATAACAATTAAAGTATTATTAAAATTGAATTTACCCCACATATAAAACTACTTAGCAATGGCAATCAATCACAATCTTAAATTTAATTTACATATCGAACAATAGCATCAAGAAAACCCATCAGAAACTAAGCACCGCACACAAAGTAAACTTTAATTACCCTACTATTAACTGGGAATCCTATACAACATCAAATGTACATGCACAGAGATTCCTGGATTTTGTAAACACAAACTCCCTGGACCATATAGTCAATACACCAACCAGGGATGCAACCATACTGGATCTGGTCCTTATTAATATGGGAGAGTGCTGCAAACCCTCTACTGCAATGCCTTCCCTGGTAAGGTCAGACCACAAAGTAGTCTCCTTTGATGTAAAAGTAAAACCTGGACCTCCAGCTAAACCGGGAATATTCAGGAATTATTCTAAGGCTAACCTCCTGCTATTAAGTGAGAACCTGGCAAAACTTCAAGCCCCTATAAACCCCGAGAACATTTCTGCCTATGCAGAACTGTTCACAGAAACCATGTGCAAGCATGTTGATAGCTGCATAGAGGCAACTGTACCCATCAGGAAGAAGTACCGAAATAACTCAAAAAACAAGCCTCATTGGTGAAATCGCAAAATCAATCAGATGTATAACAGGAGGAAGAAAATCATGGCAAAAATTAGGAGGTGCAGCACACAGCAGGATAAAGGTACTCTCATTAAACTAAACAAACAGCTCAGAAGACAAACAAAGTCTACCAAAGCCACATTTGAGGTATGTTTGGCCTCCCAGGCCAAGGATAACCACAAGGCATTCTTTAGCTATGTCCGCAACTTCAAAGGCAATACACAGTTGTGTGTAGAGCTCATTGTAAACAGAGCCACCTAAACTGAGCCAGAAGATATAGCAACCCTCCTAGCTGATAAATTCAGCTCCAACCTTACTCCTCTCTTCCCCTCAACCATCCCTCAGGAAATAACATCAAATATAACCCCCCCACACACACTATCACTAGGGAGCAGGTCCTTAATGGTCTCTCTAAGACCAAGAACACTGCATTAATGGGCCCAGACAATATCTCAGGATGCCTTCTAAATAGCATGAAACATGACCTATCAGGGCATCTGGAATTACTATTTAACTGTAGCCTCAAAACAGGCTTTATGCCTTATGAATGGAGAAAGGCAACAGTCATCCCTTTGCACAAAGGTGGACCATCTAAAGACCCTAGAAACTATAGACCCATAAGTCTCACTAGTCTTATATGTAAAGCCATGGAAATAATTATCATTGAGATGATCAGTAGAGATATAGTAAACCTCCAGACATTGAACCCAACCCAGTTTGGTTTCATCAAGCACTGATCATGCCTACTCAACTTGGTGGACTTTTTTGAGAAGGTCACCAAAGCAACAGTTGAGGGCAAAATCATTCACACTGCCTACCTTCACCTGGCCAAGGCATTTGACACAATACCCCACTCGGGCATTGCTGACAAACTCAGGATGTTAGGTACAAACTCGTATGTTACATGGTGGATAGCCAACTGACTCACAGAAAGGACCCAGGAAGTTAGAATTGGGGAGTCACCTTTACAAAGAAGCCAGTCACAAGTGGAGTCCCTCAGGGATCAGTCCTTAGACCACTCCTTTTTGGCATTTACTTCACAGAAGTCTAGGCCAATGCCAGTGGTCTTTGGCTGACTAAATTTGCAGATGATTGCAAATTAGGAGCTGTCATTGACTCGCACACTGACACAAATATTGTCCAGGAGGGGCTGACACAAACAAACCACTGGTGTCAGAGTCATGGACTAAAGCTAAATGCCAAGAAATGCATAATAGTATCCTTTGGGAAGTCATCCATCCCTGGTAACTATCATATTGACAACACACCCCTTAGAGTTGTCCCAGTAGTCAGGGACCTAGGGACACACATAGATAGTAATCTAGCCTTTGATCATCACGTGTCTACAGTGGTGAGGAAATCATTCTGTTGTGCAACTTATAAACAAAGATATGGCATCTAAGTCCAAGGAAGTCATTGTTCCACTGTATTCAGCATTCGTCAGACCTATCACTGAGTACAATGCCCCCTTTGGTATGTACCTAACTAGGCATATCCAACAACTGGAACGTCCACAGAGGTTCCTCACTAAAAGAATATAGGGTGTAAGTAACATGTCCTATGCAGACCGCCTCCAGGCCCTATCCCTGTATTCTGTCTTCTACAGGTTTTTGAGGGGAGATCTATGCTTGGCATACAGGGCATTGTCAGACCCCACTCTGATGGACCTCCTGCATCTCCACAAAACAAACAGTACCAGAATTATTTTATTTTATTTTTATTTATTTCCAGTTTGTTAACAGGGAAAGTCCATTGGGACAAAATGAACCCATTTTCAGTGGAGGCCCAGGGAGAAAAGCTTCTTATACAATTATTATAAAGCTAATATAAACAAAGTTAAGTACAATACAATTTTCAAAACTACTAAAAACACTCACAGTAATATAGAAGACAGAATAATAACATTTGAGCAAGATGTTGTAACAAAGCATTGAATGAAATAAAACATAAGTATCTTGGAGTACATAAGTATAATTTGGAGTGCAGGCACTTATGAACTCAAAGTTTCATGAGGTGAGATGTAGGAAGAATTAGAGCAAGAGCGTAGAACAGTCAAAGGTGAATAGGATGAGTCATGAGAAAGGAAAAAATGGAGAGGGTGTGGAAATGAAATGAAGGGAGACACTAGGGTGAGTTATGAGAAAGGAGAAAGTGAAAGGGAGTGGAAATAAAATGAAGGGAGTCACTAGGGTGAGTTATGAGAAAGGAGAAAAAAAAGGATGTGGGAGCAGAAATGATATAGAGGGAGTCAGGTGGGGTGAGAGCATGTGCATTTCTAGGGAGAAGACAGATGGGAATGGAGCATGGTCTTGAAGGTGGAGTGGTTTTGGGTGATTCAAATGTGGTGGGGGGAGTGAATTCCATAGATGAGCGAGGGAGAAAGACAGGAGAAACTGCCCAGGTGCACGTAAGGGTTTGTACACTTTGAAGAGGTTCTGGTTACTGGACCTGAGCAGTCTGTACGGATGATGCAAGGTGAGTACCAGTTTTTAAAGACTTAGACCTTGCCTGTGATATAAATAGGACCTGCTGGAGAGATAGGTATGTATCCCACATACTACTCCATCTATGGAACAGGCTACCCATCTATTTGAAGCAGAGATCCTCCCTAATCCAATTCAAGTGTAACTTAGACAATTGGATGGGAAACCGGAAATGTATCCCTGGTTTGTCACCTATGTCTCTGATGCAAACAGGTAACCTGTAAATGGTTCATCTCCCAGGCCCATGCTTACACTTATCAAAGGTATCAGAACTTGTGAGAGATTTGGGATGCATGACTTGGCTTAAAAAGACCCTTGTGGTTGTTAACCTAGTAAACACCTATGAACCTATGACCCTATAAAGAAAATCATACAGACTCTGCCAAGGTAACTTTAGCTGCCACTGGCATCTTACCGTCTCTCCTACATGGAGCCCCTATTATGACTAACCTACAAGCCTCACTTAGTTCTAAACTTGAACAGTGCTGTGACAAAATTGTGCTATGACAACATTGCCAGATTCACTTGCAACAACCCTTACTGGACCTATCTTTGTTTAGCACTAAAAACACTTAACTGGCTCAAGCATCCTCAACAATAACCCATAAAATCATCCATCCATACTCCATCTGCCTGTCAAGCAATTAGACCCCCACTTCAATACTATCTTCCAGATTGTCCTGTTCAGTCAAATAATAAACAACTGCTTACCATCTTCAAACCACAAAGGACTGCTGGGCTCAGTCTTTATTCCAATTGTATAGCTAGAACTTGGAATAAAATTCCTGTATCAGGTAAGTCTATCACACACCTTCATTTTTTCAAACCATTACTAAAAGACTTCCTCTCTGCTGCCTGGCTTTGTATCTACTCTTTATCAACACCCTCCATCATCACCTTTCTCACACCTCCTTTTAAAGCACTAAATCATTTAACCTGCTTATTGCCTTCTAATGCCTCACGTTATTGTACTTTTTAAACTATTATACCTACTTCCAATCAGCACAACCAAATTACTGTCCCCTCACTACTTCTATGTTAACATTCAAACTTGCTTATCTCCTTTAATACCTCACTCTACTGTATTTCTTAAATTACTCCTATCTAACTTATACACAACTTTTCTATATGAAAAGTCTCAAAAAAAGGCTTGTAAATTTAATGTTTGTGAATATCAATACATAGGTAAGTACTAAGTAGTTGCCCTTGTAGGCCATTTTAATCCCAACTAGTTTCCCCATCAAAGGTGAGGATCAAATCCTGGACCTTGTGTCTGTGAGGTAAACATCTTAACCATTATACCAACCCCAATATGGTCTACAAATTGTATTATACTGACCATTATGCTATGTGGTCACTGAAATTGCATTATAAAATTTGTCACTATAAATATTGATTGCATTAAATATGATACATTGAAGATTTTCTCCCCATGCCCCCACTAAAAAAGGTACCTGTGCCCAGTCAGACATTCCAGGTAAACAAACGTTAATAAATAAATAATATGTAATGAGTGTAGGAGTGCTAAGTAAAAGATGTAAAACACTGATAGTGGCCACTACTGAAGAGTGGGAGACGTCCAAAGAGTTTTAAACCATGTCAAACACTTCACGTAGATAAAAAAAGAAAAGAAAAAAAAACAGGCTGAATGCTGTTATGTGGTGGGCAACAAGCACTGTTAGTGCTATAGCAAAGACTAGAGCTTAAAAGAAGTGAGGGGTGGTTAATAAAAGCTCGTCTTTCTCCATGATTTCATATTGTAATCAAAGCACTGCACGCACAATAAGTCTGTACAATATATCTAACTACCTGTTACAATGGTTAAATAAGTAAAGATCTGAATTATATTTATTTCAAGATCTCCTGCTATTTGAATTCATTTTCATGTTTATATTATAGCAATGGTTAATAGCAGGTAATAATGCAAACAATCAGTACTGGACATATATTAATGTCTTTGTACTTGAATCCTTACATGCTGCTCTAAATATTATCAGATGTTTCACTAGTGAATAAGCGTACATAACTCCTGCTTACAGCACACTTTTTTTGCCAGTTGATTTGTACTTGTTAATAACCTTTGTTTATTGCCAGTGGATTAGCAATTATATTTTGTATGTTATGAATTGCTTTTTCCTAGTTAGGAATTTCTATGCAGATCCAATAGTTTACATTATATGATAATACTGATCACAGTGACTGGGCTGTGGCTGTCAAAAGTCAAAACACCAGCCCACCTACCTGGAGAACAAACAGTAAGAAAGTAAGTAAGTAGCAAATAAAGTTTTTTTTTCTTGGAAAAAACTGAGCCAGTCTGAGAAACATATCTCTAAACCTCTTAGCTGAAGAATCAGAGACAAGTCAAAAAATAATGGGGGAGAAAAGCCCAAAATGTATTTATTAATTTTTTTATTTAATCGTCATTTAACAGAGTTGGTACACCTGTCTAAAATTCCTTTTTAGATGTGGCATAGGCCATTATGGAGGCAAATAATATGCAAAACAGTGTACACTGTAAGACTAACCCCAGGATTCAGAGAACATATCATTCACTGCCAGTGCTATTTGGGCAATGTCATAGTGCCCTATAGCACAGCAGCAATATACTGTGATTCAGACTCATGATAAAGCCACATGGAACAGCAGCAGCTGATTACCATGTCTCTGAAATGTACACTGCGCTCTTATAGGTAACCACACTAGAATTCCCCCTACAACCCACAGATTGCAGTTGCACAAGCCATTGCAAACACACACACACACACACACACACACACACACACACACACACACACACACACACACACACACACACACATATCCTAGCCTGCTGCAGAGCTAACAGCCCTGCTCCTGTCATAGGACTGAATGGGAATGCACCATCAAAGAACAACATATGTAGTACAACATGTAGCACCCTTGCTTTTGGTGCAGAAGGCAGTGGGTTTTATTCTCACAACAGGAGGATGGATTGCAAACACTGCAGAGCAACATGGGGGGATACTGCATTCCAGAGTGTGTTGTCCTTTGGATGCAATATCAAACCAAGGCCCCACCTGCCTGCGTTGGTAGTAGAAATAAAATATTCCATAGCACTTATCAAAAAGACTAGGGGAAGTTCCCCAGTGTCCTCGCCAAATTTCCTCTAGTAGTATAACTGTGACTGGATTGTGACTGAAAAAAACTGGGGTCTGCCTTGAAAAGAGGGTATTAACCTGGTCAACAAAGGAACAAAGGATAAATAAAGTATGTATGTATATATATATATATATATATATATATATATATATATATATATATATATACATATATTTTTTTTTCTTTGCTCTTCAAATAGGAAAGTAGATCCATTCTTTGAATTATTGCACTGTGCTAATTCAGATCCCAACAAAAAGTTCCAGAAAAGGGTACTCAGCTGATTAGCATTAGCCATGACCCTGGACTGATACATTTGTATGTGAGCTTCACCTGGGAGACCAGTAATATTCATATCTCTCAACTGTCCAGATTTTTGCAGAATGTCCAGATTTTTGCCTTATATTTGTGCTCTGTTTTTCATAAAATTGTAGTTTTCTGTCAGATTTATGGCAAATAATTAAAGGCTGACGTTAGAAAATAATGACACGCATTTGAGTTTCAGGCTTCATACTATTCAGAAAATTCATGCTAATGCAAAACCTGTTATTCTATCAATGTTTGTGAGAGCAATACTTAAAAACTGTTGCAATTGTTCAGCCATTGTCCCAATTTTATTTATGGCTTTGTCCTGATTTCTTACTCTAAGAGGTTGCGAGGTATGAGTGATGTACTATTGACTGGAGCCTTCTTGCAGTCTTACCACAATGACACTATAATGGTCTCTGTATCAGACATCTATATTGCATTGAACAAACCCTTCTGAAACAGGTTTGCAGTTACAAGTTTCCCCAATACCAGATCAAATTAATTGATATTGCACAGTGAATAACAGCAAAAACATCATTATGTTCCATAAATTACCAAGGTGCACAAACAGATATAACTGACTAATCTATTGCCTGTTGCCAGTCCTCAATTTAGTGACCCACTCACACAACTCTTCAAGTGAAGAGCCAAAAACCAAGTCCGTTCCCTTAGTCTTTTGCTGCAAGCCAGATCCCTGCCCCTCAGTTCTTCACTTAAAAAAAAAACAAAAACAAAACAAATAAAGACTTATTTACTTGCAAACCTTTAAATTTATGGCAAAAGGCTTGCTACAGGTTTAGTACACAGAAAGCACAGATTTTAAATACTGCTGTTATAAATTTAGAACTTTGCTAGAATTACAGGTTTTGTAAAATCATGCACTTTCTAAACCATATAAACTCTGAAAGTTAAATGTCTGCCATTGTTTATTGATTGCAGAAGTCTTCAGTGATATGCCTGAAAACTACCAATTTTACTAGGAATGGAACAAAAATATTAAATGATTTCAGTAACATTTTAGGACTATGATTAGAAAACAAATTACCTCTCCAGCCAAAGGCAGGCCTACTATATCTGCTAAAACCCTCTCTTAGCTTCTCATGCAGGAAATAGGCTGCTAGTAAAAATATATGTGGTTAGAAGAGATGACAAGCATTTATTTTTAGTTTACTGGCTGAACAAATAAATGCATGCACTGCGCACAAACATGTACTGTGTATAACCAAGCAGTCTAAAAATTAAGAGCTTAAACTATAACACTTGCACGTAATGTGCATAACCAAACAGATTAAGAAAATAGAGCTTACACCACCACAAACATTTTCTACACCTTGGAGACAAGATGCATTCAGTCATGGGTCTGCTACTAGTTCTCACATATCATTACCTTGTGACACACTTTCCTGCTGTCTCTCATTCATGTTGGCAAGTGCCCTAACTCCCACTATCATGATTCCTGTGCACTACCATTAAGCTAACTATCGTTCCCAGACCCTGACCATAACCCCAAAAACAACTCATAATCACTCCCTAAGTCTAAAAGTCCCTTCTCCTTCCCTAACCCAAATTCTGAGTCATCTCTTATTTGTTCCCTAACCTTAACTCTCAGCCAACTTCTGATCACTCCTTAAACCTAAAGTCCACCTCCCCTCCTAACCACAACTCTGAAACAATTCTTGTCCACTCCATAAACCTAAACCCCCCCCCTCCTAACCACAACTCTGAACCAATTCCTGTCCACTCCATAAACCTAAAGTCCGCCTCCCCTCCTAACCACAACTCTGAACTAATTCCTGTCCACTCCATAAACCTAAAATCCCCCTCCCCTCTTTAGCCCTAACCTAGTACTAACTCCCAATCACTCCCTAAACCTAAAATCTTCTTCCCTCCTTAAACCTAAAGCCCTCCTTCCCATTTCCCTTCCCCATTTGTCAGTTCCGCGATAAGACCTCAAAGGTATCTAACCACTGTGGCAGCTGCATCCCTGTACTCAGCAGCTGTAAGGATCCCTTCAATCATGCTCTACACTTGCAAGAAATGCTCTGATGCAGATCACTAGTAGCTTAGCAACATATATCAAGGCATTCCTGGACATTGCTGTGCATATTTGAATGATGCTTTTAACCTGAGCATAAGGAAACATACTCATTGTGATGGTTAACCACTGTATATTTTTTTAATTAAAAATATAAAATAAAAAGAGTAGTACATCAGTGACTGTTATACTCAACATGTAAGTAAACAAACTGAGATAGTAGTACTGAATGTAACAAAATAACTTTAAATAATTTCAGATAAATGACAGGGATATAGCATGCTGGATGGGCAGCCATAGGCCCCTTTGGAGCTGTGGGCTCCAACTGGCCAGCTGAAGTGCCCCTATTATAATCTACCTCAGGACACCACCAAAGAACCAAGCATACATAGCTGGTTTTCTTTGTAACAAAAAAAAAAAAAAAAAAAGAAGAAACATTCCCTGGGATCCATAAACAGCGCAGCAGTGACCATGGCTAACCATCCTCTGTTTACTATGTGTGTGAGCATGATGAGTCCTCACTGACAACTCAAAAAGTGTGTACGATGAACATCTGATTAAATATTCTGCCCTTGGCTGTAGCATAGACTGCTGGAAGCACATGTAAGTGTGTGGTGCCCCTGCAGACAAGTATGAGCAGAAGTAGCATGCATAAGCCATGCATAAAACATATATATATATATAAATAAATAAAAGCACGCCATATAATCCAATGTGTTTAACACTGGCAGAAGCAAGCAAAAGTCATTTGATTGCTTCTGCCAGTGTTAAATCCATCCAAAACTGTACACAGTGGGATTGGGGAATTTGCCCTCTCCCAACTGTAGAACAATCTAGGAGTTGCTATATGTAATTATTTGGGAGGGTGGAGGGTGCAGCTCTCCTTTTGGCTTTTGATCTTTCAGGATTGATTGTTAGGCATTCGATATTTGTTTACTTTGACATTTCAACACATATATATATATATATATATATATATAGATATATATATATATATCTATATATATATCTATATATATATATATATATATATATATATATATATATATATATATATATATATATATATATATAGGTTCATATCTAATGGCCGAATTTACATTAGGCCGATTTACACATTGCTGACACTGTTTTGCCGAACTTACACATTGCCGAAACTAAAAACGGCCAATTCCCACTATGCCGAATCACATATTGCCAAAAAAAATTAGCAGACTTATCCAGCACACCACTAACCCGTGTTTTCACACTCTGCATACAAACACTGTGCTTGAACATCTGAGAAACACTTACCCGAAATTGTAAACACTCCCAAAAGTGAAACAGAAATGGTGTAATCAACACAAATCCAAAGTATACAATTTCAATTGTAAAAACCACAATTCTACATTTTCAGTAAAGATGCAATAGTGGTAATGTAGTTCATGCACATATATTCTTGCTGGTTTTGAAATACTTGTGGTTGGATCTAACCAGGGAGGAGTTGACTATTAGTGTAGAGCAACGGTTATCCATGTTAGTAATGACCAGATCAAGGATGTTGCTACCTCTAGTGGGGTAAGAATGAGCTGGTCCAGGGCATTGGAATTAATGAATTCCAGGAAATGTTGGGCAAGTGTATTGGTACATGAGTAGTTTTCCCAATTAATGGAGGGGTAGTTGAAGTCGCCCAGAATGAGAGTGTTAGGTTGGACCCTAATATTCCCCAGGGTGCTTAGGAATGTGGAGTGTGAGTCTTCGGACATGGTTGGGGACTTATAGCAGGCTGCAACCTGAATTGCTGTCTTACCCAATGTTAGCTGCACCTGAGGTATCTCAGATGCGTTATGCTGGGCTACCAGTCTGGAGGTGTGTGCATCCTTTATGAATATGGAAACACTACTGCCTTTGGAGCTTCGGTCCAAGTTCTGGAGCTGAAAGGTGTGGAATGAGTTATAGCCTGGTAGTGCAGGGGTTCTTTCTGCTGCCTTTAACCAGGTGTCTGTTACAGCACAAATGTCAATGTTCTCCATTTTAAGGAGTGCTTCAAGTGAGTGCATTTTGAGATTTAGACTTCTAGCATTTAGTAGCATGACCCTCAGATTACTTTTGTATGTAGCTGTTACGGTGGTAATTTAGTCTTTGGAACACTGCCTAAAAAAGGCACTATAGAGGTGGCAAGAGCCTTAGCCAGTATCTGGAAGCCCAGGGTTGACAGATGCAGACAATCTATGGCAAAGCAACGAGGTCTGTCAATCATGTCATCCCAGACAGACAGATACTGGATCCCCTTAGAATGACACTAGAAACTTAGCCAATTGTTGAAATCAATAATTTTCTGCTTGTATTGTGGTATCATTCTCGGTGATGGTAGGATGCTGCTCAGGGCTAGGGTCATACCCGCCTGGGCTACATAATCTGAAAGCTCCTCCATGTCTCTTTTCATGTAGTCCAGGGAGGTATGTCTCAGGTCATTCACATCCACGTGTACAATGACAGAGTCATATTTGTACCTAATACATCCACTCTTCTGTTCTCTCCTTATCACTCCACAAATTACAGCAACTATTGTCCAAACATTTCAAATGTATCAGCATTTCTGATCACAATGGAAAACTTGAGGAAAACAAAAGACCATATAGTAAAATGCAAAAATTTATTCTAGCGCCTCAGTGTAACCACCTTCAAGGAATAACACAAGTACAAAAACACACCCTTCTTATACATCCATAAATTACATTCACTTAATTAAACAACTAATCAGTTTACTTAAAATTATTCATTTAAAGCAAACACTTCCAATTCAGCTCATTATTTAAGAATCTAGGTACCAATGTTTTATATTTTAAAATATATATACTTTCCTTATACATCAGTTTTTGTTTTAATACATTTTCATTCTTCTTAATGCACTCAACCTTTTCTAAAATGGTACCATATAACAAACTTTCATCACTATTATGATATTTTTTAAAATGTGAGGATATTAATTTCTCTTCCCTTTGATTTTTCACATCCCACAAATGTTCCATAAATCTAGAACTGAAATTTCTCTTAGTTTCCCCTATGTAATACAATTCACAAGTGCATTTCAGTGCATTTCAGTGCATATATCACCCCTTTACCTTCACATGTGTATATCCCCCTTGACTTAAATTTAACTTCATTAATTTTGTTCACTGTATTAATAGCATGTGGACACACACTACATTTCTACACTGGAAAGTGCCATATTGCAATAAAGGCCTACCAATATTTACTACTGGTTTAACAAAGCTGCAATGAACTACTATGTCCCTTATATTTTTACCTCTCTTAAATGAGAAATAGGGCTTTTTTGACAAAATAGTGGACAAAAATTTATCCTGCACCAGATATTCTCAATAATATTTAATCATGTCCACTAATGCCCCACTCTGAATATTATAAACAGAGACATAATATACTGAATCCTTTGCTTCTTGATCTTTCACAGTTTTGCTTCGACAATCTCCTGTCTTTATTTTCTTCCTTCCATTTCCATATCTAACCGCTAATACTTCATTTTTAGCTGTCTCCTTAAACTTTAAATCATGCCCCCTTCTTTTAAACATATTCACTGTTTGTTCCATTTCTTTTTTTAAATTAACTTCATCATTACGTAACTTAGATAACCTAAATAATTCCTCATATAGCAAAACATCCATGACAAGAGGAGGGTGACAGCTACTTGCATAAAGGTATTGACTACCATCCTCTAACTTCCTGTGTATGTTAGTTATAACATTACCATTCCATCCTCGAACTTCCTGTGTATGTTAGTTATAACATCACCATTCCATCCTCGAACTTCCTGTGTATGTTAGTTATAACATTACCGTTTCATCCTCGAACTTCCTGTGTATGTTAGTTATAACATTACCATTCCATCCTCGAACTTCCTGTGTAGGCTAGTTATAACATTACCATTCCATCCTCGAACTTCCTGTGTATGTTAGTTATAACATCACCATTCCATCCTCGAACTTCCTGTGTATATTAGTTATAACATCACCATTCCATCCTCGAACTTCCTGTGTATGTTAGTTATAACATCACCATTCCATCCTCGAACTTCCTGTGTATGTTAGTTATAACATTACCACTCCATCCTCGAACTTCCTGTGTATGTTAGTTATAGCATTACCATTCCATCCTCGAACTTCCTGTGTATGTTAGTTATAACGTCACCATTCCATCCACGAACTTCCTGTGTATGTTAGTTATAACATCACCATTCCATCCTCGAACTTCCTGTGTATATTAGTTATAACATTACCATTCCATCCTCGAACTTCCTGTGTATGTTAGTTATAACATTACCATTCCATCCTCGAACTTCCTGTGTATGTTAGTTATAACATTACCATTCCATCCTCAAACTTCCTGTGTATGTTAGTTATAGCATTACCATTCCATCCTCGAACTTCCTGTGTATGTTAGTTATAACATCACCATTCCATCCTCGAACTTCCTGTGTACGTTAGTTATAACATCACCATTCCATTCTCGAACTTCCTGTGTATGTTAGTTATAACATTACCATTCCATCCTTGAACTTCCTGTGTATGTTAGTTATAACATTACCATTCCATCCTTGAACTTCCTGTGTATGTTAGTTATAGCATTACCATTCCATCCTCGAACTTCCTGTTTATATTAGTTACAACATTACCATTCCATCCCCGAACTTCCTGTGTATGTTAGTTATAACATCACCATTCCATCCTCGAACTTCCTGTGTATGTTAGTTATAACATTACCATTCCATCCTCGAACTTCCTGTGTATGTTAGTTATAACATTACCATTCCATCCTCGTACTTCCTGTGTACATTAGTTATAACATTACCATTCCATCCTCGAACTTCCTGTGCATGTTAGTTATAACATCACCATTCCATCCTTGCACTTCCTGTGCATGTTAGTTATAACATTACATTCCATCCTCAAACTTCCTGTGTATGTTAGTTATAACATTACCATTCCATCCTCAAACTTCCTGTATATGTTAGTTAGAACATTACCATTCCACCCTCGAACTTCCTGTATATGTTAGTTATAACATCACCATTCCATCCTCAAACTTCTTGCGTATGTTAGTTATAACATTACAATTCCATCCTCGAACTTCCTGTGTATGTTAGTTATAACATCACCATTCCATCCTCGAATGTCCTGTGTATGTTAGTTATAACATTACCATTCCATCCTCGTACTTCCTGTGTATGTTAGTTATAACATTACCATTCCAGCCTCAAACTTCCTGTGTATGTTAGTTATAGCATTACCATTCCATCCTCGAATTTCCTGTTTATATTAGTTACAACATTACCATTCCATCCCCGAACTTTCTGTGTTTGTTAGTTATAACATCACCATTCCATCCTCGAACTTCCTGTGTATGTTAGTTATAACATTACCATTCCATCCTCGAACTTCCTGTGTATCTTAGTTATAACATTACCATTCCATCCTCGTACTTCCTGTGTACATTAGTTATAACATTACCATTCCATCCTCGAACTTCCTGTGCATGTTAGTTATAACATCACCATTCCATCCTTGCACTTCCTGTGTATGTTAGTTATAACATTACATTCCATCCTCAAACTTCCTGTGTATGTTAGTTATAACATTGAAAAAGACCTCAGAAGAGCAGGAAAACAATGACCAGTTATCGGATACCACTCCAGAATCGAGCTACAAAAAATAGTGGTATATTCAAAATCCGACAATAAAAATGTTAGCCACAAGGTGGATTTACCACAAATAACAGGTCCAAAGAAAAAAAGCCAATGAATGAAAGTCCAAGTTGCTTTAATATTCCACAGCCAGTATTCAACAAACGAGCGCTTTCGCCTGGCGTATCCCAGGCTTTATCAAGTTATAATGTATTGTGTGGCCGTCCCCTTTATTTATACCATTGGATAGGCCATCCAATTGATCAATTAACAATTTAAAACATCAATTAATCAATAAAATAACTGTTTTAAAAATACATATGTCTACATAATAATTAAAAAATACATGAAATACAATAGATTACATCACCAGTACACACTGTGTGCCAATTGGGTTAACAAATAATGCCTACATAAATAAACATAAGTACATATAAAAAACCCCTCATATATAAATACTGTGAAAACATTAAAAACTCTAAAAACTAGGGTGTTGGTTCACCACTATCAACCCACCTACTATATGAATGTGATGTCAGAATTTGTAATATTAAAAATTAAAAACATTTGAAGCCTAAGTACCAGCATAAAAAATTATAGCATAAAGATGTTGGCATAAAAAATATTGAGTCACCCCTTGTACAAACACATATACCTAAAAGTATGAATAGCCCTAAAAACCACATTACTTCCAATCAGAGCCCAAAAGATAGTGACAAAGGTACCAGATGATGAAATTAAGTACCTGTCCCTTTATAGTTGATTATTTCTAATTTTAAGTACACTATTGAGACTGACACTATCGTTTAATCCAGGGAATCTGGTAGCATCCAAGACCAGTTGCCACATCAGTTCGCGATGCTCCAGAAAATTCTCCCAGTCCCCCCCTCTAGGATCAGGACTGACCCTTTCAAGGATGAAAAATTTGACCACCATGTTACTACACCTAAAAGAGTGCCTAAAAAAAGCATTCCTCTCCTTTTTCTTTTCAATATCATATGTGTGTTCATATATTCTTTTTCTAATAGTCCTAGTTGTTTTTCCCACATAAAATGCAGAACACTCAACACAAAAACCCAGATATACCACCCCGAATGAATTACAATTGAAATGTTCCTGTGCTCTCAGTATACGGTTTCTAGATGGAATGTGGACATGATCATCATTCAAGAGGAAAGGGCATTGGTTGCATGCCCCACATTTTTAAAACAGTTATTTTATTGATTAATTGATGTTTTAAATTGTTAATTAATCAATTGGATGGCCTATCCAATGGTATAAATAAAGGGGACGGCCACACAATACATTATAACTTGATAAAGCCTGGGATACGCCAGGCGAAAGCGCTCGTTTGTTGAATACTGGCTGTGGAATATTAAAGCAACTTGGACTTTCATTCATTGGCTTTTTTTCTTTGGACCTGTTATTTGTGGTAAATCCACCTTGTGGCTAACATTTTTATTGTCGGATTTTGAATATACCACTATTTTTTGTAGCTCGATTCTGGAGTGGTATCCGATAACTGGTCATTGTTTTCCTGCTCTTCTGAGGTCTTTTTCGTAGTTATAACATTACCATTCCATCCTCGAACTTCCTGTATATGTTAGTTATAACATCACCATTCCATCCTCAAACTTCTTGCGTATGTTAGTTATAACATTACAATTCCATCCTCGAACTTCCTGTGTATGTTAGTTATAACATCACCATTCCATCCTCGAATGTCCTGTGTATGTTAGTTATAACATTACCATTCCATCCTCGTACTTCCTGTGTATGCTAGTTATAACATTACCATTCCAGCCTCTAGTATGTTAGTTATAACATTACCATTCCATCCTCGAACTTCCTGTGTATATTAGTTATAACATCACCATTCCATCTTCGAACTTCCTGTGTATGTTAGTTATAACATTACCATTCCATCCTCAAACTTCCTGTGTATGTTAGTTATAACATTACCATTCCATCCTCGAACTTCCTGTGTATGTTAGTTATAACATTACCATTCCATCCTCAAACTTCCTGTGTATGTTAGTTATAACATTACCATTCCATCCTCGAACTTCCTGTGTATGTTAGTTATAACATTACCATTCCATCCTCGCACTTCCTGTGTATGTTAGTTATAACATTACCATTCCATCCTCGAACTTCCTGTGTATGTTAGTTATAACATTACCATTCCATCCTCGAACTTCCTGTGTATGTTAGTTATAACATCACCATTCCATCTTCGAACTTCCTGTGTATGTTAGTTATAACATTACCATTCCATCCTCAAACTTCCTGTGTATGTTAGTTATAACATTACCATTCCATCCTCGAACTTCTTGTGTATGTTAGTTATAACATTACCGTTCCATCCTCGAACTTCCTGTGTATGTTAGTTATAACATTACCATTCCATCCTCGAACTTCCTGTGTATGTTAGTTAAAACATTACCATTCCATCCTCGAACTTCCTGTGTATGTCAGTTATAACATTACCATTCCATCCTCGAACTTCCTGTGTATGTTAGTTATAACATTACTATTCCATCCTCAAACTTCCTGTGTACGTTAGTTATAACATTACCATTCCATCCTCAAACTTCCTGTTTATATTAGTTATAACATTACCATTCCATCCTCGAACTTCCTGTGTATGTTAGTTATAATATTACCATTCCATCCTCAAACTTCCTGTGTATGTTACTTATAACATTACCATTCCATCCTCGAACTTCCTGTGTATGTTAGTTATAACATCACCATTCCATCTTCGAACTTCCTGTGTATGTTAGTTATAACATTACCATTCCATCCTCGAACCTCCAGTGTATGTTAGTTATAACATTACCATTCCATCCACAAACTTCCTGTGTATGATAGTTATAACATCACCATTCCATCTTCGAACTTCCTGTGTATATTAGTTATAACAATACCATTCCATCCTCAAACTTCCTGTGTGTGTTAGTTATAACATCACCATTCCATCCTCGAACTTCCTGTGTATGTTAGTTATAACATTACCATTCCATCCTCGAACTTCCTGTGTATGTTAGTTATAACATTACCATTCCATCCTCAAACTTCCTGTGTACGTTAGTTATAACATTACCATTCCATCCTCAAACTTCCTGTTTATATTAGTTATAACATTACCATTCCATCCTCGAACTTCCTGTGTATGTTAGTTATAATATTACCATTCCATCCTCAAACTTCCTGTGTCTGTTAGTTATAACATTACCATTCCATCCTCAAACTTCCTGTGTATGCTAGTTATAACATTACCATTCCATCCTCAAACTTCCTGTGTATGTTAGTGATAACATCACCATTCCATCCTCGAACTTCCTGTGTATGTTAGTTATAACATTACCATTCCATCCTCAAACGTCCTGTGTATGTTAGTTATAACATCACCATTCCATCTTCGAACTTCCTGTGTATGTTAGTTATAACATTACCATTCCATCCTCAAACTTCCTGTGTATGTTAGTTATAACATCACCATTCCATCCTCAAACTTCCTGTGTATGTTAGTTATAACATTACCATTCCATCCTCGAACTTCCTGTTAATTTAGTTATAACATTACAATTCCATCCTCCTACTTCCTGTGTATGTTAGTTATAACATCACCATTCCATCCTCAAACTTCCTGTGTATGTTAGTTATAACATTACCATTCCATCCTCGAACTTCCTGTTAATTTAGTTATAACATTACTATTCCATCCTCAAACTTCCTGTGTATGTTAGTTATAACATTACCATTCCATCCTCGAACTTCCTGTGTATGTTAATTATAACATCACCATTCCATCCTCGAACTTCCTGTGTATGTTAGTTATAACATTACCATTCCATCCTCGAACTTCCTGTGTATGTTAGTTATAACATCACCCTTCCATCTTCGAACTTCCTGTATATGTTAGTTATAACATTACCATTCCATCCTCAAACTTCCTGTGTATGTTAGTTATAACATTACTATTCCATCCTCGAACTTCCTGTGTATGCTAGTTATAACATTAGCATTCCATCCTTGAACTTCCTGTGTATGTTAGTTATAACATTACCATTCCATCCTCGAACTTCCTGTGTATGTTAGTTATAAAATTACCATTCCACCCTCGAACTTCCTGTGTACGTTAGTTATAACATTACCATTCCATCCTCAAACTTCCTGTTTATATTAGTTATAACATTACCATTCCATCCTCGAACTTCCTGTGTATGTTAGTTATAATATTACCATTCCATCCTCAAACTTCCTGTGTATGTTAGTTATAACATTACCATTCCATCCTCGAACTTCCGGTGTATGCTAGTTATAACATTACCATTCCATCCTCAAACTTCCTGTGTATGTTAGTTATAACATCACCATTCCATCCTCGAACTTCCTGTGTATGTTAGTTATAACATTACCATTCCATCCTCAAACTTCCTGTGTATGTTAGTTATAACATCACCATTCCATCTTCGAACTTCCTGTGTATGTTCGTTATAACATTACCATTCCATCCTCAAACTTCCTGTGTATGTTAGTTATAACATCACCATTCCATCCTCAAACTTCCTGTGTATGTTAGTTATAACATTACTATTCCATCCTCGAACTTCCTGTTAATTTAGTTATAACATTACCATTCCATCCTCAAACTTCCTGTGTATGTTAGTTATAACATCACCATTCCATCCTCAAACTTCCTGTGTATGTTAGTTATAACATTACCATTCCATCCTCGAACTTCCTGTTAATTTAGTTATAACATTACCATTCCATCCTCAAACTTCCTGTGTATGTATTTATAACATTACCATTCCATCCTCGAACTTCCTGTGTATGTTAATTATAACATCACCATTCCATCCTCGAACTTTCTGTGTATGTTAGTTATAACATTACCATTCTATCCTCAAACTTCCTGTGTATGTTAGTTATAACATCACCATTCCATCTTCGAACTTCCTGTGTATGTTAGTTATAACATTACCATTCCATCCTCAAACTTCCTGTGTATGTTAGTTATAACATTACCTTTCCATCATCATACTTCCTGTGTATGATAGTTATAACATTACCATTCCATCCTCGAACTTCCTGTGTATGCTAGTTATAACATTACTATTCCATCCTCGAACTTCCTGTTTATGTTAGTTATAACATTACCATTCCATCCTCAAACTTCCTGTGTATGTTAGTTATAACATTACCATTCCATCCTCGAACTTCCTGTGTATGTTAGTTATAACATCACCATTCCATCTTCGAACTTCCTGTGTATGTTAGTTATAACTTTACCATTCCATCCTCAAACTTCCTGTGTATGTTAGTTACAACATCACCATTCCATCCTCGAACTTCCTGTGTATGTTAGTTATAACATTACCATTCCATCCTCGAACTTCCTGTGTATGTTAGTTATAACATTACCATTCCATCCTCAAGCGTCCTGTGTGTGTTACTTATAACATTACCATTCCATCCTCGTACTTCCTGTGTACATTAGTTATAACATTACCATTCCATCCTCGAACTTCCTATGTATGTTTGTTATAACATTACCATTCCATCCTCGAACTTCCTGTGTATGTTAGTTATAGCATTACCATTCCATCCTCGAACTTCCTGTTTATATTAGTTATAACATTACCATTCCATCCTCGAACTTCCTGTGTATGTTAGTTACAACATCACCATTCCATCCTCGAACTTCCTGTGTATGTTAGTTATAACATTACCATTCCATCCTTGAACTACCTGTGAATGTTAGTTATAACATTACCATTCCATCCTTGAACTTCCTGTGTATGTTAGTTATAGCATTACCATTCCATCCTCGAACTTCCTGTTTATATTAGTTATAACATTACCATTCCATCCCGAACTTCCTGTGTATGTTAGTTATAACATCACCATTCCATCCTCGAACTTCCTGTGTATGTTAGTTATAACATTACCATTCCATCCTCGTACTTCCTGTGTACATTAGTTATAACATTACCATTCCATCCTCGAACTTCCTGTGCATGTTAGTTATAACACCACCATTCCATCCTTGCACTTCCTGTGTATGTTAGTTATAACATTACATTCCATCCTCAAACTTCCTGTGTATGTTAGTTATAACATTACCATTCCATCCTCGAACTTCCTGTGTATGTTAGTTATAGCATTACCATTCCATCCTCGAACTTCCTGTTTATATTAGTTATAACATTACCATTCCATCCTCGAACTTCCTGTGTATGTTAGTTATAACATCACCATTCCATCCTCGAACTTCCTGTGTATGTTAGTTATAACATTACCATTCCATCCTTGAACTTCCTGTGTATCTTAGTTATAACATTACCATTCCATCCTCGTACTTCCTGTGTACATTAGTTATAACATTACCATTCCATCCTCGAACTTCCTGTGCATTTTATTTATAACATCACCATTCCATCCTTGCACTTCCTGTGTATGTTAGTTATAACATTACATTCCATCCTCAAACTTCCTGTGTATGTTAGTTATAACATTACCATTCCATCCTCAAACTTCCTGTATATGTTAGTTATAACATTACCATTCCACCCTCGAACTTCCTGTATATGTTAGTTATAACATCACCATTCCATCCTCAAACTTCTTGCGTATGTTAGTTATAACATTACAATTCCATCCTCGAACTTCCTGTGTATGTTAGTTATAACATCACCATTCCATCCTCGAATGTCCTGTGTATGTTAGTTATAACATTACCATTCCATCCTCGTACTTCCTGTGTATGTTAGTTATAACATTACCATTCCATCCTCGAACTTCCTGTGTATGTTAGTTATAACATTACCATTCCATCCTCGAACTTCCTGTGTATGTTAGTTATAACATCACCATTCCATCTTCGAACTTCCTGTGTATGTTAGTTATAACATTACCATTCCATCCTCAAACTTCCTGTGTATGTTAGTTATAACATTACCATTCCATCCTCGAACTTCCTGTGTATGTTAGTTATAACATTACCATTCCATCCTCAAACTTCCTGTGTATGTTAGTTATAACATTACCATTCCATCCTCGAACATCCTGTGTATGTTAGTTATAACATTACCATTCCATCCTCGTGCTTCCTGTGTATGTTAGTTATAACATTACCATTCCATCCTCGAACTTCCTGTGTATGTTAGTTATAACATTACCATTCCATCCTCGAACTTCCTGTGTATGTTAGTTATAACATCACCATTCCATCTTCGAACTTCCTGTGTATGTTAGTTATAACATTACCATTCCATCCTCAAACTTCCTGTGTATGTTAGTTATAACATTACCATTCCATCCTCGAACTTCCTGTGTATGTTAGTTATAACATTACCGTTCCATCCTCGAACTTCCTGTGTATGTTAGTTATAACATTACCATTCCATCCTCGAACTTCCTGTGTATGTTAGTTAAAACATTACCATTCCATCCTCGAACTTCCTGTGTATGTTAGTTATAACATCACCATTCCATCTTCGAACTTCCTGTGTATGTTAGTTATAACATTACCATTCCATCCTCAAACTTCCTGTGTATGTTAGTTATAACATTACCATTCCATCCTCGAACTTCCTGTGTATGTTAGTTATAACATTACCATTCCATCCTCAAACTTCCTGTGTATGTTAGTTATAACATTACCATTCCATCCTCGAACTTCCTGTGTATGTTAGTTATAACATTACCATTCCATCCTCGTACTTCCTGTGTATGTTAGTTATAACATTACCATTCCATCCTCGAACTTCCTGTGTATGTTAGTTATAACATTACCATTCCATCCTCGAACTTCCTGTGTATGTTAGTTATAACATCACCATTCCATCTTCGAACTTCCTGTGTATGTTAGCTATAACATTACCATTCCCTCCTCAAACTTCCTGTGTATGTTAGTTATAACATTACCATTCCATCCTCGAACTTCCTGTGTATGTTAGTTATATCATTACCGTTCCATCCTCGAACTTCCTGTGTATGTTAGCTATAACATTACCATTCCATCCTCGAACTTCCTGTGTATGTTAGTTAAAACATTACCATTCCATCCTCGAAATTCCTGTTTATGTCAGTTATAACATTACCATTCCATCCTCGAACTTCCTGTGTATGTTAGTTATAACATTACCATTCCATCCTCAAACTTCCTGTGTACGTTAGTTATAACATTACCATTCCATCCTCAAACTTCCTGTTTATATTAGTTATAACATTACCATTCCATCCTCGAACTTCCTGTGTATGTTAGTTATAATATTACCATTCCATCCTCAAACTTCCTGTGTATGTTAGTTATAACATTACCATTCCATCCTCGAACTTCCTGTGTATGTTAGTTATAACATCACCATTCCATCTTCGAACTTCCTGTGTATGTTAGTTATAACATTACCATTCCATCCTCGAACTTCCAGTGTATGTTAGTTATAACATTACCATTCCATCTTCGAACTTCCTGTGTATATTAGTTATAACATTACCATTCCATCCTCGAACTTCCTGTGTGTGTTAGTTATAACATCACCATTCCATCCTCGAACTTCCTGTGTATGTTAGTTATAACATTACCGTTCCATCCTCGAACTTCCTGTGTATGTTAGTTATAACAAAACCATTCCATCCTCAAACTTCCTGTGTATGTTAGTTATAACATTACCATTCCATCCTCAAACTTCCTGTTTATATTAGTTATAACATTACCATTCCATCCTCGAACTTCCTGTCTATGTTAGTTATAATATTACCATTCCATCCTCAAATTTCCTGTGTATGTTAGTTATAACATTACCATTCCATCCTCGAACTTCCTGTGTATGCTAGTTATAACATTACCATTCCATCCCCAAACTTCCTGTGTATGTTAGTGATAACATCACCATTCCATCCTCGAACTTCCTGTGTATGTTAGTTATAACATTACCATTCCATCCTCAAACGTCCTGTGTATGTTAGTTATAACATCACCATTCCATCTTCGAACTTCCTGTATATGTTAGTTATAACATTACCATTCCATCCTCAAACTTCCTGTGTATGTTAGTTATAACATCACCATTCCATCCTCAAACTTCCTGTGTATGTTAGTTATAACATTACCATTCCATCCTCGAACTTCCTGTTAATTTAGTTATAACATTACCATTCCATCCTCCTACTTCCTGTGTATGTTAGTTATAACATCACCATTCCATCCTCAAACTTCCTGTGTATGTTAGTTATAACATTACCATTCCATCCTCGAACTTCCTGTTAATTTAGTTATAACATTACTATTCCATCCTCAAACTTCCTGTGTATGTTAGTTATAACATTACCATTCCATCCTCGAAATTCCTGTGTATGTTAATTATAACATCACCATTCCATCCTCGAACTTCCTGTGTATGTTAGTTATAACATTACCATTCCATCCTCGAACTTCCTGTGTATGTTAGTTATAACATCACCCTTCCATCTTCGAACTTCCTGTATATGTTAGTTATAACATTACCATTCCATCCTCAAACTTCCTGTGTATGTTAGTTATAACATTACCATTCCATCCTCGAACTTCCTGTGTATGCTAGTTATAACATTACCATTCCATCCTTGAACTTCCTGTGTATGTTAGTTATAACATTACCATTCCATCCTCGAACTCCCTGTGTATGTTAGTTATAAAATTACCATTCCATCCTCGAACTTCCTGTGTACGTTAGTTATAACATTACCATTCCATCCTCAAACTTCCTGTTTATATTAGTTATAACATTACCATTCCATCCTCGAACTTCCTGTGTATGTTAGTTATAATATTACCATTCCATCCTCAAACTTCCTGTGTATGTTTGTTATAACATTACCATTCCATCCTCGAACTTCCTGTATATGCTAGTTATAATATTACCATTCCATCCTCAAACTTCCTGTGTATGTTAGTTATAACATCACCATTCCATCCTCGAACTTCCTGTGTATGTTAGTTATAACATTACCATTCCATCCTCAAACTTCCTGTGTATGTTAGTTACAACATCACCATTCCATCTTCGAACTTCCTGTGTATGTTAGTTATAACATTACCATTCCATCCTCAAACTTCCTGTGTATGTTAGTTATAACACCACCATTCCATCCTCAAACTTCCTGTGTATGTTAGTTATAACATTACCATTCCATCCTCGAACTTCCTGTTAATTTAGTTATAACATTACCATTCCATCCTCAAACTTCCTGTGTATGTTAGTTATAACATCACCATTCCATCCTCAAACTTCCTGTGTATGTTAGTTATAACATTACCATTCCATCCTCGAACTTCCTGTTAATTTAGTTATAACACCACCATTCCATCCTCAAACTTCCTGTGTATGTTAGTTATAACATTACCATTCCATCCTCGAACTTCCTGTTAATTTAGTTATAACATTACCATTCCATCCTCAAACTTCCTGTGTATGTTAGTTATAACATCACCATTCCATCCTCAAACTTCCTGTGTATGTTAGTTATAACATTACCATTCCATCCTCGAACTTCCTGTTAATTTAGTTATAACATTACCATTCCATCCTCAAACTTCCTGTGTATGTATTTATAACATTACCATTCCATCCTCGAACTTCCTGTGTATGTTAATTATAACATCACCATTCCATCCTCGAACTTTCTGTGTATGTTAGTTATAACATTACCATTCTATCCTCGAACTTCCTGTGTGTGTTAGTTATAACATCACCATTCCATCTTCGAACTTCCTGTGTATGTTAGTTATAACATTACCATTCCATCCTCAAACTTCCTGTGTATGTTAGTTATAACATTACCATTCCATCCTCATACTTCCTGTGTATGTTAGTTATAACATTACCATTCCATCCTCGAACTTCCTGTGTATGCTAGTTATAACATTACTATTCCATCCTCGAACTTCCTGTTTATGTTAGTTATAACATTACCATTCCATCCTCAAACTTCCTGTGTATGTTAGTTATAACATTACCATTCCATCCTCGAACTTCCTGTGTATGTTAGTTATAACATCACCATTCCATCTTCGAACTTCCTGTGTATGTTAGTTATAACATTACCTTTCCATCCTCAAACTTCCTGTGTATGTTAGTTACAACATCACCATTCCATCCTCGAACTTCCTGTGTATGTTAGTTATAACATTACCATTCCATCCTCGAACTTCCTGTGTATGTTAGTTATAACATTACCATTCCATCCTCAAGCATCCTGTGTGTGTTACTTATAACATTACCATTCCATCCTCGTACTTCCTGTGTACATTAGTTATAACATTACCATTCCATCCTCGAAATTCCTATGTATGTTTGCTATAACATTACCATTCCATCCTCGAACTTCCTGTGTATGTTAGTTATAGCATTACCATTCCATCCTCGAACTTCCTGTTTATATTAGTTATAACATTACCATTCCATCCTCGAACTTCCTGTGTATGTTAGTTATAACATTACCATTCCATCCTCGAACTTCCTGTTAATTTAGTTATAACATTACAATTCCATCCTCCTACTTCCTGTGTATGTTAGTTATAACATCACCATTCCATCCTCAAACTTCCTGTGTATGTTAGTTATAACATTACCATTCCATCCTCGAACTTCCTGTTAATTTAGTTATAACATTACTATTCCATCCTCAAACTTCCTGTGTATGTTAGTTATAACATTACCATTCCATCCTCGAACTTCCTGTGTATGTTAATTATAACATCACCATTCCATCCTCGAACTTCCTGTGTATGTTAGTTATAACATTACCATTCCATCCTCGAACTTCCTGTGTATGTTAGTTATAACATCACCCTTCCATCTTCGAACTTCCTGTATATGTTAGTTATAACATTACCATTCCATCCTCAAACTTCCTGTGTATGTTAGTTATAACATTACTATTCCATCCTCGAACTTCCTGTGTATGCTAGTTATAACATTAGCATTCCATCCTTGAACTTCCTGTGTATGTTAGTTATAACATTACCATTCCATCCTCGAACTTCCTGTGTATGTTAGTTATAAAATTACCATTCCACCCTCGAACTTCCTGTGTACGTTAGTTATAACATTACCATTCCATCCTCAAACTTCCTGTTTATATTAGTTATAACATTACCATTCCATCCTCGAACTTCCTGTGTATGTTAGTTATAATATTACCATTCCATCCTCAAACTTCCTGTGTATGTTAGTTATAACATTACCATTCCATCCTCGAACTTCCGGTGTATGCTAGTTATAACATTACCATTCCATCCTCAAACTTCCTGTGTATGTTAGTTATAACATCACCATTCCATCCTCGAACTTCCTGTGTATGTTAGTTATAACATTACCATTCCATCCTCAAACTTCCTGTGTATGTTAGTTATAACATCACCATTCCATCTTCGAACTTCCTGTGTATGTTCGTTATAACATTACCATTCCATCCTCAAACTTCCTGTGTATGTTAGTTATAACATCACCATTCCATCCTCAAACTTCCTGTGTATGTTAGTTATAACATTACCATTCCATCCTCGAACTTCCTGTTAATTTAGTTATAACATTACCATTCCATCCTCAAACTTCCTGTGTATGTTAGTTATAACATCACCATTCCATCCTCAAACTTCCTGTGTATGTTAGTTATAACATTACCATTCCATCCTCGAACTTCCTGTTAATTTAGTTATAACATTACCATTCCATCCTCAAACTTCCTGTGTATGTATTTATAACATTACCATTCCATCCTCGAACTTCCTGTGTATGTTAATTATAACATCACCATTCCATCCTCGAACTTTCTGTGTATGTTAGTTATAACATTACCATTCTATCCTCAAACTTCCTGTGTATGTTAGTTATAACATCACCATTCCATCTTCGAACTTCCTGTGTATGTTAGTTATAACATTACCATTCCATCCTCAAACTTCCTGTGTATGTTAGTTATAACATTACCTTTCCATCATCATACTTCCTGTGTATGATAGTTATAACATTACCATTCCATCCTCGAACTTCCTGTGTATGCTAGTTATAACATTACTATTCCATCCTCGAACTTCCTGTTTATGTTAGTTATAACATTACCATTCCATCCTCAAACTTCCTGTGTATGTTAGTTATAACATTACCATTCCATCCTCGAACTTCCTGTGTATGTTAGTTATAACATCACCATTCCATCTTCGAACTTCCTGTGTATGTTAGTTATAACTTTACCATTCCATCCTCAAACTTCCTGTGTATGTTAGTTACAACATCACCATTCCATCCTCGAACTTCCTGTGTATGTTAGTTATAACATTACCATTCCATCCTCGAACTTCCTGTGTATGTTAGTTATAACATTACCATTCCATCCTCAAGCGTCCTGTGTGTGTTACTTATAACATTACCATTCCATCCTCGTACTTCCTGTGTACATTAGTTATAACATTACCATTCCATCCTCGAACTTCCTATGTATGTTTGTTATAACATTACCATTCCATCCTCGAACTTCCTGTGTATGTTAGTTATAGCATTACCATTCCATCCTCGAACTTCCTGTTTATATTAGTTATAACATTACCATTCCATCCTCGAACTTCCTGTGTATGTTAGTTACAACATCACCATTCCATCCTCGAACTTCCTGTGTATGTTAGTTATAACATTACCATTCCATCCTTGAACTACCTGTGAATGTTAGTTATAACATTACCATTCCATCCTTGAACTTCCTGTGTATGTTAGTTATAGCATTACCATTCCATCCTCGAACTTCCTGTTTATATTAGTTATAACATTACCATTCCATCCCCGAACTTCCTGTGTATGTTAGTTATAACATCACCATTCCATCCTCGAACTTCCTGTGTATGTTAGTTATAACATTACCATTCCATCCTCGTACTTCCTGTGTACATTAGTTATAACATTACCATTCCATCCTCGAACTTCCTGTGCATGTTAGTTATAACACCACCATTCCATCCTTGCACTTCCTGTGTATGTTAGTTATAACATTACATTCCATCCTCAAACTTCCTGTGTATGTTAGTTATAACATTACCATTCCATCCTCGAACTTCCTGTGTATGTTAGTTATAGCATTACCATTCCATCCTCGAACTTCCTGTTTATATTAGTTATAACATTACCATTCCATCCTCGAACTTCCTGTGTATGTTAGTTATAACATCACCATTCCATCCTCGAACTTCCTGTGTATGTTAGTTATAACATTACCATTCCATCCTTGAACTTCCTGTGTATCTTAGTTATAACATTACCATTCCATCCTCGTGCTTCCTGTGTACATTAGTTATAACATTACCATTCCATCCTCGAACTTCCTGTGCATTTTATTTATAACATCACCATTCCATCCTTGCACTTCCTGTGTATGTTAGTTATAACATTACATTCCATCCTCAAACTTCCTGTGTATGTTAGTTATAACATTACCATTCCATCCTCAAACTTCCTGTATATGTTAGTTATAACATTACCATTCCACCCTCGAACTTCCTGTATATGTTAGTTATAACATCACCATTCCATCCTCAAACTTCTTGCGTATGTTAGTTATAACATTACAATTCCATCCTCGAACTTCCTGTGTATGTTAGTTATAACATCACCATTCCATCCTCGAATGTCCTGTGTATGTTAGTTATAACATTACCATTCCATCCTCGTACTTCCTGTGTATGTTAGTTATAACATTACCATTCCAGCCTCGAACTTCCTGTGTATGTTAGTTATAACATTACCATTCCATCCTCGAACTTCCTGTGTATGTTAGTTATAACATCACCATTCCATCTTCGAACTTCCTGTGTATGTTAGTTATAACATTACCATTCCATCCTCAAACTTCCTGTGTATGTTAGTTATAACATTACCATTCCATCCTCGAACTTCCTGTGTATGTTAGTTATAACATTACCATTCCATCCTCAAACTTCCTGTGTATGTTAGTTATAACATTACCATTCCATCCTCGAACATCCTGTGTATGTTAGTTATAACATTACCATTCCATCCTCGTACTTCCTGTGTATGTTAGTTATAACATTACCATTCCATCCTCGAACTTCCTGTGTATGTTAGTTATAACATTACCATTCCATCCTCGAACTTCCTGTGTATGTTAGTTATAACATCACCATTCCATCTTCGAACTTCCTGTGTATGTTAGTTATAACATTACCATTCCATCCTCAAACTTCCTGTGTATGTTAGTTATAACATTACCATTCCATCCTCGAACTTCCTGTGTATGTTAGTTATAACATTACCGTTCCATCCTCGAACTTCCTGTGTATGTTAGTTATAACATTACCATTCCATCCTCGAACTTCCTGTGTATGTTAGTTAAAACATTACCATTCCATCCTCGAACTTCCTGTGTATGTTAGTTATAACATCACCATTCCATCTTCGAACTTCCTGTGTATGTTAGTTATAACATTACCATTCCATCCTCAAACTTCCTGTGTATGTTAGTTATAACATTACCATTCCATCCTCGAACTTCCTGTGTATGTTAGTTATAACATTACCATTCCATCCTCAAACTTCCTGTGTATGTTAGTTATAACATTACCATTCCATCCTCGAACTTCCTGTGTATGTTAGTTATAACATTACCATTCCATCCTCGCACTTCCTGTGTATGTTAGTTATAACATTACCATTCCATCCTCGAACTTCCTGTGTATGTTAGTTATAACATTACCATTCCATCCTCGAACTTCCTGTGTATGTTAGTTATAACATCACCATTCCATCTTCGAACTTCCTGTGTATGTTAGCTATAACATTACCATTCCCTCCTCAAACTTCCTGTGTATGTTAGTTATAACATTACCATTCCATCCTCGAACTTCCTGTGTATGTTAGTTATATCATTACCGTTCCATCCTCGAACTTCCTGTGTATGTTAGCTATAACATTACCATTCCATCCTCGAACTTCCTGTGTATGTTAGTTAAAACATTACCATTCCATCCTCGAACTTCCTGTTTATGTCAGTTATAACATTACCATTCCATCCTCGAACTTCCTGTGTATGTTAGTTATAACATTACCATTCCATCCTCAAACTTCCTGTGTACGTTAGTTATAACATTACCATTCCATCCTCAAACTTCCTGTTTATATTAGTTATAACATTACCATTCCATCCTCGAACTTCCTGTGTATGTTAGTTATAATATTACCATTCCATCCTCAAACTTCCTGTGTATGTTAGTTATAACATTACCATTCCATCCTCGAACTTCCTGTGTATGTTAGTTATAACATCACCATTCCATCTTCGAACTTCCTGTGTATGTTAGTTATAACATTACCATTCCATCCTCGAACTTCCAGTGTATGTTAGTTATAACATTACCATTCCATCTTCGAACTTCCTGTGTATATTAGTTATAACATTACCATTCCATCCTCGAACTTCCTGTGTGTGTTAGTTATAACATCACCATTCCATCCTCGAACTTCCTGTGTATGTTAGTTATAACATTACCGTTCCATCCTCGAACTTCCTGTGTATGTTAGTTATAACAAAACCATTCCATCCTCAAACTTCCTGTGTACGTTAGTTATAACATTACCATTCCATCCTCAAACTTCCTGTTTATATTAGTTATAACATTACCATTCCATCCTCGAACTTCCTGTCTATGTTAGTTATAATATTACCATTCCATCCTCAAATTTCCTGTGTATGTTAGTTATAACATTACCATTCCATCCTCGAACTTCCTGTGTATGCTAGTTATAACATTACCATTCCATCCCCAAACTTCCTGTGTATGTTAGTGATAACATCACCATTCCATCCTCGAACTTCCTGTGTATGTTAGTTATAACATTACCATTCCATCCTCAAACGTCCTGTGTATGTTAGTTATAACATCACCATTCCATCTTCGAACTTCCTGTATATGTTAGTTATAACATTACCATTCCATCCTCAAACTTCCTGTGTATGTTAGTTATAACATCACCATTCCATCCTCAAACTTCCTGTGTATGTTAGTTATAACATTACCATTCCATCCTCGAACTTCCTGTTAATTTAGTTATAACATTACCATTCCATCCTCCTACTTCCTGTGTATGTTAGTTATAACATCACCATTCCATCCTCAAACTTCCTGTGTATGTTAGTTATAACATTACCATTCCATCCTCGAACTTCCTGTTAATTTAGTTATAACATTACTATTCCATCCTCAAACTTCCTGTGTATGTTAGTTATAACATTACCATTCCATCCTCGAAATTCCTGTGTATGTTAATTATAACATCACCATTCCATCCTCGAACTTCCTGTGTATGTTAGTTATAACATTACCATTCCATCCTCGAACTTCCTGTGTATGTTAGTTATAACATCACCCTTCCATCTTCGAACTTCCTGTATATGTTAGTTATAACATTACCATTCCATCCTCAAACTTCCTGTGTATGTTAGTTATAACATTACCATTCCATCCTCGAACTTCCTGTGTATGCTAGTTATAACATTACCATTCCATCCTTGAACTTCCTGTGTATGTTAGTTATAACATTACCATTCCATCCTCGAACTCCCTGTGTATGTTAGTTATAAAATTACCATTCCATCCTCGAACTTCCTGTGTACGTTAGTTATAACATTACCATTCCATCCTCAAACTTCCTGTTTATATTAGTTATAACATTACCATTCCATCCTCGAACTTCCTGTGTATGTTAGTTATAATATTACCATTCCATCCTCAAACTTCCTGTGTATGTTTGTTATAACATTACCATTCCATCCTCGAACTTCCTGTGTATGCTAGTTATAACATTACCATTCCATCCTCAAACTTCCTGTGTATGTTAGTTATAACATCACCATTCCATCCTCGAACTTCCTGTGTATGTTAGTTATAACATTACCATTCCATCCTCAAACTTCCTGTGTATGTTAGTTACAACATCACCATTCCATCTTCGAACTTCCTGTGTATGTTAGTTATAACATTACCATTCCATCCTCAAACTTCCTGTGTATGTTAGTTATAACACCACCATTCCATCCTCAAACTTCCTGTGTATGTTAGTTATAACATTACCATTCCATCCTCGAACTTCCTGTTAATTTAGTTATAACATTACCATTCCATCCTCAAACTTCCTGTGTATGTTAGTTATAACATCACCATTCCATCCTCAAACTTCCTGTGTATGTTAGTTATAACATTACCATTCCATCCTCGAACTTCCTGTTAATTTAGTTATAACACCACCATTCCATCCTCAAACTTCCTGTGTATGTTAGTTATAACATTACCATTCCATCCTCGAACTTCCTGTTAATTTAGTTATAACATTACCATTCCATCCTCAAACTTCCTGTGTATGTTAGTTATAACATCACCATTCCATCCTCAAACTTCCTGTGTATGTTAGTTATAACATTACCATTCCATCCTCGAACTTCCTGTTAATTTAGTTATAACATTACCATTCCATCCTCAAACTTCCTGTGTATGTATTTATAACATTACCATTCCATCCTCGAACTTCCTGTGTATGTTAATTATAACATCACCATTCCATCCTCGAACTTTCTGTGTATGTTAGTTATAACATTACCATTCTATCCTCGAACTTCCTGTGTGTGTTAGTTATAACATCACCATTCCATCTTCGAACTTCCTGTGTATGTTAGTTATAACATTACCATTCCATCCTCAAACTTCCTGTGTATGTTAGTTATAACATTACCATTCCATCCTCATACTTCCTGTGTATGTTAGTTATAACATTACCATTCCATCCTCGAACTTCCTGTGTATGCTAGTTATAACATTACTATTCCATCCTCGAACTTCCTGTTTATGTTAGTTATAACATTACCATTCCATCCTCAAACTTCCTGTGTATGTTAGTTATAACATTACCATTCCATCCTCGAACTTCCTGTGTATGTTAGTTATAACATCACCATTCCATCTTCGAACTTCCTGTGTATGTTAGTTATAACATTACCTTTCCATCCTCAAACTTCCTGTGTATGTTAGTTACAACATCACCATTCCATCCTCGAACTTCCTGTGTATGTTAGTTATAACATTACCATTCCATCCTCGAACTTCCTGTGTATGTTAGTTATAACATTACCATTCCATCCTCAAGCATCCTGTGTGTGTTACTTATAACATTACCATTCCATCCTCGTACTTCCTGTGTACATTAGTTATAACATTACCATTCCATCCTCGAAATTCCTATGTATGTTTGCTATAACATTACCATTCCATCCTCGAACTTCCTGTGTATGTTAGTTATAGCATTACCATTCCATCCTCGAACTTCCTGTTTATATTAGTTATAACATTACCATTCCATCCTCGAACTTCCTGTGTATGTTAGTTATAACATCACCATTCCATCCTCGAACTTCCTGTGTATGTTAGTTATAACATTACCATTCCATCCTCGAACTTCCTGTGTATGTTAGTTATAACATCACCATTCCATCCTCGAACTTCCTGTGTATGTTAGTTTTAACATTACCATTCCATCCTCGAACTTCCTGTGTATGTTAGTTATAACATTACCATTCCATCCTCGAACTTCCTGTGTATGTTAGTTATAACATTACCATTCCATCCTCGAACTTCCTGTGTATGTTAGTTATAACATTACCATTCCATCCTCGAACTTCCTGTGTATGTTAGTTATAACATCACCATTCCATCCTCGAACTTCCTGTGTATGTTAGTTATAACATCACCATTCCATCCTCAAACTTCCTGTGTATGTTAGTTATAACATTACCATGCCATCCTCGAACTTCCTGTGTATGTTAGTTATAACATTACCATTCCATCCTCGAACTTCCTGTGTATGTTAGTTATAAAATCACCATTCCATCCTCGAACTTCCTGTGTATGTTAGTTATAACATTACCGTTCTCCTTACCTTCTGAAGTTAAATCCAAATAAACCACTTTTCTACCTTTCTGTAAACCATCAAAATAAAGGCCGAAAGGATTTTTTATGTAATTCACTTACAAATCTTTCTATTTCATTCCAACCTTCCTCACACAAAAATTAAATCATCAATATAACTAAAATAAAAATTAACATATTTTTTCATAAAAACTAACTTCAATAAAAATGTGACTTCAAAAAAATGACATAAACATATTGGCATACATGGGGGCAAATACTGCCCCCATTGCCATACCTTGTTTTTGTCTGTACATATGATTATCAAAATTAAAATAACTATTCTTTAAACAAAATTCAACTATTTCCAAAACAAAATGTGTGAAGGGAGTATCACCCAGAAAGTATTTAATAGCTTTTAACCCATCCTCATGTCTGATGGAGGTGTATAAGTGCTTCACATCAAGTACCAACCAATACTTTTTTCATTCCAAACTAAAGGGGTTATCTTTTTGAGAAAATCAGGACTATCCTGTATGTATCCAGGAGATTTTTGAACATATGGTAGCAATATATTGTGTAGTACTATACCAATATTATGAAGAAAATATTTTCATGCTGAGATTATAGGTCTGCTTCGGTAGGGTCATATTTGTACCCGTTGTTGAGGGACCTGAGTGCATGTGTTATGTGGTGGTTCCTGGTCCCTGACAGGCAGCTGACTGTTACTTTCTCCTTATTCAACCTAGTGAGTGGGACATCAGTGTGCCTCACTATTGAGTCACCTATGACCAATGTGTTGGGCATGCTGTTTTGCCTTAGGGGCTTTGGTTGAGTGGCACACTGTTTAGGAGAGTTATGTGTCTTGTGATTATTATTGTGTTGTGGTGGGCGAGTTTGTTTCTGCCTTGGAAGTCTTTGCTGTTATGGTAGACTTTTATTAAGAGCCTCCATGAAGGTGGGTGTGTGGTTTGTGTTTTTATGTGAAGGCAGTGCTGGTTGTGTGTTTTAGAAGGCTATGTGTTCCATGTGGTGTGATGCAAGTGTTGACCATCTCCTCTTGACCAGCTATTCTGGTCTTGGCTGGAGAGTGCATGGCTTTAAATTTGGATATATAAGTGCATCTCTTGCAAGTCTGAGTGTTGAGAGGTAAGAGGAGGGGGTTGTCAGTGTACATGAGGCAGTTGCTACATTGCCTCAGGATCCCCAAGTTCACCAGGTTAATAGGAGAAAGCACAGGGAACTGAACTTTAGACATGCCTGGAGGGGTGGGCATTAATAATAAGCACTGGAGCTGTTTCTTTGTAGAACATTTAGTGCTAGTAGCACTTTTGTGTGCTACAATAATTGCTACAAGAAGTCTAGTAAAGTGCTAGACTAATAAGGTAGTAAAACTACAGGAGAGGAGAGAACAAGCAGAGGGAAAAATTGAAGAGCAGCCTTTGGCACCAGTCAGAGGGTTACAAACAGTCCTGGATACAGCAAATCTGTATCTGGACTAGACTAGTTACAGGAAAGATGGGAAGCAAGTGCAAATGTGGGCTTTTAAACCAGAAAGTTGAAAGAGATGGGAAAACTGCCCAAACGGCCAATAAACTACAATTTCTGGGCCAGAAACCACTCCTCGTGGTAGAAAGGCTACCTAATGCTTACTACTCTCACTGATAAGCTAGAAGGCTTCCCTCCAACACAGAAAAGCTTGGGGGATACAGAAGCTTACATACAGTCCTGGATACAGCAAATCTGTATCTGGACTAGACTAGTTACAGGAAAGGTAGGAAAAGCGCAAACACTGGCTTTTAAACCAGAAGTTGAAAGAGATTAAAAATTGCCCAAACGGCCAATAAACTATAATTTCTGGGCTAGAAACCACTCCTCTTGTGGTAGATAGGCTACCTAGTGCTTACCACTCCCACTGATAAGTTAGAAGGCTTCCCTCCAACACAGAAAGGGCCTATATTAGATCAACGAACGCTTAAAAAAGCGAACACTGATTGATCAAACTTATGTAAACGAAAGCTTACAATCTCGAATTGTCAGATCAGTGATTTTTTTCCTAGGGAAAAAAATCGCTGATCCAAAACACATACACACAACACAAGCACACCAAACAGATAGCAATCCACACACATTCTCCTAAAATCTGACACCTAACCCTACACTAAACTATACACACACCACTAACTATCCACTTACCTTAACCCAAACCCTAACCCTAAGGTCTGTCACTATCGCACACTCACCACACCCGCTCTCTAACCCTAACTCACCTAACCCACCCTAACCCTCACGTCCACACAATCGCACACATACCTAACCCACTCCCTAACCCTAACTCACCTAACCCACCCTAACACTCACATCCACACAATCGCACACTTACCTGAATCCAACCCGTAACTTTCCACCACAGCACTGAAAATACCGAAGCAACAGAAAAGGACAACCAAATTCTTTCCCTAGGAAAAAATTTGGGTTTCTGTTGCTTCGATATTTTAAAAATTCGCTTAAATATGTTTGATCGATCAGCGTTCACTTTTTTAAGCATTCGCTGATCTAATATAGACCCCACAGAAAGGCTTGGGGGGCTCAGAAGCTTACAATCAGTGCTGGATACAGCAAATTTGTATCTGGACTAGACTAGTTACAGGAAAGGTAGGAAACAAGCTTAGAATTTTTTATTTTTTTTTTAGTAAAGTGAAAAGGGTGAAAGGAGGAGCAGAAGATAATTCAAGCTTAAGAAACTAAGTGGGTTGGCCTTCTCAAATGTAATAGGTAAAATGAGCTAATCACACTAGACTGCGGGCAAGTGTTCCAGATGAAATTTATAGTAGGGTCTGGCAACTGCACAGTCACCAAGTATAAGAACAACAAACCAACAGGGAGGGTAGGGGGACAATACAGCAAATGTATAAATAATAAGCAAATGTATAAATACAGCACAGTGCAAATTAAGTTGCAAAAAGTGTACTTAGTTTGGAATAGATTCCAACTCTGCACACAGCCAGGAGATCTATCAGCTTTTCACCAATTCACAGAAATCCAGTCTGTACTGAAATTACAACAGAGAAAACCACCTTAGGCAATGCCTAACAGCTAGGATGTGGGCTGGCTCAACAAACCCCCACCTGAAACTAGCTTCTGAGCTACCCTGAGAAAAAACACAGTGGAGACAACAATGGACAGAATCAATACAGCAAATGTATAAATACAGCACAGTGCAAATTAAGTTGCAAAAAGTGTACTTATCAGTTTGGAATAGATTCCAACTCTGCACACAGCCAGGAGATCTATCAGCTTTTCACCAGTTCACAGAAATGCAGCCTGTACTGGAATTACAACAGAGAAAATACACTTCAGGCAATGACTAACAGCTAGGATGTGGGCTGGCTCAACAACCCCCACTATATATATATATATCTATATATAGCTGTATATATATATATATATATATATATATATATATATATGTATACACACACACACACACACACACACACACACACACACACACACACACACACACACACACACACACACAAGGTAAGTAGTTATGGAAAGTAGTGAGGTGAGCAAGATGAAGGTATGAGAGTTAGGGTAGGTAGCAGAGGTACACAAATAAACATATAACACCGACAATGCTGAGAGGGGAAGTGGTGACACAATCAGGGATGTGGGGCACAATGAAGAAAAGGACACCAGACACATTGGTGCTGCTGGGGGATGCAAGTGAATGCTGCAGCTGGGACTCCATTGGCTGTGATGCTGGTGGCAGTGTTGTAGAAGTCACTGGTGATGGAAGTACATTAGGCCTGGATGGTGGCAGGGGTGTTGGTCTGGATTTTGCTGCAATGTAAATGTCAAATAACTGAAGAGAAAAAAACTAAAACAGCAAATAAATGTTTATAGTGGAAAGGAGAGGAAGAAAGAGGGTAGTGAGAGAGAAACGTAAAACTACATTGATAATATGCATGCTCATTATGCAAAAGCCATCTAAAACTCACCTACTGTAACAATAATGTGCTTGTATGTCATCCCAATCGAGCTAAATCCATAACCTTCATCATCTGTAGAGTCAAAGATAACTCTTTATCCAATGACCTACGGTACTCAGAAGTCTTCAAGAAAGCACACAGTAGTTGTGTATCACATACTTGCAGAATGAACGAGACAAAAACATTCGAGCCCCAAGGGACTTAAACCCTCCATCAGCATTACATGCACTGTCAAAGGCAATTTACATGCTGAGTGTCAGCAGCACTCAGGGAAAAGTCTTTAGAGAAACACACCATAATTGTGTGTCACACACTTGTAGAATAAAAGGTACAACAAAGATTCCTCAGAACACCATCTTTTGAGATCTACAGTTGTTATCCAAAGCCACAATTCACAGTGTACTAGTTTGCAAACAACAGAGCATAAAACTTCATGGTCATACTCAATTTCATCTGTAAAACACAAACACAGGAGTATTGGTCGGCAAGGCAATACAGTCCACATACACAATTCCCAATAAATTCCGAAAGAAATCAGGCAGTTTTCACTTCACCAAGGGCAAACACAAGTTCGAAGCATAAAAAACTCTATTTATTGGTCGTACATACAAACTCGGCAAGCGCTTTCACCCAACTGGGCTTCTTCAAGCCAAAAAAAACACAGGTTCAAAGTATCCAATAAATACTCTATTCATAATTACATCACATCCTCTGAATTAATTAACAAATAAGTTACATACATACGGCACCAAATAAATTATGCCAAAGTTAAAAAGAATATACATTCCTCTTTATGCATATTCCATAAAAATATATGCTGAGTTTAGTGGGTATAGCGACACCATCTAGTTACTAAAATTCGCTAACTTACTACTACAATACATGTATAGCACTGAGAAATAACGCATTCTAAAACAAAACATACAAAATATAAATGCATAAAGCACAACATGAATAATAACCCACCTCTCTCACTACACACTAAACTCTAAGCTTCCTCCCCTTCAACATAGGTTTTAAGGGCACCCTTTCATTCAACCCGGGTGCCTGATCTGCTCTTAACCTAATTATCCATTTAGTTTCAGTCTGTTCAGTGTGATTCATCACATCACCTCTTCTGATAGTGGGTCGATTCACCTGTACAATTAAAAACTTAAAAGTATGTTCAGGAGATGTTTCCAATACATGTCTGGATAAGGCATTTCTCTCGGATTTAATCCGAATATTATACTGGTGTTCCCTAATTCTATCTTTTAATCTCCTGTCGGTCTTGCCCACATAAAAATGTGAAACTGAGCATATTGTCTATCTTGCTACCTGTAGGTCATGCCCAGCTTTTTATGTGGGCAAGACCAACAGGAGATTAAAAGATAGAATTAGGGAACACCAGTATAATATTCGGATGAAATCCGAGAGAAATGCCTTATCCAGACATGTATTGGAAACGTCTCCTGAACATACTTTTAAGTTTTTAGTTGTACAAGTGAATCGACCCACTATCAGAAGAGATGATGTGATGAATCACACTGAACAGACCGAAACTAAATGCATAATTAGGTTAAGAGCAGATCGGGCACCCGGGTTGAATGAAAGGGTGCCCTTAAAACCTATGTTGAAGGGGAGGAAGCTTAGAGTTTAGTGTGTAGTGAGAGAGGTGGGTTATTATTCATGTTGTGCTTTATGCATTTATATTTTGTATGTTTTGTTTTAGAATGCGTTATTTCTCAGTGCTATACATGTATTGTAGTAGTAAGTTAGCGAATTTTAGTAACTAGATGGTGTCGCTATACCCACTAAACTCAGCATATATTTTTATGGAATATGCACGAAGAGGAATGTATATTCTTTTTAACTTTGGCATAATTTATTTGGTGCTGTATGTATGTAACTTATTTGTTAATTAATTCAGAGGATGTGATGTAATTATGAATAGAGTATTTATTGGATACTTTGAACCTGTGTTTTTTTTGGCTTGAAGAAGCCCATTTGGGTGAAAGCGCTTGCCGAGTTTGTATGTACGACCAATAAATAGAGTTTTTTACGCTTCGAACTTGTGTTTGTCCTTGGTTAAGTGAAAACTGCCTGATTTCTTTTGGAATTTATTGGGAATTGTGTATGTGGGCTGTATTGCCTTGCCGACCAATACTCCTGTGTTTGTGTTTTACATTTTTATTTGGATACTCAGGAATTCAGACTGTTGAGCGGTAGCCTTTGACTTTATATTGATTACTTTTATTGCTTGCTGCCCTAGAGTCATGGTAGAGCCAGTTGCACACAACATTGAGTTACCTTATAACCCTCTTAATAGTCGGAATTTTAACAGATTTGAAAGTTGTGTATCTGGGGAACAGAACCCATTACTTGCGTACGACGCGGTACGCAATTCCACGGATGATCCGACCGTTGAAGCCAGCTACAGTGGTTTGTCCACATTAATGAACCAGCTAAAAATGGATTTTATTAAACTAAAGAGAATGCAATTACAAAGTCAACATTTTGAAGTTTGTACTGCTTGCAAGATCATACCAAGGGGATTGCGAGTTCTAAAGATGCCAACTACAGGTACTTTGTATCCAGATCTTTTATACAAATGGCAACAAATTAACATTGATACTAGTGTTCGGTACATGATGTTATTAAATGAGTATTTCCACCCTGAGGAAGAAGCTTTAAGAGTTAGTATTAAAGAACAACAATGTTTCATTATTGAAACCTATCCAAAGGTAATGGTTGACAAAAGTATTGAGAGATTGCTGGACAATGTGTATTTATTTGAAAAGTTGATGGAGCAGAAGCAAAATAAGATTCGAAGGGACACTATCGATTTCAAGAATGGTCAAGTCTTCACTTGGCCTAAGATCGTTTTTGAGAAAAATGGACATGGGAGAGTAGTACATAATAATTCTAAAATTAAAGATGATTTACAAGTGAAATGTAATAATTCTAATGCTGAAATTAATAAGCAAGATGACCGACTAGGTAGTGATGCTAGCAATGTTATTGTAACAGCAGCAACTGTGCATAATGAGGATGGAATGAATGATATATTATAATCACCTATGTCTTCCTCTGATAAAGGAGGTCACAGTGGTAATTTAATAGCATCCCAAACGGATACAACTACAGGTTCTAAGCAGCATTTTGGGGGGTCTGATGGGATGGTTAGGAATGAGGTATCAGTAAGAAGGAAGACTAAGAGTAATTTAAGGACTGACTCTGATGGATCAGTGGGTCCTACCCCTTTCCCAATCTCAGTATTTCGGAGAGGAGGGAGGGAGGGACAGATCCATGAGCAGGGGAGGCAGAAAAGGAGAATGATAGATGAGGATTACGTGGGACCAACCTTGAAAAAGATGTGGGAAAAGACCGCAAGTCGTTGATATGGAATATTTATAATAGACAGTTAACACAGGATGAAATTGATGTATTAGAGAAAGGGTTAACCTTTATTTCCTCCGCTAAGAGTGACATAACTGACTCAATAATGGATGCTAAATTATTTGCTCATAAGGTACAGTTGAAATTGGAGTTTGGTAATGTTCCATCGACCGACTTGAGAAAGAATATTGGTAAACCTAGCACGTATGTACCTATACTACATCCCTTGTTAGATGCTTTCTCAAAATTGGTAGAAGAAGACTTGTATAAACATGATATGAATAATAAACAAAGGAGGTGGTATGGTAATTTACCTCCCAAACAGAGAGTTGCCTTGAAGGTACTTAGGGATGACCTCAATATAGTCATTAGACCGGCCGATAAAGGAGGTCCCATTGTTATTATGGATAGATGTAGCTATGCATCTAGCATGGAGTACATGCTTAGTGATCCCCAGTTCTGTTGCCTCATAACATCCAACCAAGTAGGTAGAATTATTAATAGAGTATCTGATTTAATACTGGGTCTTTTATACAGCAATATGATTACAGAACAGCTGTATAAATTCTTTGCAGTTGATCATCCATTAATACCTAGCATACAAGGTATGCCCAAAATAAATAAACACTTTACTAACCCACCTATGAGACCTATCGTTGCTGGGAGGGGCTGGGTTATGGAACCAATATCTTTATATCTAGAATCTAAACTTAGGCCAGTAGTTAATAGTCACTCATATATATTAAAGGATACTAAACAGTTTTTATTGATGTTGTATAATAAGATGTCTATATTGCCTACTAATTTATCATGCTGGTTGGTCACTTTGGATGTTCAGTCCTTATTTACTGTCATCCCAAATGATGAGGGGATTGAATGCATTCGGAGGTGTCTACAGGATGATCAGGGGTCACTTGGACTATCCATAGACACAATATGTGAGCTGTTACGACTTGTGTTGAATAATAATATTTTTACTTTTAACAATAAGATCTACAGTCAGAGGGATGGTGTGGCTATGGGCACTTCATGTGCCAATAGCTACGCCAACTTAGTTATGGCTGACTAGGAAAAATACTGTCTCTTTACCATGGAACACTTTCAGAAATCGGTAGTGTTCTATGTACGTTTTGTGGATGACCTTTTCTTGGTATGGACTGCTAGTGACAATGACCTGTCCAATTTTTTGAACCAGATTAATTTATGTACTTCTTATTTAAAATTTACTATGACAGCATCTAGAACTATGGTATCATATCTAGATGTATTTGTTGAGAGACTCCCTGATGGTTTATTAAATATGGGGGTATATAGGAAAAGCTGCTATAGGAATTCCTTCCTACATAGGACTAGTATACATCCTAGATTTGTATTTAACAATATAGTGAGAGGTCAGGCCATGAGAGTTTCATGCCTTAATTCAACAGAAACTGGTTTCTATAATGAATTAACCAGCCTACAGCAACAATTATATGATAGGTCTTATAGTTTGCAGGAAATAGAAGAAGGATTTTTGGTGGTAGATGTCCTTAGAAATGATAGGGCATCACCATACTTTGCAGCTAGTAATGAGATCCCTCATGAAGGAGAAAACAGGATTGTAGTACCAGTGAAGTATGAACAGGGAACTAGTGTCTCCGTTTATTATACCCAGGATGTTGGGACTATTAGGAACATTTATCAGAAACACTGGGACTTATTAACAGTCGACCCAAATATTTATGATATAGTGGGTCAGACACCAAGGTTTACATATAGAAATCGTCTTAATTTTTATAGGATCCTGTGTGGTCCAGGTAGACTCAATAATAATTATTTTGTTAATAGTTTTACAGCTGGTACCACCATCCCGTGTCGGAAATGCAACTATTGTTCCCATATAGATAGTACAGTGATGTTTGTTCACCCTGTCATGCAAAGCTGTTTTTATTTTCAACCTAAGGCCAATTGTGAAACTGAGCATATTGTCTATCTTGCTACCTGTAGGTCATGCCCAGCTTTTTATGTGGGCAAGACCGACAGGAGATTAAAAGATGGAATTAGGGAACACCAGTATAATATTCGGATTAAATCCGAGAGAAATGTCTTATCCAGACATGTATTGGAAACATCTCCTGAACATACTTTTAAGTTTTTAGTTGTACAAGTGAATCGACCCACTATCAGAAGAGGTGATGTGATGAATCACACTGAACAGACCGAAACTAAATGGATAATTAGGTTAAGAGCAGATCGGGCACCCGGGTTGAATGAAAGGGTGCCCTTAAATCCTATATTGAAGGGGAGGAAGCTTAGAGTTTAGTGTGTAGTGAGAGAGGTGGGTTATTATTCATGTTGTGCTTTATGCATTTATATTTTGTATGTTTTGTTTTAGAATGCATTATTTCTCAGTGCTATACATGTATTGTAGTAGTAAGTTAGCGAATTTTAGTAACTAGATGGTGTCGCTATACCTACTAAACTCAGCATATATTTTTATGGAATATGCATGAAGAGGAATTTATATTCTTTTTAACTTTGGCATAATTTATTTGGTGCTGTTTGTATGTAACTTATTTGTTAATTAATTCAGAGGATGTGATGTAATTATGAATAGAGTATTTATTGGATACTTTGAACCTGTGGTTTTTTGGCTTGAAGAAGTCCAGTCGGGTGAAAGTGCTTGCCGAGTTTGTATGTACGACCAATAGGTTCATAGGTTCATAGGTAGGTACTAGGCTATTGGAGCTAGGGCCTATACAAGCCTAGCCAAAAATGTACCCTGGCTTTCGCCACCCAAGAAAATGATTTTCCTGTGCCCCTGTCAAGCAGAACCACAGAAGTGATCCCCGGGGTGAATTTCCTATTACCCATCCAATCATCAAGATTTTTCTTGAAGAGTGCTAATGAGGAGCTCTGTTTGACATAGATAGGTAGTCTGTTCCGGAGTATGGGAAGTCTCTGGGACAGGAATCTATCCCTCCAGCATGTTCTGTTTATTGTGGTGACAAGGTTTAGGTCCCTAGAGCGTGTAGCTCGGAAGGATTGGGATTTCTTTAAGTGGAGCATGTCCAACAGCTCTGGGTTTGACATAGCTTTGTATGTTAGGCAGAGATCGCCTCTGAGTAGGCGATATGCGACAGAGTAAAGCTGGAGTTTTTTGAGATGGTCTGCGTAAGGCATCTGTTTGAGGCCAGTAATCCTCTTTGTGAGGTATTTTTGTGGCCTTTCCAGTTGTTGTAGATGTCTTGTGAGGTACATACCAAAAGGAGTGTTGTACTCTATAATGGGTCTAATGAGTGATGAGTAGAGGGGAACAATGACCTCTTTTTTTCTGGATGAGAAACCTTTTGTGATGAGGTGTGCCACGTAGAAGGATTTCCTGACCACTTTGGCAATGTGATTATCAAACGAGAGACTACTGTCCACCTGTGTCCCAAGGTCTCTTATCACACTTTCAGTGTTAAGTAGACTACAGCCTATGTGGTAGTTCATGGGTACAGAATTTTTACCAAAGGGGATGACAATGCACTTTTTGGCATTGAGCTTGAGACCATGTCTTTGACACCAGGCATCTGTCTCAGTGAGGCTCTTTTGTAGGATGTTCACATCATTAGGAGTTTCAATTATGGCTCCTAGTTTGCAGTCATCTGCGAATTTAGTTAGCCAAAGACCTTCTGTATTAGCCTGTACTTCAGAGAAGTAGATACCAAACAGGAGAGGACCCAGGACTGAACCCTGTGGTACTCCACTTGTCACTGGTCTGAAGTCTGATTTGGAGTCTGCTACTTTCACAGTGTGGGTTCTTTCAGTAAACCAGTTGGCAACCCATCTTGCGACATAGGGATTTATACCTAGTTTAGTGAGTTTATCTATAATTCCAGAGTGGGGGATAGTGTCGAGCACTTTGGCGAGATCTAGATAGGCTGTGTGAACCACCTTACTCTCATCTATGGCTTTGGTGACTACTTCAAAGAAGTCTTTCAGGTTTAGGAGACATGATCTGCCTTTTACAAACCCAAACTGTGTGGGGTCCAGGGTTTGGAGATCTCCAATGTCTTTGTTTATGAGTTCCATGATGATACATTCCATGGCCTTACAGACGAGGCTTGTCAGGCTAATGGGGCGGTAGTTCCCGGGGGTCTGTTGTGGCCCCCCCTTTGTGGAATGGGATAACTGTCGCTGTGCGCCATTCAATGGGCACAAAGCCTGGGGTGAGGCTATGATTGAACATGGTACTAAATAGAGTCTTTTACGCTTCAAACTTGTGTTTGTCCTTGGTGAAGTGAAAACTGCCTGATTTCTTTTGGAATTTATTGGGAATTGTGTATGTGGACTGTATTGCTTTGCCGACCAATACCCCTGTGTTTGTGTTTTACATTTTTGTTTATTTGAATACACAGGAATTCAGACTGTTGGGTGGCAGCCTTTGACTTTATATCAATTTCATCTGTGCCAACTGCCGTTCAGCAACACTCAGCTCATTTGCATGGCCAGTGCTAGAAAAGGTCATTATATATAGTATATGGTAGTGATTGAACCTAGTATTTGGAAGTGTGGCAGGCTAGCTTCTTCTAATATGATGAGCTGTAGCTGTGCTTGTCAGTTGTACATGAGCATCAGTGGTGGTCTGCACAACCCACCATGCACAGTAGGAGCTGAAAAAGAAAGTGATTTGGAAGCCTTGCATGGGCATGAGTGATGTTTGCTGATGTTTCTCACCAGATTAAGAGATGGAAATGGGAATATAACTTCTTCTCTTTTGGCTGTTCCCGTTAGGGGTCGCCACAGCAGATCATCAGTTTCCATTTCTTCCTGTCCTCTGCATATTGCTCTCTCACACTAACCACCTGCATGTCCTCTCTCACCACGTCCATAAACCTAATCTTAGGCTTTCCTCTTTTCCTGTTACCTGGCAGCTCCATCCTTAGAATCCGTTTCCCAATATCCCCATCATCCTTCCTCAGCACATGTCCAAACCAACGCAATCTCACCTCTCTGACTTTGTCTTCAAAGTGTCCAACCTGAGCTGACCCTCTAATATACTGATTCCTAATCCTGTCCATCCTTGTCACAACTAGTGCAAATCTTAACATCTTTAACTCTGCCACTTCCAGCTCTGGCTCCTGCCTTTTTGTCAGTGCCACTGTCTCCTACCCATACAACATAGCTGGTCTCACTACCCTCTTGTAGACCTTCCCTTTCACTCTTACTGGTACCCGTCTGTCACAAATCACTCCTGACACTCTTCTCCACCCATTCCATCCTGCCTGTACTCTCTTCTTCACCTCTCTTTCAAACTCACCATTACACTGAACTGTTGATCCCAAGTACTTAAACTCATCCACCTTCGCCAACTCTACTCCCTGCACCCTCACCATTCCTCTGCCCTCCCTCTCATTCATGTACATAAATTCTGTCTTAGTCCTGCTGACCTTCATTCCTCTCCTCTCTAGAGCATATCTCCACCTCTCCAGGGTCTCCTCAAGCTGGTCCCTACTCTCACTACAGATCACAATGTCATCTGCAAACATCATAGTCCATGGGGCCTCCTGTCAAATCTCGTCTGTCAACCTGTCCATCACCATTGCAAATAAGAAAGAGCTCAGAGCTGATCCTTGATGTAATCCCACCTCCACTTTAAACGGATCTCTCACTCCCACTGCAGACTTCACCACTGTCACACTACCCTCGTACATATCCTGTACCACTCTTACATACTTCTCTGCCACTCCTGACTTCCTCATACAATACCACAACTCCTCTCTAGGCACCCTATCATATGCTTTCTCCAAGTCCACAAAGACACAATGCAACTCCTGACCTTCTCTAAATTTCTCCATTAACACTCTCAGAGCAAACATCGTGTCTGTAGTGCTCTTTCCCAGCATGAAACCATACTGATGATCGCTAATCATCACCTCCCTTCTTAATCTAGCTTCCACTACCCTTTGCCATAACTTCAAGCTGAAATGGGAGTATAACAAAGATATGAAAAAGGGAAGCAAGCAGTGGGTGAAATATAAGGTGAGTAACTAAGAAATGAGAAGGATGGAGGTGGGGTTGTTGGTGTAAATAGATTTTCATGGGACATGTGGCCATTCATCGTCCATAAAGACAAGATAAGTTAGGGAAGGAAGTAAGGGAAGAAAAAGGCGGGTAAGAGGGTTATGGTAGGTAGCAGGTGAAGATGCACAAGAGCACCAGGGAATGTAGTAACACAACAAGAGATGGAGAATACAACAGTGAAGGAGTCATCAGATAAACAGAAGGAGTTTTCATTGAGTCACTGTTTTCCAAATGGCTAATTGAGACATCAAACCTTCAGTTATCTCCCTTACAATATCTGCCAGCTGACAGTGGGTGACATAGGTGTCACCTCCACTGGTCCTGCTGCCACTAGGTACAACAGTCACAAAATCAGGTGCAGGGCTACATACATATAAGCAGATGGTGCAAGTAATGCAAGATGTGTGGAGATGACTGGCAATTTGAGGTCCAGATGTAGTGGGTGCTTCCTGTGGTAATAGTGGTGGTGGTCATCGTAGCACTATTGCTGCCTCATAAAAAGGTCAACAAGCCTTGCCTGAGGAATGGGAGCAAGTCTTTGTGTTGCTGCTGTACATAGTTTTATGTGTTTGTACTAACTTAATATGTTATGGGACTGTTCTGAAATGTATTTAGTTTTGTGTTTTAAGGTTTTTCATTAGAAAAAGTCTTGAAAAGTGTGACAGAGGCTCAAATGGAATGATAAGAAATAAATGTATAAAAGATCAGCCTGCCAAACATTGGTGTATGCATGTAGCACAAAAGCTGGAAATACAAATTAAAAATGTCATGTATAATAGGTGGAAACAATAACTTCTTATCATAATGGCTGCACTATCCATATTATCTTGGAATTTAAATGGACTTACAGGTAAAGACAAAAAGGAAAGTGTACTGAATAATATTAAGAAATACAGAGTACAAATAGCAATGTCGTTTGGAAAGAAATGACACAAAAAGCTTGAAATACACATTAAAAACTGTCATGTAAAATAGGTGGAAACTACTTCTAATCATAATGGCTGCACTATCCATATTATCTTGGAATTTAAATGGACTTACAGGTAAATACATAAAGGAAAGAGCACTGAATAATATTAAGAAATACAGAGTGTAAATAGCAATGCTCTTTGGAAAGAAATGAGCATGTAAATTTGGTAAAGAAAGGATTTCAGAATGGATATTCAGCAGAGTATCTGGGACAAAGGAAAAGGAGAATAATTATAATAATTGCTACAGGAGCTTCAATAGTGATAGAAGAGGGGGAAGAGACAATCATGGTAGATTTGTGGCATTAAGGGGCTACTGGCAAGTGAGGAACATTAAGCTGGCATGAATTTCCATTCTACCAAAAACTGCTATTATGGAACAAACTTTTGGGAGAAATAATAAGCTTTCAGCAGGGAATGATATTTATAGGTGGGAACTGGAACTTGATTTACATGAGGGATTTAGAAGGAAAAATATAACAAAAGAAGGTAGATTTGTGAAGAAATGTATGAAAATATTTGGTACAGAAGATATGAATTCAGTAGTAGGAACTCGGAGAGAATTTACATATTATTCCCCAAAATACAATAACTGGTCTAGGCTACATAGAAATTATATTTCACAGGACTATGTGCATTTAATTGAAAGCTTTCACACACGTCCAATAACCATTTCAGATCACATGCCAATAACAACTAAGATAAAAATGCAGGGTGATAAAGTAAAAATGATAAACTGGTGCTTCCCCACCAATCTGTTAAAAAGGCAGGAATTTAAGGAATTGTTAGTGGAATTTTTTGAGATCTATTAGGGAACAGAAATTTCTTCAAAAGAGTATGTTAAAATAAAAATGGAATTTAAAAATAGAGTAGAAATAAAAGAGAAAGAGATATAGTTAAGAAGTAATACAAATTATTTGGGGGGCCTGACAAAAGTTAAAGTATTGCAGAATAAGGGGAATCTCACAGAACAAGAAGAGGCACAACTGCCAAGTGCTAAAGAGAAAAATAATGGAGTACTTGGATAACATGCATGAGTTTAGAAAGACTGCTGTTAAGCAACTATTTTTTGATAATAATTCCAGAGCAAAAAACGTATTGCACAATGACTTTGGCAACACAAAGTAGATAGGGTTGTCACTAAATCTACGGAGTCTATAACAAGAAAAAACACTATAGAGGTACTAGAGAAATTTTGGAAATGTTATGAAAATGTATATAAAGTAGAGAAATGTGGAAATCAAGAAAGAGCTCAAATGAAAATAGTTATGGAAGACTTAATTATGCCAAGGTTAGAGGAAGATGAGGCTCAACAGTTAAGACAGGGAGAGATGAGATAAAAACAGTAATGAATAATCAATCTGCAGGAAAGTCTCCAAGAACAAATGGAAGCTTGTAGGTTAGGAGGGAAGACAGTGATAAAGATCTGGATGGCTTTGTTTAACAGTATTTTAAAAGGAGGGGAAGCACCAACATCTTGCAAGAAAGTTATGGTGGCTGTAATATCTAAAGATGGTAAAGACTCATTTCATTTTTAAGCCATGATTATAATGTGTTTATGTCTGTGCTAGGTAAAAGAATGGCAAATGTGTTGCCAAAATTGAAAGATGTGGATCAATATAGTTTTGTGGAGGGGAGGAAACATCTGACAACATTAATACAACAATTATGATCCAGAGGGAAGCAGAATATAAGAAAATATCACAGTTGTTGTTGGGTGTTGATGCAGAAAATGCAGTAGTAGGAGCATGTGACTTTGGTAAAGAAAGGATTTCAGGATGGATATTCAGCAGATTAAGCTGGAATTTTATGAGGAGGGCAATGGAAATGTTTGCATTCCCTGAAACAATAATAAGGTTAATTGGGATGATATATGAAGGAGTGGGGCAAGAATTCAAGTACAAAAACTAAGAAACGTAAGTTCTTGTTTATGGATATGGCTATAAGATGCAAACAGTGACACTGTTTTAGTCCCTTTAGTTTTATATACAGGTTAGGCATATTTTTATCAGCCAGAGAAGAAGCTGTAAAAGAGGGCAAGAGTTAAGTTGGATAACCATTTGAAATGTCGAGACCCACTAGAGCACGTCCTGAAACACAGAGACCGAATGTCCAAAGGATCGGGCATTCAAATACCAAGTCCAAGATGCCATTTCTCTGAATGTTCCCTTTTGTGCACGGTATGGTGATCTTGGAGTTGGTACATATAACTTTGGGGAGTGTCGGGGTGAAGTTTTAAGGAGAAGAGGGATTTTTGAAATTTGCTCTTCTCCTGGTTTTTTTATTCTGTCTTTTTTCCATCTTGTCAGCACTCAGCATTTTGACAGTCATTTTACTAGGGAGCTGTTAAGTGGGATATGTTAATCCTTCCAAAAGAACAAGCTGGTTTAGGATTATCTGATTTAAAGGAATATTTAAAAACTACATGATTAATGCTCATATGCATAACACAAGCAGAAGGTACAATTCAAAGTGGAAAGTGATGATGATGATGAAGCAGGGAAATTCAAGAAGTTAGGAGAGAGGGGATCAAATCCTTAATGAGAATAATAGCCATACAGACTATTATATTCATAAAGGAACAGAAAGTATCCTAAGAACTAAGCCAACATGAGAATGGAGAAAGGAAATTCTGCTGTAGGGATGACTGCTAGTAGGGGTACACAGAATAGGCAAGATGGAGCTGGAATTTACTGGAGAAGGCCGGAAAATGAACCATTATATTGGGAGCAAATAACTAGAGAGAGAAAGATAATAGAATGCAATGAGGCCAAGAAGACATTTGGACTGCAGGCTAGAGATTGCCTTCCTTACAAGAGATTGATTTCAGAGTATAGGTAAAGAGCTCTCTGGTACAGTTTTTTTTAATGTAGAGCAAAAGCTACTGATAAAAATGGGATAGTTAGTAGGGCATATAAGATATTGCACTATATCAAAAATAAATAATCAGAGGAGGTTACAAAAGATTGGGAAGAGAGATTGGATAAGCAATTTACAAGGGAACAATGGGAGAACATATGCATGATTCCTAAGTATACAACAAAGTCCAGAAAGTTTAGGATTTTTGATTGAAAGTGTTTGCATATGTATTTTTTACACCCCAAGCAGACTTCAAATAAGTTTTCCTCAAGTAGCTGTCAAATGTTGGAGGTGTGAAGGGGAAGAAAGAGGTAACTGGGAACATATATTTTGAGAGTGTAATGAGGTGGCAGATTTTAAAAATTTCCCACAAAGTACTCTGTCAGAAGGATTGGATGAGCAAATGGGTGTAACTAAGGAAATAATTATTTTGAGCTGGGACACAGGATCTGAATTGTCTAGATATAGTAAGCCCTTGTTAAGTTTAATTCTTGTGGCCACCAAAAAAGGAATTACTAGAAAATGGAAACCAAAGTCTAAAACAAATTTATTTATTTATTTGTTTGTCTTTTGTTAACCAGGTTAGTCCAACTGGGTTGGTGGCCCATTTTCAGTGGAGCCCCAATGAGAAAAGCTCCACACAAAGAAAAAAATAACAAAGGTTACATTACCAGTAATTTGAATTTATATACATAACTACATATATTCATGGCATATATGAATATGCGTAGAAAGCAGCACATATTCATTCAATAATGGAAAGTAACAAAGCATAAAAGTCAGAAAAAAAATATTAGCTAAAAATTACAAGAGATCGATGCCTGTAGTAAAAAAAATGTAGATTTACAATAGGGCATAAGAAAAAAGCCCTAAAGCATTTTTAATGATTAAACCAAGTTGGTAGAGAGGAAGAAGTATTAAATAGAAGGGTTGCAGTAGAGGGCTGGGGATTAAAGTTTAGGAGTGTCAAGAGAAGAAAAGAAAGCAGATCTGAGAAGAGGTGGGGTGGGAAGTATAGAAACAAAGGAAGAGAAAATATAAGATTTAGGTACAGTATTGCTCAGCGCATAGCTGAGGTACCACAATACTAATAGTTATAAAAGTTATATTAGAGTAAGGAGAGGAGAATTGTTATAGTCTAAAAATTGGGCGAGTATAAGTTAGGTAGGGTGGTGACAGGTACAGGAGGGTGTTAGCAAGGTAGTTCTTCAAATCTCTTTTGAAATGAAATGAAGATTGGATAGGATGTATCTTGGTAGGGAGTTTGTTCCAAGTTTGAGATATAGAGCATTTATAAAGTAATCTGCCTATTGTTTTGTTAGTCCTGTGGGTGTCAAGTAATAGTTGGTCAGCACTATGGAGAAATTGTGAGGCTTTCTAAAGGGATTGGAGGGTGGACAGGGAAGGACAGTCTGTTGGTTTGTAAAGTAGAGAATGTGTGATTTGTAGCTGAGACAGTTGGAGTAGTTGAGAGAATTCAAGCCACTGTAGCTGCATTTGAGGTATTGAATATTGTAACATTGATAAAAGATCTAGAAGTGGGATCTTTAGAAAAGCAAAGGAGTAAATTACATAGAAATCAATAGAAACTGGGAACAAAACATGCAGCATAATATTCAAGAGGAGGAGAGAGATTTGACAGGAATGCCGCGGTGGCACGGCAGTAGCATTGTTACCTCACAGCAAGAGGTTCTCCCGTTCAATTCTCAGCGTGGCTTGGGAGTGCCTTCTGTGTGGAGTCTGCATGTCCTCCCCACGGTTGGGTAGCGTTTGAAAGACATGCGTGCATAAATGGGCGTGCCTTCGTTGAAGGTTGGGCATCGAGCTGGCACCTCGGCGTTTCATAAAAATCTACTGCCAATCATTAGCGGACCGGAGTTCCGCTGTGGCGACCCCTTACAGGGAAAAAGCCGAAAGACAAACAATGTATAATGTAACTGGACACATTAATATGGTTTGTTTTGTTTTTTATTCATGTAAGTTTGTTGTGTCTTAAGTGATAATTCAATAAAAGTGTTAAAAATTAATAAAATAAATGGAGACAAAATAATAAACAAAATAAATGTATGTGATAGAAAGAACAATGACAAAGAAGGTGGGAGAGATTGAAGTACACATGCAATGAAAGAAATTAAGCTAATATGTACTTGTAGTATGATTAAGTTACACATGAAATAATTCAATTAACAACACACACAGTTCTCAGTTTCATAATACTATTAACACAGACAAATGAAAGGGAGACCTGAACTCACAGGCATTATTATCATCATCTGTATTCTGAAAAGCAAAGGACTAGCTTAATGAGCCACTTGGACAAACCAGCATGGAGTTGTTGTCCAACACATAGTGATGAGATGTCTGAGGCAAACATAGATATGTAAAACAAAATCCTAATGAGACATACATTCCCTTCACAGGTAGTATAAATGAAAGCGAAAAGAATGTTGACAAAGACTGTCGTTGACACAAATGCCCACCCACAAAAAAGCATTGCCCATACATATTTCTCACATCTAATGTATTTACCATAATGAGACAGACACTTCAACTTAAAAACTATCATGGCACACTTTGGAGGAGGGGGGAATTGAACCCAGACACATCATTACAATGTTGGAGCACAGCCTTAACATTTTTGAGACACTTACCTAAGTAAATAGCTGTTCATCTGTACATACACTCTACTAATGTTTAACAGCCATACTGGTACCTTTATACTGTGGACATTATCACAGAAGTGGCAGTGATTTATGAAATACATAATGCATGAAACTGAATTAATACTACATTTAATAATAAAAGCTATACATTCTGTAGCAAGTATACTCACCTCAGTGCTCCCCTTAGGTGGTCCAGTCTCCTTCTGTGCAGCTGCCAGTTCCCTGTAATGTCTACTAGGGCTATGGAGAGAAAAACTGTATTGTGTAACATCTGTGGATGGCATGCATTGACAGGTTATACATGTAGCTAAGATAAATTCTGCTTGCATTACATAGGTGGTGAATGCTGTTTAACTTCATCCTCGCATCAGCATTCCCAATGTGTTAGCTACCTATTGTGGAGTAGATCATTTTATAGGCTCTGCAATTGGCTGGTTCTTCCTGGGACCAACAAGTAAAAAGAAACGGAAAAAACTTTTTGTTTGAAGTAATGTTCTTCTTTTGGCTTTTCCCGGTTAGGAGTTGCCACAGCAGAACTCCGGTCCGCTAATGATTAGCAGTAGATTTTTTTATGGTGCCGAGGTGCCAGCTCGACGCCCAACCTTCAACAAAGGAACGCCCATTCTACGCATGTCTTTCGAATGCCACTCAATCACGGGGAGGACATGCAGACTCCACACAGAAGGCACTTCAGCCGGGAATCGAATGGGAGAACCTCTTGCTGTGAGGCAACAGCACTACTGCTGCACCACCGTGGCTTATTGAAGTAATCCACTGTTGTATTCCTGTAGGTATTTTGCAGGTTGACAACTAACCAGAGTACATTGTACACATTCTCAAAATCGAGTAATAAAATCATTAATCAGCCCTTCTTTGAGTTTTAAATTGTCTGGTTTATTAGTGTCCCTGTTTTAGGGGGGTCATTGGGGTCCCATTCTCCCTCATATTGTCTCTGTAATCCCATTTGGGGCTTCAAGTAAGTTCTTGAAGATTTCTCTGCTCTGTTCATTCCCTGGTGGGATGCTGCAGTTCTGCGGATATCCATACTGAGTTGTGTAGTTAGAGGATGTCACCAGGTACCAAACCTTCGGGTCGAAAGAATTTAAGGGGAGTCCCTTTAAATTCAATGATCCTGTAGAACAAACCTATAAATATGTTTTTATTACATGAATTTCAGAACATGTACATTCTGCTCTGGGTAGCTGTCTGCCTTCAGAATACATAAGGGAGCATTACAGTGGACTAAAGGAGTACAACACTGGATTACTTCCAACAAAAAAGCTTTTCCTTTTATTTTTACTTGTTGGTCTTGTCCTGCACACTGATGCTATTTCTGCACATATACGAGAGTTATACTGCAGAGCATCATTTGATTAATCCAGACAATGAAAACATGCCTTCAGCAGCCTAAAAACATGCTCAGTAATGTTCTTTGTTTTTGATTGGGCAAGGTTGTGCCCTGCTCAGTTCAATTTTTTTTTTTTGGAGACAATATGTGCAAAATGGGAAAAGGGATTGAGGATGGATGGATGGATGGATGGATGGATGGATGGATGGATGGATGTAGCTTAATTTTTCTTTTCAGACTTCTGATGCATTAGACATATATATGCAGCTCACATGTATGGTGCATCTTTGATCTTCCAGTGGCAGGTCTCATTTCTATTAAATTTATATTTAGTTTTGTTTACACTTTTAAACGGTGAGAAATGTCCAGAGCTAGGAGTTACAAATTGTCTTCTCTGAAGCACTGACTCATAACTGAGGTTTATATTCTGCTGTTCACCCCTACAGCTACATTACCTATGTACATAATACTATCATGTTTTGTTTTCTTCTGATTTAGTAAGTGCTCCATTATTATTTTTCTCCTCCATGAATATCTTCTTCATTCTGACATCTCTACCCATACTTTTTTCCATATCTCTCATTTTTTTTTCTTGTGTTTTCTTCCTTTTGACAGTTTCAATAGTTCAAGCATTATTTCATAATGTCCTCCATTAGCAACATAATATCCTCCATCACCAGTGATTTCGGGCATTTCCATTTTTTTAGTTATTCACTCCTTCACTGCCAATAAGGTATGTGAAACCAGCACTACCTTTGCGTAAATGTTCAGATCTTCCACCAAGCTTGACCCTATTTTTTTTAAACCTTAGTGACCACTCCCTATCTAATATACTGTTATCATTCCTTCTATACCCCTATTATAATTCACCCATTTGGGGCATTACTAGAATATATGCTCCCAGTCTCCCAGGTTCACCTCTATCAGGACACATTTTATGAAGCTTTGTTGGTGTATGAAGTACTTGTGTAAGCATTTCCACCAAAAAAAAATGAAATCTGTGGAGCTTTGCTGCTGTCTTGCTCATCACACAAATCCCCTTCCAATCTTTAACAGTTATTTCCATATTTAATTCCATAGATCTCAACCTCTTAGAGTAAGAAATCTGGGGAAAGCCATAAATAACGGGGGGACAAAGCCCCAAAAATAGGGACAATTTTTAAATACTGGAGTTACGAATTTAGAAAGTTGATAGAATAACAGGTTTAGTGTTAGCATGGATTTTCTGAAGGGTATGAAGTCTGAATCTCAAATGTCTGTCATTATTTTCTCACTTCAGTCCTCAAATATTTGGCAATGATTTGCCAGAAAAAGTACAATTGTATGAGTATCAGGTCAAAAATATGAGGCAAAAATCTGGACATTCTGCAAAAATCTTACATTTGAGAGGTATGCTTAATTCCTTCTCCCGGCTTCTCTTGACTTTTGCCCTTGGGAGCCATCTATCCATAATTATTGCTTTATAGGTCCTACTGACTATTCTCATTGTTATTCCCCTTCCTTCTCTTGCCTTTAATAAAAATCAGCTCTGGACATTTCTGGTTCTTCTTTTTACTTTCCTTTTCATACATGTTTGATATATATCCCGTTATGTTTTATTTGGGACAACACTGAAATGTTCCATTTTTCTCTTAGCTCATTCCAAGGGATTATCCTCCGTCCTTCTCTCAGTTGTTCCCAGAAATGTGACATTTTACGTTATGCTTCCAATTATACCTGTAGTATCAATTTGAAATGGTGCCACCATTGTTTCTATTGGCCAACATTCAAATTTCCACTTATTGTAGTCCCTTAAACAACTGGCTGCTAGTTCAGGAACAAGTCAATCTCCTCCTTGGCTTTCAACTTTTCTGGTTCCTGAAAGAAAGCTCCTGCCCTTCTCTTTCCTCTACTTTACTTAGACAGCCGCCTCCATATACCCTTACATCTCAAAGCCACCAAGGATGTCTTTTTGCAATCATCCTAAACCAGACTGCAATGCTCTAACCACTCCATTCTCCCCTTGGACCCAAGCTCTGGAGGGATGTTCTTTCTGATCTTAAAGACCTTTCTAACTTCTCCTTTTGGGCACAACTTAAAGAATATCTCACAGCACAAGCTGCTTGTAAATGCTCTACTCCAGGTCACATGACCTAGTCTCACTAATCCCCTACACATACAGCCTGTCATTTTCACTGCAGCATCTCTTCTCTAACTACTAACATGCAGCTGCTCTAACTAATGTAAATATCATATATAGTGGTTTCTGTCAACTATCATCTTAGATCAATGTTCTATTGTATATTAACTATTCCTTTATTTTAGTGTGCTCTTTTATTATATAAATTATTTTTATTTTTTCTGCTTGATGTGTGTTCATATTCTGTACTGACACTGAAATTGGTCCAGTAGGATCGGTGCTCTACCCAGTTAACAAATTGTATAACTAACTAACTAAATAAATAAATAAATAAAATGGAAAACAGCTAGCAGATGATCTGCTTTTGAATGTAAATCTGAAACTGTATATTAAACCTTGGTGTAACGTCCTCAAGAGATGTGAGTTAAATTATTGTGTACACCTGCTTAAAATGCCTAGCAACAGCCTTCAGTAAACAATAGGCCAGATTCAGAAAATATTCCTGCATTGTGTTATGTGGATTTGCATGATGACTGGCCATGTGTAGGGAATGTGCAATTCATAAACACATGAGCTGCAATGTCAGCAGGCAGAACAACATGGTCAGGTTTGGCATATGCTAATGGCAATATAAGTGCCTTGTGGTATGCTCATGAGGCTAAACAAGATGGTGGAGAGATTCATAAATGAATAAATGTCACACAGTGTGGCTGTGTCTACTGTATATTGAATTCAGATGAATATCTGTGTTAAGACTAAAGAAATCATAAAAGAATGTTATGTGTTATTGCAGCATTATTGTGTGCATCTGAAAGAGGTGTTACCACTGCTGTGCCTGGCAGTGCATGGCATCATCCTCAGAGGTTCCAGGCACATCCAACTGCACTTAACATTTCATGGACTCCATGACATTGGCATTATGGACTGGTACAGTATAGATAGTGACACCATCCACAAAACTATGGACATGTGTCAGTCTTCTCTGCAGCCCTGTAGGAGTCATGGAATACATACCCCACTGACCTACTGGAGACACACTGGGGATATCTCAGGCATCTGCCTTGAGAACACTCCATCAGTTTCAGGATGCCATGAATTAACATGTGGGAAAGCATATGGCGTTCCCCCATACCACAGTTGAGGGAGAGAGAGAGAGAGAGAGAGAGAGGCAATACCATGCAGGATTTCAGTAATATAGCCCTTTGCTCTAAAGTACTGGGGGACATAGAATCTACGGACATTGGAAAAAAGACCCAGCACTGCCAGGTCTGTAATGGCCAGGGTAAATTCTACAGTGCGTGCACGTGTAGACCAGATAGGTAGTTATCATGACTCATATATGGCACACCTATGATCTGTACCAGTATTTTGTGAGGGGGTGACGCACCCCCCCAGGCATCTTGCTATTGATGCTAGAATTGCCTGGGAATCCTGGATCATGCAGTTCATAAAAAATCTGCAAAATCAGAGCAACAGCTGAAGAATTTTGTTATGATGCAGTGCTAGCAGGGTAGCAATTTCTTATCTTTCTTCAACTATCTTTCAAAAATAGAACTTAAATAGGGAAAAATATAACAGTCCCACTGCAGTAATTTGTCAGTCAGCATCTAGATCAGGAATATTAATAAAACAGAAGAAAAGGGTCCAACTTTACAAACAGAAAACAGAAAGAATATTGCTATATGTAAAGCCATGTCTAACAGACTCAGAGCTGGAGGAGAAACCAAGCCAGGCAAAACAACTCAAAATGTGTCTGAGATCCAGGAAAAACTGTAGCTAGTATTCTGTGAGGTTAAGGAGATTAACACTCCATTAACAGAGTTCATAGGGAAAACAGATAAAAGGTTGGAAGGACTGGAGACAGTACTAAAAGTTCATTCTGATGAGCTCAAGGAGTTAAAAATGGTGATGGTAGACCACTCGCAGAAATTGTCTGAACTAAAATCAGGACAAGAAGAGATAATGGAGAAATGTATAGAGTCTGAGGATAGAGAGCACCAGGATGATATGAGACTGGTAAATGTTCCAGAAGGTATCGAAAGGAAAGATTGATGGAATTTGTGGAAAATATGTTCAGCAACTGTAAAAAATATAGAGTGCCACTGGTATCAGACAAACCAAAAAAAGTATATGCTGCAGCAGAAAAAGTTGTCAGTTGCTGAGAGTAGAACTTTAAATTCTTTAATAGTCCACAAACAAACAATATAGGTAAGCGCTTTCACAGTTGCCTGCTTCCTCAGACTTTAATACAAAGACAATTAATCAAGATGCATTTATATATTACTACAGCCAATGATACCAATTTAGTTAATGAGGCAAATTCCTGTTCCTAAGAACAGGTTTTAAAGAGATGGCACTGTTCAGACCTGGAGGGGCATATGCTTTAAAATCAATTATCCACCTGAGTTCCACACATTCTGTTTGATTACTCACATCACCTTCTCTTAAATTTTCTAAGATTTTTTTAGCACTAAGAATTTAAAACAAAGGTTGGGATTGTTGATTAAAAGCAGAAAAGTAAGCATATACAATACACCAGACTGTAATATGGACATAATATGTGGACTTGGGGGTTTGGGATAGCACCAAAAAATGCTGATTGGTATAATATATACAAGCAATATTTTGTTGTACTTCCAAAGACTGTTATATGCTTTTGTAGTGATTTTAAATAAACATGAAGGGAAAAAAAATAAAAAGATATCCCTATGAAGAAAAAGTAAACAGTTGCTTAAAGGCAAAATAAAAAACAGGACTAGGAAACAAAAAAAATTACATGGCCTCTAACACAGTACATACCAGAATAAAGGATATTTACTGAAAATAAAAAATAGTTAAGCACTTTCATCCATCCACTTGGACTTCATCAGAACTCAAAGCAATTAAAGCAAAACACTCCTTTTAAATAATTCAAAATGCAAATTAACAAACTAATTACTGACATTCAAATCTATTTAAAGAGGCAGTTTTAAAAACATAGTCTCATAACATATGTAAAGAGGATCTTAAACAATTTTATAATATTACACAAGCTAATACCAAATAACAATAACCACCTAATTTAAAATATACACATTTATTTATATTGTACAATTATAATTTAGCTGCTCTCATTTTTAGTACTGAATTAATTGAAACATAATCATTAAAACCTGGCCTAAATGTAGCATCCAATCTCAACTGCCACAAAACCTCTCTATATTCCATCGTGTTCTCCTATGCTCCCCCTAGCATCTCGGGGAACAATCTCTAGTATCCCAAAAACAAACTTTGTAAAACCCTCACATGCGTGTCTGTATAACCTATGACTTTGTGTAAACAGGTGAAATATGTTACACAATATTGATTATGAGTAATTGTTAGCTAAATAAACTGAAAACCAGGGGGGTAAAGTACAAAACAGCTAATTGCGTAACAGACTATATGTTAGAAGATGTTCTTGTATGTAAACTCAGTTTGGGATTATTAAAATTAGGTGTGCATTTGACTTTAATGGGGGACAGGCAAAGTGTTTAACACCACTCTGTTTAAAGGGATAAAAACTGACCAACACAAGAGAGGGCCAAAGTGATGTCAAAAACATAGTCGGAGAGAACATTGCAAATATGAGAGCAGGGCCATGAGACTGAAGCAGTTTGAGTAAACAATATGGAACTTGCAGTAAGAAAGGATGGGGGAGCATAGGAAACCTTGGGAAAAGCATCAAGTGAGCATGGCTCATAGAACAAACAGAAGAAGGTACATAGCCAGAACACCACTGTACATAGTTAAATATGAGCGTCTCTTTTTTGTTCTTAGATATAGGTTTTGTTATAAAGAGCTTGCAACTACAAAATGTTATGATAGGAGAAAGATGGTCAGATAAATGATGGGAAAGATATAAAGCATTGCCGAGGAAAACAGTGCTAATCAACTTGTAGGAGAAAGGAGGGCATGTCAAAAGCGAATTAGGCTGGGGGTGTTATCTTGGAACACAGTCTTCAAGACATAAACAAAAAAGAGGAACATGCTAGGGTATATGTGCAGAAGTGGGGCAAAGGTGACAATGTTACAGGAAATTCATATGAGGAAAAAAGAGCATGAATATTTAGTGAGAAAAGGCTTTAGAGAAGGATATTATGTTAGTGCCCCTAAAGGCAGGAAGAAGGGATTATAACCATTAACTAAAAGGCTCTCTAGTACAAATCACTGGCTGTAGCTTAGATGTAAAGGATAGCTATGTACTAGTAAGACGATACTGGGAACATAAACTATTAACCCTGATCAATGTTATACTCACTCAGCAACGTGTCAAGTTCATGAAGAAGACAACAGGAACATTAATTAGCTAGGAGGAGAAAGATCCAAGCTCTCTGGAGTCCTGTAGATGAACTGGGTCTATATCACATCGTCGAACTTGTATAAGTTCGAACGATGTAATATCGAACCCAAAAGTCCAAAACCGCACAATAATGAACACACAGAACAGCAATTTTTTTCCCAGGGAAAAAAAATTGCTGTTCCCTAACAAAAAAAAAAAAAAAAAAACATAAACCTTAAACTAAAACTAAAGTGGGGGGGCTTCTCCCCCACAGCCCCCAATGTGCCCCTACGTAAATATATGAACTCTGAAATCACACCACAGTGGAGGAAATAGCAAAGCCCCGAAAATGGCCTACCAATGTTTTACCCTGGGAAAAAAAATCGATGTGCCGTGGCTTCGCTATTTTTGCATTTCGGACTTTTGGGTTCGATATTACATCATTCGAACTTATACAAGTTCAACGATATGATATAGACCCAGATGAACTTCACTATTAAACCATGACTATAAGATTTTTATGTTTATCTTAGCAGTGAGACTGGCAAGGCTGATCCTGAGATTGACAGATGAGGACCACTGAGGATTTATACAGGCTCTGACCAACATTTGTTAACATTTTGAAGACAAATGTGATACACAATGAGGCAGAGAGATTGGCAGCTAACCTAATAATGATAGGGCTTGATGTGGAAAAAGCCTTTTGCTATAGTACACTAGAAATTTCAATGGGAGGTCTTAGTTATATTTGGTGTACTGAGAACCTAAGTGGATTTGCAGTGTAAATGCTAGACTATCTGAAGTTTTGAAATATAGAATTCTACAAGGCAGGGTACCCGGTCTCCCAATTGCTGTTTGCACTATACCTAGAACCATTAGCACAAAAGATAAGGCTATCAAACATACAAAAGTGGAATGGGGGGGGAGGCAGGAAAAGCTAGCTTTATTTGGGTTCCCTATTTGAACTGCGAAGATCCATTTACGCGAATACGGAAACGTTGACACATATTCAGCGAACAGCGAAAATACTGATCATCCTGAAGCGCAAAATTCGAAATGTCGAATCGTCATAGTTGGCCCTTCTGTGGTATAGCTCCTTAAGGTAAATTTGCGATAGTTACGGACCTTAGGGTTAGGGTGCGGGTTAAGGTAAGTGCATAGATAGTAATGTATGTAAGGTTTAGTGTAGGGTTAGAAATAGGGTTTTGTTTAGTGTATGTATGTGGTTTATTTATTTTGTTTGGGTAGGTAGTATGTAGCAGGCAGTGGGTTTGGCCATCTATGATGATTTGAGATTGTGAATTTCGCTGTTTAGGGCATTTGGTGTTTTCACGGTTCACGTAATATGTGTCGCTATTTTCATATTCGCTGAAAAAGTCTTTCGTGCTTATAATATAGACCCTTTATTTGCAGGTGATGTTATTGTTTTACCTGACAAATCCAGATGAAGATATTGTTAGGATATTTTACATTTTACAACAATTTACTGAAATATCAGGGTATAAAATTAACACATAGAAAGCCAAAGCTTTGTCAATTGATTTTACACCAGAATGAGAACCAGCACTATGACTTCCACAACTACGGGGACATTCGAGATTAAAATACTTGGGAGTCTAGATAGAAAAGAGAAATGGAAACTCCCTGAGATGCTCATGGAAAAAACTTAAGAAAAAACTTGAGTAGAAGATGATTACATGTAGATGATAAGAATCAAAGAATTCAAACTGTGAAAATGTTCACTGTACCATAAATACTATACTTAGCACAAGCTTTCATGGATCATTATTATTATTATTTAAAAGAATTGATAAGACTGTACTGTACTGCAATTAACTGGAAACACTGAAATGAGACTGAGAACGAAAGTCTTTATCTGTTAATTGCCCAAACCCCTGCCGAACAGGTGCCAGTCTCTCCTGCATGGACCAAGTCTTGTGTACTTTTCAGAGTTAATTCTCCATTCAATAAGGCTTTATTAGATGTTCACAATATCTGAATACTGTCTTTATTAACAGTGCTGATAAACAATATCCACAGTTACTGCACGTCATATCCTGATTGTCCTGAACAAACTAAACTATAATAATAATAATAGTCTTTATTTCACCTGTTTTCTGTACTCAGGCTCGAGTGCCTGTATTGTAGTGACAGGTCGAATGAACTAACTAACCTTAACTGAACTGCTATCCTGAACACAACATATTATATTGCTTCAGTCCAATAATTTTCCTTAGTAAACCACATTCACTTCCCCTAACCTTGGTCTCACAGGCTTTGTCTCGTATGTGCTTTATTTAACATTCCATTAAGGAATATTCTGTAGTTGACAAGATTGTATCTTTCCCTTGAGAAAATAACATTCTGTATTTTCTACACGCTTTATCCTTATCTTGTCTTTCTAATAAACTGTATCTCATGCTTGACCAGCAATGTTATTCTTTCTTTCTGCTTAACTGTCTTTTATGCATAAATGAAACACAATTTCTAGGCCTATTTTACCCTTTAGCCTGTCTAATGTCTAATAACTACTTTAAAATGTAAGTCCCTAATCTAACATTATTATTATTATGTATATTTATTTGTTTATTTATATTTTGTTAATGGTGTTAGCTATGCTGAAGTCATTTACAGATTAGACCCAGTAAGAGATTTCCTATAATAATATAGTCATCATGAGGTTTGCAGGCATGACAACATGCATACTTCATTATAACATATGTAATGGCAATCTTAAATTACAATGGCCATTTGTTAATAGCAGGGTATAGTGAGAATTATGGGAAGCATGCCATCATTTGCTGCATGATCCAAGGTTATTAGTAAGTAAATAAATGCATTGACAATGCTCTTAAAAATAAATTATCTGGCAATGATAAAGTAAATGCTTTAAAATAAATCAATAAATGTATTATGCATTGTAACTGTAGATTAGAGTTGGGTTCTGTGTTAGAAAGTTCTGTACTTCTGCAATGGACTTTGACCCTTCTACCTGCTGATGTGGGAGTGGTAGCCTCATATTGCTGCTGTTTATATATACTAACCCTGAAATGACTGTACCTTGAAGTCGAGGGAACAAGAGTTGAGGTAACTCTGCTGAGTTTCCATATTGATGGCTATTCATGTATATGCACCCAGCTGGTCTAGTAAAAGTAAAAATCCCCTACACAGCAGGACAGTAATAATGTATGCCTATTTACAAGGAATGACATTTGGCAAGAGACATCACATTTAGATTAAAAAGGTGGTGTACACAAACATAAGCAAATGCTGTAACATAATTGACTAAAGAATAAAGAATTAACTATTTACAATAGATGTTGCATTCAAAGGTTTACAAGGAGTAACATTTTAACCTGATTTTGACATGCCAGCGTCCAGAGAAAATATGCAAGTGAAATTTCATAACTGGCAATGAAGTAGATAAAAACTGTATGCACAGTGATACAGTAAAGATGAGGCAATATTACAGATTATAGACCACATGAGTGGCAAAAGCCAATACACCCGTATTATAATTACCAGTCATATAATCACAGATGAATAACCTACAGTAGGAATATTACTTCAATGCAGGTGCAGGCTGTTGTGCTGATCAAACACCCAGTTCTGGATACCTAATACATCAAATTAACGTAATTATTTAATGATGTTTGATAATTGTGTGGATGGAATGATTTATTTATTTTATCTTTGTTAACTGGGTAGGTGTTCTGGTCCAGGGACCCTTTTCACATATAGCCCAAGCAATTTAGCTCTGATATGTGCATGCTGATAAACACATAATTAATTGAAAATAATATATCATGCAATGAAAAATGTATTACCTAGTGCAAACTATTTATAACAAACCATTTCCAAAGAAAGCTAGATCCAAAGTTAAAGAGTTCCTACATTAAAAGTAAACTAAGACATTTAACTACTGATGTTGTTGCTGAGCTTAAAATGAGGGTTAGATGCTACAAATATACCTTATATATTGGGAGAGTGACCACTGAAAGTATGAACAAAAAAAAAAGATGGTTGTAGTCAAAAATGGAATGTAACACACACAACTGGACCTGTTGGATGTCAGTGAATTGAAATAAACTGATAATGGACACTTCCAATCTGATTAACAAATGCATGATATTGTAAGCCCACTCTGTGGGAACAGGGAAAAGTCCCTGCCAAGCAAGTGACATGAGTTGTATTAGTGGCTCAGGTATGTGTAGGAACTGGGAGGGGAAGGTGGGAATGAGCTGCCACTGATGACTCACCCTTCCAAAGGGGAGGAAAGTGTCTCTGGCAGAACACACAGGTGACACTAAGTGGGAGCACTAGGTGTTCACCTATTGGTGATCAACATGGCTAAGCCTGTACCATCATAGTGCACTAAAGCATGACCAGCCATGGGGAATGATGTATGTGCAGAGGCATGCTTTTTGACAGCAGGTAGTGATTGTGGGGTTGGGGAAGCTGTTGAGAGGGAATGAGATGATCCCAAGGGAACAGAGTAGGTTGCCCCTAGGGACAGGGAGGAATGGCATAATGGTTAAGGTGTCCACCTTATAGACACAAGGTACAGGGTTTGAATCTCACCTTTGTTAAATTAGCTTGACTTAAAATGTCCCAGAAAGCAGCTAGCCTAGTACTTACTGAACTATGAACCTATCCTCCCTAACCCAATTCAACTGTAACTTGCACAATTGGATGAGGAATTGGAAATTAATCCCTGGTTTGGCACCTATGTCTCTAATGGACACAGGCAATCTGTAAATGGTTCACCTCCCAGGCCCATGCCTGTAAATGTTTCATCTCCCAACCCCCTGCTTACACTTATCAAGGATATCAGAACTTGTCAGAGATTTGGAATGTATGGTAAAGCTTAAAAAGGCCCTTGTGGTTGTTAGCCTAGTAAACAGCTATGAAACTATGAACCAGCAAGCTGGCCTGCTCTCTGCCCCCTGACTCTCACTGGGGAATGGAAAGCTGATTAGTATTTGTAACCAGGAATGAATGAGCTGTAGTGCTTTTGTCCAGCCTGAGAATACATTGCTCCCATTACACTGGAACAAATGAACCTACTGGGTGAAGGTGGAGGAACTATTCAGTAATTAGGCAAGGTCTTAATGGAAGCAAAAAAAGCACATGATATACTGTGCCACAAATAAAAGACCAAGTAAAAAAGATGTCATGTTACTGGTTAATCAGATACTTGGAAGAACTTCAGTGAAATACAGTGCCATCAGTGAATGCTTAATATGTTTGTCTGTAAGGTACATCCATTAAAATCATTTTAATTTAGATATACACACCACGAGCAGAGGCAAAACAGAATGAATTTGATCAGCTCTATGAAAAAGTACAAGCTGAAATTGACAGAATGTGCACATAAGATATGCTGGCAGTCATGGGTGAATGGAGTGTAAAAGATAGGAACAAAAAGTCAAGTTGGTAGAAAATAATAGGCCCAGTGATAGAAAGAAATCCAGAAATTCTGACAGACTTTTGCAATAAAAGTTACCTGTTAATTTCAAACAATTTTTTAGCAATGTAAGTGGCAAATGTACATATTGATCTCACTCATTAGAATGTGCAGAAATCAGCTTGTCTATGTGGATGTAAGTGACAGAAAAACTCATTAGCATCAATTAAATCAAAACTGGGGATGACTGTCGTGCAATCAGCTACTTTAACATGTAAAGTCATATTTTAAACTCCATGACACGTGATAAGTACTGTGAGCTGTAGTGTGTAATAGTAGATAGGTAGGAGTTCTAATCTCACATCAGCTAACTCTCTGTGTAACTATATCCCCTTGCAGCACTGCAAACATGCCCATGTGGGCTATCTACATCCAATGGTATGCATTTAGGGGAAGCCACCTCTAGTAGTAGATCCATAATGAGCAGTGTACCCCAAAGATCGGTCTTGGGACCTCTACTGTTTGGGATATACTTTTCTGAGCCAAAGCCAATGGTCTGTGGCTGACCAAGTTTGCAGATGACTGCAAGCTGGTTGCTGTCTTAAATTCCTCTAGTGATGTGAACATCCTCCAAGAGGGCCTTACCCAAACTAATGACTGGTGCCAGAAGCATGGCCTCAAACTGAATGCCAAGAAATGCATCATTTTCTCCTTCGGGCATCCTCACTAATTATCACATTAATAACAACGTACTAAGCAAGCAAGCAATCAGTCGTGAGGGACTTGGGCACCCAGGTTGATAGCAGCCTGACTTTTGACCACCACATTGCCTCCATTGTACTGATGGATTTCTACATGGCCCGCCTCATAAATAAGGGTATTTCATCCAGGAACAAGGAGGTCATAATATCTCTGTACTCCTCTCTTATCAGACCCATTATCGAATACAATGCCCTCTTCGGCATGTACCTTGCCAAGCACATGCAGCAGCTGGAGAGACCACAGAGGTTCCTGAACAGGAAAATCCAGGCTCTCAAACACCTATCCTATAAGGATAGGCTAAAAGCCCTGTCCTTCTACTCAGTCTCATACAGACTGCTCAGAGGTGACCTGTGTCTGACATGCAAGGACATCTCAGACCCAGCCTTGATGGAGTTGCTGCATATCCGTAAGTCAAACTCCACCCATGCAACCTGCAAGCAAGGCCTTAACGTGATCTGTGACATTAATAGAACTTGTTGGTGGGATAGATTTGTGTCCCAAAGACTACACCATCTGCAGAATAGACTCCCTCTCCATGTCAAGCAGAGTACCTCTCTAGAAGAACTTGGACGACTGGATGGAAACAGACAATACACTCCTGGAATCCCACCTGTATCCCTGCAGGACAGGGGAAACAGGTGCTGACTTTGAGGGAACATGGGCCAAATTCTTGGCTAGGCTTATAAGGGCCTCCTGGGCCAATAGCCTAGTATCATCCTATGAACCTATGAATCTATGAACATTAATGTAGTAGTAAAGTATGATCTTGGCAGTCTGCTTTGTTTCATTGAATGCTCATTTCACTGAATTTGAATTCACCCTGACCTAATCACTGAAAGCTCAAATTAATGAAAACTCATTTCACTGAATCTCATTACATTGAAGTAAAGTACTGACACTGTGTAGACTACTGTATAGCAAGTAAAAGTTATATGCTCTTTTCCTCACTGTAGTGCAATCTAGGAGTTATTGTATATAGTTAGGATTGGGTGGGTGACACAGCCCCCCACATTGGTGGGTGTGGGGGTGTAGCCCCCCCACCTAGTTTGGTGTTATATTATATTTCACTGAAAGCTTCAAAACAATACATTTTAAACAATAGATATGCATACTTACAACACCAATGACTGACTCTTTCCAGAAGACAATATATACACAAACTAAGTGGGGGGCTATGTCCCCCACACCCACCAATGAGGGGGCTGTGCCACCACACCCCTCTAACTATATATATACTAACTCCAGGATCACACTACAGTGGAGAAAAGGGTATATACATTCTACTTGCCTTACAGTACTCTACACAGTGCCAGTACTTCACTTCAGTGAAATAAGATTTGGTGAAATGATTTTTCAGTAATTTGAGCTTTCAGCAATTTGGTCAGGGTGAATTCAAATTCAGTGAAATGAGCTTTCAGTGAAGCAAAGTAGACTCGATCTTGGAAAGATTTTATTGCCTGTTAGAATTCCTGCATAGACAGTAATTGCAGTTGGGGGTATTCATTGATATTCTGTTACTGCCTATTTAAGTGGTACATTTTGGAATATTTTCTGCTTAAAACCTGATCTTTGGCTGGATAAGATCTAGCTGTATTCAACTGGATGTATAAGAGAATTTAAGTACCTTTTATCTGCACTTTTTTCAAATAATACAGCATTTTAATTGATTTATTTGTGTTGCATTGAATATTAACTGAACTGGAAGTTTTGACTCTGTTTTTTCAGTTAGTGTTTGCCAGATTTTATTGCCTGTTAGAATTCCTGCATAGACAGTAATTGCAGTTGGGGGTAGTCTCATTCATTGATATTCTGTTACTGCCTATTTAAGTGGTACATTTTGGAATATTTTCTGCTTAAAACCTGAGCTTTGGCTGGCTAAGATCTAGCTGTATTCAACTGGACGTATAAAAGAATTTAAGTACCTTTCATATGGACTTTTTTCAAATAATACAGCATTTTAATTGATTTATTTGTGTTGCATTGAGTATTAACTGAACTGGAAGTTTTGACTCTTTTTTCATTTAATGTTTGCTAGGTTTTATTGCCTGTTAGAATTCCTGCATAGACAGTAATTGCAGTCGGGGATAGTCTCATTCATTGATATTCTGTTACTGCCTATTTAAGTGGTACATTTTGGAATATTTTCTGCTTAAAACCTGAGCTTTGGCCGGCTAAGATCTAGCTGTATTCAACTGGACGTATAAGAGAATTTAAATACCTTTTATCTGCACATTTTTTCAAATAATACAGCATTTTAATTGATTTATTATTGTTGCATTGAATATTAACTGAACTAGAAGTTTTGTCTCTGTTTTTTCAGTTAGTTCCCCACACACCCTCCCTGGTTTTGTTTTTGTGTTAATCTTGGTGGCTTTGAAACTGCCCGCCCCTCTTGTAAATTTGTGTTTGGATACTCCTTCTGGGCCCATCTCATTTGCTCACTCAACTGAGTGCAGTGAGATCATATTCTGATTTCAGGCACTCCTACTGTGTACAAAGAGAGCATCTGGTAAAGAAAAAAAAATTAAGCTTGTTTTCTGCCTTTCCTGTAAGTGGTCTAGACTGTTTGTAGGCTTCTGAGCCCCCAAGCCTTTCTGTCTTGGAGGGAAGCCTTCTAGCTTAATTTTGTTTCTTAGAACTAGCCAGTTTTCTAGTTTCAGCACTCAAATCTGTTTTTTTAACACAGCACTTGTTCAGAACTCGTTGTAAGCACTAAATAAGCTGCAAATTACTACAGCACTCAACTTTCCTCACTTGTCAAGAGGAAAACAGTTTTTAGTACTTAAATAAGCACCTATCCAGGCATGTCTGAGGGTCAGCTCCCGGTGATTTCTCCTTTCTACCTGATGAATCTGGGCATCTTGGGGCAATGCAACAATTGCCTCATGTACACAGACAACCCTCTCCTCTTACCACCCAACACTACAAACTGTGAGAGATGCACTTATATAGCCAACCTGAGTGCCCTCTGAGTGGTGCAGAGCTACAGTTAACCCACTCCACAAGGGGGGATCCACCTTGGATCCCGGAAACTACCATCTCATCAGTCTAACAAGCCTTATCTGCAAGGCCATGGAGCGTATTATCATGGAACTTATAAACAAAGACATTGGCAACCTTCAAACACTGGACCCCACCCAGTTTGGGTTTGTGAAGGGCCGATCTTGTCTCCTGAACCTGATTGACTTCTTCGAATCAGTCTCCAGAGCCATGGACAAGGGTAAGGTGGTCCACACAGCCTATCTAGACCTTGCCAAGGCCTTTGACACCATCCCCCACTCTGGAATCATAGATAAACTTACTAAGCTGGGCATTAATCCCTATGTCACCCAATGGGTTGCTAACTGGCTTACTGATAGAACCCACACTGTAAAAGTAGCCGACTTCAAATCCAGCTCCAGACAAGTGATAGGTGGAGTACCTCAAAGGTTCAGTCCTGGGACTGCTCTTGTTTGGCATCTATTTCTCTGAAGTACAGGCCAACACTAAGGGACTCTGGCTAATAAAGTTTGCAGATGACTGCAAACTGGGAGCCATTACTGAATCCCCAAATGATGTGGATACTCTACAAAAGGGCCTTACAGAAACAGATGATTGGTGCCAGAGCCATGGGCTCAATCTCAATGTCAAGAAATGTATAGTTATCCCCTTTGGGAAAAAACATGTACCCGTAAATTACCATATAGGTGGCAGTACACTAAACACCGAAAGTGTGATAAGAGACTTAGGGACACAGGTGGACAGTGGTCTCACCTTCGATAACCACATTGCCACAACAGTCAGGATATCCTTCTATGTGGCACACCTCATCACTAATGGCTTTTCATCCAGAAAAAAAGGAGGTCATTGTCCCACTGTACTCATCCCTCATTAGACCCATTATAGAATACAATGCCCTGTTTGGTATGTACCTCTCAAGACATCTGCAACAACTGGAAAGGCTGCAGAAATACCTCACTAAAAGAATCACAGGCCTAAAGCAGATGCCCTACACTGACCACCTTAAAAACCTCCAGCTATACTCTGTCACATATCGTTTACTCAGAGGCGATCTCTGCTTAACATACAAGGCCATGTCAAACCCAGAGCTGTTGGACATGCTACACTTAAAGAAATCCCAATCCCTCAGAGCCACACACTCCATGGATCTAAACCTTGTCATCACAATAAACAAAACATGCTGGAGGGATAGGTTCCTGACCCAGAGACTCCCCATACTCTGGAATAGACTGCCCATACATGTCAAGCAGATCACCTCTTTGGCCCTCTTCAAAAGGAACCTTGACAATTGGATGGGAGATAGGAAATTCACCCCGGGGATCATGTCAGTCGCCCTGATAGACAGGGGTCCAGGGAAGTAAATAAAGTGGGAAGAAATAGCCAGGGAATTGTTATGACTAGGCTTATATAGGCCCTAGGGCTGATAGTCTAGTACCAACTTATGAACCTATAAACTGGAAGCAAAGCTCTCTTCACCCAAGACTAGACTAGACAGTCAAGAGGAGAAGGTAAACACTTGCACCACACCACACGTATCACATAGTCCCTCAAAACCTACACCACCAAAACAGACACGTAGAAACACAAAACACACACCTACATTGATGGAGGCTCTCAATAAAAACCTGCCCAAGAATCAGGGACCTCCAAAGCAGAAACGCAAGCAAACTCCACCCCCCAACACAACCCAAATAACACATAGCCCACAAACTCAGTGTGCCACTCAACCACAGCCCATAAGGCATAACGTACCCAACACTCTCGTCATAGGTGACTCTATAGTCAGAAACACTGATGTTCCACTCACCAGGCTAAATAAGGAGAAAGTTACTGTAAGCTGGCTGTCAGGTGCCAGGATCCACCACATAACGCATGCACTCAAGTCACTCCACAACATGTACAAATATGACACTGTCATTGTCCATGTTGGTGTGAATGCCCTGAGACGTACCTCCCTGGACTACATGAAAAGAGACGTAGAGAAGATCGCCGATTTTGTAGCCCACGCAGGTATGCCCTAGCCCTGAGTAGCATCCTGCCATCACCCAGAATGATACCACAGTACAAGGACAAAATGATTGAGTCAACAATTGGTTAAGCTTCTGGTGTCATTCTAAGGGGACCCAGTATTTGTCTGCATGGGACGACATGATTGACAGACCACGATGCTTTGCCAGAGATGGCCTGCACCAGTCGCCCTTGGGATTCTGGATACTGGCTAAGGCTCTTGCCACCCCTATAGTGCCTTTTTTAGGCAAGGTTCAAATGGCAAATTCACCACCATAACAGGTACAAGCAAGCAAAATCTGAGGATAATGCTACTCAATGCTAGAAGTCTCAACCTCAAAATGCACTCACTCGAGGCACTCCTTAAAATGGAGAACATCGACATCTGTGCAGTGACAAAGACCTGGTTCAAATCTCCAGAAAGCACCCCTGCATTACCAGGCTATAATTCATACCACACCTTTTAGCCACCTAACCCAGAATGAAGCACTAAAGGTTGAGGCGTGTCCATATTCATTAAGGATATCCACACCTCCAAGCTATTTGCACAGCATAATGCATCCGAGATTACCTAAGTGCAACTAACTCTGGGCAACACCACAATCCAAATTGTAGCTTGCTACAGACCCCTCACCATGCCCCAGGATTCCCACTCCTCATTTCTTGATAGACTACCCCACCATTAACTGGGAAAACTACTCATGTACCAACTCTTTTGCTCAACGTTTTCTGTAATTCATAAATTCCAACGCCTTGGATCAACTTATTCATACACGAGTGCATGGATCATGCTATCCCTAATAGAACCAAGATGCTATCCTCCAAAAAAGGAGGCCAATCTGGTGGTCCTCTGCCATAAACAAACTCTACAACAGAAGAAAGAAACTGTTGCAAAAAAGAGTAAAATCCCATGACTAGAGGAACTCCCTGGTCAACCTCAGTAAGAAGCTGAGATCCCCCATAAAATCTTCCAAAGCTAGTTACGAAAACAAAATTGCCACTGACTAAAGACAACCACAAAGCATTCTATAGCTATGTCAAGAATCTCAATGGCAACACTCAGATCTGCTCTGAGTTACTGAGTTAATGGCACTAAATATACAGAACCAACTGATACTGCCAACATCCAGGCAGATAGGTTCAGTGCTAACTTTACCCCCTCTCACCCCCTAGAGGGCCCATCTCTATACTGGAAGAATGCAAAGTTCCTGTAATCACGGCTGCACAGGTAAAAAACACACTCTCCAAAGCCAAGAACACAGCATCGATGGGACCTGGCAATATCCCTGGCTGCATTCTACATGAACTACAGAATGAACTGGCACCCTACCTAAGTACCATGTTCAATCATAGCCTCACCTCTGGCTTTGTGCCCACTGAATGGCATACTGCGATGGTTATCCCACTCCACAAAGGGGGAGCCACGACGGAACCAGGGAACTACCGCCCCATTAGCCTGACGAGCCTGGTCTGCAAGGCGATGGAATGTATCATCATGGAACTCATAAACAAAGACATTGGTAATCTCCAAACTCTGGAACCCACCCAGTTCGGGTTTGTAAAAGGCAGATCATGTCTCCTAAACCTGACTGACTTCTTTGAAACAGTCACCAAAGCCATAGATGAGGGTAAGGTGGTTCACACAGCTTATCCAGATCTCACCAAGGCTTTTGACACCATCCCCCACTCTGGAATTATAGATAATCTCACTAAACTAGGTATAAATCCCTATGTCACAAGATGGGTTGCTAACTGGCTCATGGGTAGAATCCACACTGTGAAAGTAGCAGATTCCGAATCCGACTTTAGACCAGTGACAAGTAGAGTACCACAGGATTCAGTCCTGCATCCTCTCCTGTTTGGTATCTACTTCTCTGAAGTACAGGCTAACACAGAAGGTCTTTGGCTGTCAAAGTTTGCAGATGATTGCAAACTAGGAGCCATAATCGAAACTCCTAAAGATGTGGACATACTACAAAAGGGCCTCACTGAGACAAATGCCTGGTGTCAAAGCCATGGCCTGAAGCTCAATGCCAAAAAGTGTATTGTCATCCCCTTTGGTAAAAACTCTGTACCCATGAACTACCACATAAGTAGTAGTCTACTTAATGCCGAAAGGGTGATAAGAGACCTTGGGACACAGGTGGACAGTAGTCTCTCCTTTGATAATCACATCACCACAGTGGTCAGAAAATCCTTCTACATGGCTCACCTCATCACAAAAGGTTTTTCATCCAGAAAAAAAAATATCATTGTTCCCCTCTACTCATCACTCATTAAACCCATTATAGAGTACAATGCCCCTTTTGGTATGTACCTCACAAGACATCTACAACAACTGGAAAGGCCACAGAAATACCTCACAAAGAGGATTACTGGCTTCGCAGACCGTCTCAAAAAACTCCAGCTTTACTCCGTCGCATATCGCCTACTCAGAGGCGATCTCTGCCTAACATACAAAGCTATGTCAAACCCAGAGCTGTTGGACATGCTCCACTTAAAGAAATCCCAATCCCTCCCAGCTACATGCTCTAGGGACCTAAACCTTGTCACCACAATAAACAGAACATGTTGGAGGGATAGATTCCTGTCCCAGAGACTTCCCATACTCTGGAACAGACTACCTATCTATGTCTAACAGAGCTCCTCATTAGCACTCTTCAACAAAAATCTTGATGATTGGATGGGAAATAGGAAATACACCCCAGGGATCACTTCTGTGGCTCTGCTCGACAGGGGCACAGGAAAATAATTTTCTTGGGTGGCGAAAGCCAGGGTACCTTTTTGGCTAGGCTTATATAGGCCCTAGGGCTAATAGTCTAGTACCTACCTATGAACCTATGAACCTATATATCACTGATGTTCAAAGACTCTCTGTAAAATTAATTCACTACTTCAGATACAAATGAGATAGTACCAGAAGACTTATGGATTTGAAGTAAGTGAGCAGTCTCTGCAAAAAGTGAAAAAGCAAATGCTATCAAAATGACTGACTAATGAGACCTGGAATATTGCTCAGAAACATAAAGAAGCTAAACCCTAAAGGAGAAAGAAAATCATTTGTAAAACATAACCATATTTTTCAGCATGCTATCAGATGATGGAAAGAGTCTTATTAAACTCACCATCATTAGCATCGTTAGCCCCATTTTCCCACAGACTACATGGAGTCAGGGTGCTGTGTCAACTCTCACCATCTCTCTCTCATTGTCACTCTCCTCCTTCAACAATCATGCATGACTGTCACAGGTCTTCTCTCACAATCCATCTTCTGCTTTTCCGCACATGTGACCAAACCTCTGTAATCTGTTCTTTTTTGCCTGTTTTGCAATTAGATCCACTTTGGCTTCTGCTCTGATGTCCTCATTTCTTAGTCGGTCCCACAGATGCATTCTACCACCCACCTGAAAAGTACTCTACATGTGCAAAGAGACAATAAGAAATACTAGAAGATCAGGACTGCCATGTCTTTGTATGTATGTATTTATTTATTTATTTATTTATGTACTATTTGATAAATTGTTAGGTGGGCTGGTGCAAAGACCCTTTTCAGCCATGGCCCAAAAGTTCAGAAACAATAATCTAGAAGTATACAGCACGTAAGAGCAAATGCAAAATCAAAGACTTGTTAAAGAATCTTGGAAGAAATGTATGCTTACTGAAGATCCTTCCGGGTTGGGAGGGTGGCCTAATGGTTAAGGTGTTTGCCTGACAAACACAAGGTGCAACGTTTGACCCTTACAAGGGATAATTGGCTAGGTTTAAAATGGCTCGCAAAGGCAGTTATCTTAGTACTAATCTATGAATCCTTATTCTTCTCACGGGGTCTTACATACAAAGAAATGTTGCAGACATAATAAAACCAAAGTTGTTTGCAATAGTTACAATGTTTTACATAAAGTCCATTTTGAATTGCAGCATTTCAAGCAACAAACATGACAGAATTTAGGATAACAAACAGGGAAAGACTGCCATGCTGGTCATTGCTTGCTGTTAGAATTCAACATTTCATGGTGGCTTTCTTACTAGAGGAAGTGTGCTTTTTGATGGCAAGTGGCAAGGTGAACCACTGTCTTTAAAGCACTTACACTCTGTTTCCTTGAGCAAGTCTTCGAGGAAGGTCTTTTAAATCTCAGTGAGCAATTCCAGGCCCCTTTATGTGATACTGTTTTCATGGGCAGTTCTTAGGGAATAATCGTGGTCTTGGATGGAGGTAAGCAGTAGCCACTGTTTAGTATTTTATGAATAAGAGTACCTGTGAGATAATTTGACCTTTTGGTAACTGGAAGCCATATTAGATGTTGTAGGAGGTTATAATGGTGAGATATGCTATCTGCCAAAAGGACATATCTGAAGATTTTATTTTCTATTATCTGAAGTCTTTAGGAATTTTATACTGAGTAAAAGGCAATCAGAGGAAGACCATAGTCCACTTTAGGGAGAAAAAATATATTTTATTGAAGAAAGGTGGGCTGAAGCAGACTCTAAATGAAAGATTCTATATCAGACTTTAAGTTGAAATAGTATTGTGTTAGTTATTTTGTCTATATATTTTGAAAAAAATTTAAGAGAAGGATCAGTGTTAGACAAGAATTTAAAACTAGGGGACTTAGAAAATTCCAGCCACAAATCTAAATATTAAAGTTGCTCAAGAGTCTATGTTGAATGAAGCTTAGAAAAAAGGTAGAAAGATAGCATTAAGCCATTATATGATAAAGACAAAAAAAAAAAGAAACCATCATTTCAACCTATGCCTTATGATCAGGAATCAATGGTGATGAAAGAAGAAGTAGATAGAGCACTGAACACTTTGTCAAAGAACAAAATACCAGTCATCTACAGCATTCACACTGAAGTGTATGGGTGATACAGTGGTTAACGTTGTCACCTCATAGCTAGAGGTTCTCCAGTTCGATTCTCAGCTGGGGGTGCTTCGGTGTGGAGTCTGTATGTCCTCTCTGTATTAGTGTGGGTTTCCTCCAGGTACTCTGGTTTTCTCCCACTTTCCAAAGACATGCATCTGGAACATTTCTCCCCGGGCCTTCGCTGAAAATAGGCTCTGTCCTAGTCAGACTTTCCCGGTCAACAAATGTGAAATAAATAAAATAAGTAAGTATTAAAGGATTTGGATGTAGCTGTTACCAGGAAATTTGGAATCAGCATCATGGCCATGTTATTACAAAATACCTGTGTTTATATTAGTTTTGAAGAAATGTGACCTGACTGATTATGGAAATTGTCACACAATTGTTCTGATTCCATTCTGAAGAAATGTGACCTGACTGATTATGGAAATTATCACACAATTGTTCTGATTCCACAGGCTAGCAATAGTTTTCTCTAGGTTATTCATTGAATTTTATGACCATACTGAAACAGAAGCTGCTTGAAGTACAAGCAGGATTGAGAAAATAGAGTGAAACAAGAGATATCATTGTATAAGTGAGATGGATCCCTGAAATGCAAAAATAATATCAAAACTTGTAGTAACTTTTGTAAGTATAGTAACCACCTTGTGATGGTTCCCTCTGCAATGTAAAGTAGTTTTCCTTATTGTATTAATCTACTGGAGCTTTCTCCCCGGGCCGCCACTGAAAATGGGCTCTCATCAGCCCAGTGGACTTTCCCGGTAAACAAATGTAATAAATAAATAAAATAAATAAATAAAAATATGTCTATATGTGTTCATTGATTACATCAAGGCTTTTAAAAGTGTAAATCATGAAAACTCTTTGGTTCACACTGAGAAGTATGACTGTATCAGAGCACCTGACAGTTTTCATGTACTATTTTTATTTCAGTCAAGAAGCATAGCTGGCCTTAGGCATAGGCCAACTAGGTGCCCACCTATGGTACTGCTCTAGCAGGGGCACTTTTCCAGTATTTGGTTTTTTTTTTTGTTTGTTTGTTTGTTTGTTTTTTTGTAGTAAAGAAATGTTTTTTTGTAAAATGTATTGAATGAATACAGCAAAAAACTGAAGAGTAAGACAAACTTGAAAAAAAAGGAAGAAAAAAGTAAACCAGATGGTGTAAGTAGACCAGGACGGGGGAACCAGGTGGTGTCGGGGTACTGTGGAGACCTTTTTCCTAGGACACCAGTTGACCAAAGGCCATCCTTGGGGAGATAGAGAATGGTTTGTAATTAGTAAGGTATGTGACAAGGCTATGTGCTTTCCCCATACCTGCTTAACTTATATTCAGAATGAATCATCAGAGAAGCAGGACTGTATGAAAAATCAAGGTGTGACAACTGGAAAAAAAGAATTAGCAGCAACATTCTGATGATACCACATTGCCGGCTGGAAGTGAATATGATCTGAAATATTGGCTTATTAAACATATTCTCAAAGTACATTTGCACCATAACATGATTACAAAAATCTTGAAAACTGATAGAATCAATAAAATTATCCTAGACAAGGAAGAAACAGAAATTGTAGACAGCTTCAGTTTACCTGGAACAATAACCCATACTGGTAGGAGAAGAAGTCAATAAATCCGACAATGAATCCCTTTGGGTAGAATGGCCACAAAGAGGCTAGATAAATACAGAGAAGTAACCTTGTCTGTGAAGAATTAACTTGTCCAAGCTTTGGTATTTCTAATAACATCATTCAGATGTCAAAGCTGGAGAGTGAAAAAATATGACAGAAAGAAAATCAATACCTCTGAATTATGGTATGGCATATACCATGGGCTGCCTAATAGCAAACCAGTCAGTACAGTATTTCTTAGAATATCAGATGGTAAGAGTTTGACTTTAATACTTTGGATATATCATGCAAACAGAAAGATCATTAAAACAGATATTATGCTTGGCAATATCAAATGTCAAAGTAAACAGGATCACTTAGAATGCAATGCATTGATACAATAACGTCAGCTATGTAAGCCCCTTGTATCAGTGATTAGTCATCTGTCTAAAGAAAGAACACAGTTCAAGTCAGCTTTCTGTAGAGTCGCCACTACAAGAACTCCAGTAACATGAAAAAATTACCAGGAACAAAACAACACCACCTGTAGAAATCCACCAGTAGGTTTTAATAAATATGTTTAGATTTTTTTATCCAATAAATAGATAGGACTTCTTCAGAACGTCCTGATAATTTCATTTGTAGAATTGCCTTAAGTTGATGCTGGCTCATTGGCATGTAATAGCTTTAAAAGAAGTAGCAGGGAAAGTTACTACAGTGTTATATGTAGTTCAGTGCATTGCTTGCCATATGGATTTCAGTATCAGTTAAACAGAAAACAACTACGCTATGAATCCTGATTGGTCGTTCAGTAATTCCTTCCTAAATAAAGGCGCTGTTTAGTGTTCCTTAAATATCATGGAAAAACGTGAAAACGAAATGTCACAGTTGCATTCCATTTCCACCTTATAGAGAAGATTGATGGTGGTGGTGAATGGCTATTCTGGTCCTATTTTTGCATAAAATAAGACTTAAAAACCTGAGCCATCACATCTGCCATTCTCATCTTTCTTGATGTGAATCTGTTAAAGGCATGACATATTCTCTGTAGCAGAAGTCATTCCTCTATATTGTAATACAGTTGCAGTGTAAAATTTATTAATTTTGCATATCTACCCATGTTTTCCTAATAACAAGCCCATTTCCCCTCTTAGAAATGTGCATACATCATTACAACAAGGAACCAGATATAATTTTGGATCATTTTTTTTTGTGTCTGTCATTAATTGGTGCCCTGATAGGCTTGATGACATTAGAACAGAACCAAGTTCACCAAACATGCAATTCAATAACATTAAAATTTAATTCATTTAATTTATTCATTAGTATTGATTTTGTTAATGTCCATTTTGTAACTTAGCTTTTTTCTGCCATGTCAATTGCTGTCGCATTTTGTTATTAATTAAGGTGAGTACATTTATCCCTTCCAGATTGTCATTGTGCAGCTGGCAATACTGATGTGTGTGTGTGTGTGTGTGTGTGTGTGTGTGTGTGTGTGTGTGTGTGTGTGTGTGTGTGTGTGTGTGTGTGTGTGTGAGAGAGATTATGTGCAGGGGGCTCTGTTAGTTGGTATTTGAATTTCATCTGCTATACAGCCCAAAAATACCCAATTTTAAATTAAAATGTACACCTGTAAATAACACAGATTTCTTATTTTTATGACAACAAATGAGAACCTACATGTGCATCTAATTATCTAGAAACTTTGAAAATTAGAATGAATCAGTGCATTTTATCTTTAATCTTTGAGGGAGGGAGTCTAGGCAACAGCTCTAGTTTTCCAAAATGTTGACTCATTCAGAGCTTTGCTATAGGGAGGAGTGACCAGAGCTGTAGTATCAGCATTATCTGAACCTAAGTGACCAGAGCTGTAGTATCAGCATTATTTGATCCATAGTGACCAGAGCTGTAGTATTAGCATTATTTGAACCTAAGTGACCAGAGCTGCAGTATCAGCACTATCTGAATCTAAGTGACCAGAGCTGTAGTATCAGCATTATTTGATCCATAGTGACCAGAGATGCAGTATCAGCATTATTTGAACCTAAGTGAACAGAGCTGTAGTATCAGCATTATTTGAACCTAAGTGACCAGAGCTGTAGTATCAGTATTATCTGAACCTAAGTGACCAGAGCTGCAGTATCAGCATTATCTGAACCTAGGTGACCAGAGCTTTAGTATCAGCATTATTTGAACTTAACTGACCAGAGCTGTAGTATCAGCATTATTTGAACCTAAGTGACCAGCGCTATAGTATCAGCATTATCTAAATCTAAGTGGCCAGAGCTGTAATATCAGCATTATCTGAACCTAAGTGACCGGAGCTATAGTATCAGCATTATCTGAACCTAAGTGGCCAGAGCTGTAGTATCAGCATTATCTGAACCTAAGTGACCAGAGCTGTAGTATCAGCATTATCTGAAACTAAGTGACCAGAGCTGTAGTATTGGCATTATTTGAACCTAAGTGACCAGAGCTTTAGTATCAGTATTATCTGAACCTAAGTGACCAGAGATGTAGTATCAACATTATTATTTGAACCTAAGGGAATAAGAAGTGCATCTTGTGTGGATCTTTGATGCTAGAAGAAGGCAGTATCTGTTTAGCATAACAGTGGCTGCAGGAGTAATTAGAAAATAGTTTACTTTCTTGATAGTTAATCAGTGATATCTTGTTTTACGTTAACCTTGTTGAATGAGGCCTGGAGGATTTATGTATGTATGTATGCTAAATACTGACAATAGTAGGCCATAGTTTCGTGTTTTGCATAAGGATATTTATGGCAGTGACCCATTGACAGTCTATTATCACTAAGTGTGTGCACTTCTAGGTATATTTTAACTAGCTAAAAGCTTTGTCTGAGTGGAGAAGATGAGCTTTTGGTCTAGAACATGAGTCTGCAGTCCTTCTGAGGCAGAGTTCCAAAATCCTGACTTCTACTCTTGTAAGACGTTCAAGTGCCAGACACAATGTGGACATGGGGCAGGGGCTGGGGATAGTGAGGCTGCTGCTTTTTTAATATGCACATAATTGTGAAATGTACTGACCATGTTTGTCATTGGTTACGGTTTACTATTGAAATGTCGAACGGCACTACATCGACTGTACTATAGTCGAACACGGAAGTTTGAAAATAGTAATGTCGACGACAAAAAAACAATCTAGGACTGTGTTTTAACATGGGTCGAGGTAGGGGAGACGTTTGTAGTTCTGAATAATACTGAACACCTACCTCAACCCATGTTAAAACCATTCCTAGATTGATTTTTTGACGTCGACATTATTATTTTCGAACTTCCGTGTTCGACTATAGTACAGTTGATGTAGTGCCGTTTGACATTTCAATAGTAAACCATTGGTTACAGTAAAAAAAATCTTCACAAGTTTGCAAAAGAAATCTTTTTCAAAAAAGTGAAATTAGGTAAGACTATAATACCAGTAATTAAGATCAAATCCCTTGTGGACTTTCAATAAAAAATATGTTTGTGTGCCAGTCTGTGATACTGGTGTGAAGGGATACTTATCCCTGGTCTAGAAGTAAACCCAAGTATTTTTGCAAGTTAAGTGAGGGAATGGTGGTACTCTGGTGGTCTTTTATTTGTAGAGTGGGATTGGTTGCTAGTTTGGGGCAGCCAAAAAAGCACAGAAGCCAATTATTTTTTACCAAATTCTATTTGCCACTGATACCCACCCATTCCCTTAATGAGCTATTTATTGCTCTCATCTCTTATTTTTCATTTAAACTATCAGTCTGATTCCTGCTACAATCATTTAAGTGGCCACCCCTTCTCTAGGGACAGCATGACTTTGCGATATACTTTCCCTCAGACTGGCATATCCCTATCCTTACTTTATACTCTTTGGGAGAAATGGCTGAACCTTGCTGTAATGCTGTACGTGGTCCCTTCCTCTCCAGGGAAAGTATGACCTCTGAGTTTAAATCCCCTACAACTGCTATTTTTCTTCATTGAAGAGAGGCATGGCTTGGGTGGGATTTTTCAGATGATAGAAGGGGAAGGAAAATCTAACTGGGCAGAGAGTGTATAGTACCACAGATGTCACTGCCCACGATGCCAATTCACTCAGGCTCCCCTAGTTGTTATTAGTGTAGTAACCACAAGCTACTAGGAAGACATGCCCAGCCTATGTTAGGATGCTTCACAGCTGCAAAGAGAAATCCCAATCCC
>NC_056729.1:1603143986-1603163986 GCF_019279795.1 Protopterus annectens
TGATTCAGCATATTACTGGAGAACTACCATTGTTTAAGATTACCATGCCTTAGTTGGGATGAAGCAGCATATTTTAAATAAATAGGAAAGCTACTTTTGCTGGTCAGTTTTCACTTTTGCCCTGTCATGATGAATTTCTTATTATTGCTAACAAGTATTTCATTATCATTGAGACGTCACACAGGAGTACACATGGAAATGATTTACATAAGGCAGACTTGATCTGTTCTATGATCCAGTTTCCATGCCTTCTAGCTAAAATTATGACATTAGTTAAATCATGAGACTCTGTTGTTAATTTTGTTAAAATAAGCTTGTGATGTTAAAACACAGTTATTGAGTTCATTCACTGTATTTGATCCCACTTTCATAAGCCAGCAACAAAAGCTTCAATTGACTTCAGTTTTCTTCATCAAAAAAGGAAGAACATCTCTTCATGGGTTTTGTTGTTTCCCTTGAATTATGCAACTACTGGAACAGTGAGGTGAAGTGATACCTTTTACTGGACCAGCATATGTTTTTCATTATATCCTGCAACTCAGACGTTTAAATGAACAGGAGATCTTCGTCATCAGTTAAGTCATTTCTATCATCTCACCTCCACACCTCTTTCTGAGAGTTATGTAATAGTTTTCTGTTCATAAGATATTCCACACATTTGGTGCAATTATACTCTCTCTTTCTTGGGATGGTTTCGTCTTGTAAATGTCCTTGCAGAGATGAAGTTTACAAAGACTGCACTGTCAAGACGAGGTCTTACAAGTTACCCAAAAACAGGATAAAAATAATTTCCTACTGTGCATTGAATCCTTATGCACCCAGTCACTCCCCCAGCATCCCTATACTTTTTCATATTATGTGTTAACCTGTTACATTCTCTATTAACACAGTCTCAGATCATTTACCTTTGTTTCCATATTCTACACTGTGGCTTTGTGTGAAATTTTATACAATTTAATTTTGAACATTCACTATGCTTTACATAGTTTATTCTCTTCATGTTCCAGATATTATGCACTTATTTAAGTCTTCTAGACTATAATTCCTTCCTACTACACTACCTGGTCAACTTCAAAATAAAAACCAGTAAACTAAATTTCCTTTCTTAAGTTGCTAAAAGCATGTCAAATAGACAGATTCATCTGCAGCTGCTACTGCTACAACTAGTCTGGTTAAACATTGTACTTCAGCTTAAAAATCTACAGCTCATCTACATCTCATCAAAGTTCTGTATCAGTATCTTCACTGTATTACAGTGACATCCCAAATCCATCTAATTTAGTCTGCAAGTAATGTAAATAACGCAAACATCTCATGCCTTAATATTTAAAATTATTCTGTATTTTCTTAGTTTTCATGACTAAGTCTGTTTTTGTGCAGCTTATATTATTTGAAAATTACTAGATTATTAACTCCATATAACCACTTTAATATATTTATTTATGCCTGTTCTATTCAGAAACATGTATGTAATATGATTGTGCCCGGCAACATTTCATTGCATGTTCAACAGTTCCATACAACTGTATTATATTTGGATCTACTACAAGCGACCGAGTACCAGCCTCTTAACATAGGACTTTGATGTCTTGCTCCTTGCAAGGTAGGACCCTCACATTCAAGCTCAACTACATCTTCAGGTGAGGTGCAGTATTCCTGGAGAGAGACAGAGAGACAGTGAAGCTGATGCACCTCATCTGAACACAGTATCCAAGTTCAAGCAAGCTGAGTTTGACAGTTGTGAGGAGGGAGTGGAAGAGAGTGCAAGTAGAGATTAGGGTTTCAGGCAACATTTTTTTTGGGGGGGTGATTTAGGCTTAGATTTAGGAAGGGGAGATTTAGGTTTAGGAGCTTGATGAGAGTTTAGGGTTGGAGAGCAATCAGGGACTTTAGGTTTAGGTAGCTGGAAGAGAGTTGTAGGTTTAAGAAATGAGAGAGCAGTTTATGGTTAGGGAGTGGCACTGCTATGCTCAGGTTTAAGGATGGGGTTGGAGTTTTAGTTTTAGGGTTAGGGTTCTGGTAAGGCTACATAATTCAGTAGTGTTGGGTAGTGTGAGGACTAGGTAATTAACTGGGATTGGGATAATGGAACTTAGTGCACTTTCCATAGAGACCAAGTGGCAGCAAGCAAGCATGCATGTTGGGAGATACTAGCACATAAGCACTTATAGAAGAACTCTTTTTTTTTCTATTAGATCTCTGTAATTTGGAAGCATCATGGCAAGTGGCACAGTGGATAGCATTGTTACCTTACAGCAAGAGGTTCCCTAGGTCGATTCTCAGCTAGGGTGTTTTCTGCGTGCAGTCTGCATGTCTTCCCTGTGTTTGCATGGTTTTCCTTTCACATTCCAAAGACATGTAGTAGGCAGAATGAACACTCTAAATTGGCCATGGGTGTAAGTGTGTGTTATGGATGAACCACCATGGTGGGGCTAGCTACCCAGCACTGTAAACCTTGGCTTTAGATGATTGTCACTGTTAAAGTACCACCCCAACCCCCATGTGCAAAAATGGGAAAAAAGAGTGATAGATGGATAAATCTCTGTAACCTGTCCTGGGTCACAGCTGACTACTATCCATGGATTGATTTTCTTAACCATTTAGCAATAACTTCAGGCTTTGATCTTGTCAGTGGTGACTGTATTTATTTGCAGTCTAGCTACAATTTTTAAATTCATCTTAGCACTTCTGGATCAATTCATTATGTGAATGCATGCATGAAACTTTATCAGATATTGTGTCATATTCAAGGCAAACTATCTCTACAATTTCTGATGATCTACTCTTAAAGTCAGACCATACTTACTGTCTGTAGGCTATTGTTTTTGTCCCCACCCCCCCTTCCAGTTGGTGTCTTGCTGTTATACTTGGTGGCTTTGCAGTTGCCCGCCCCTACTGTAAATCTGATCTGTGACACTCCTCCCAGTCTAGTGTCATTAGCTCATTCTACCAAATACAGAGAGAACATTGGATAAGGCCTTCTGTTTCTCCTTTTTCCCTGTCAAAAAAAAAAACATTTTTTTTTTGCCTGAATCTCCTTGTGTTCTGACTGTGCTTCTCAAACATTTTAGAAATATAGAGTATATTTCAGAGCATTTATTATAACTGTAAATGGCTTAATATTGCTACAACTCAAGTGCTCTAGGTTGCACTGCATCTGAAGTGTTTGTGTGTTTTAGCTGTTTTTCTGTATATATAGACTTCTCTGTTTCTTTAACTAAATAAGCTCTGCAAAGTTGTTTTATTGTATTCCTGCCTGTATTTCTGAGTTTTTTGCACTTTTAAAGTTTGTTTTTGCTTAGTTTAACTGGTAGGCTACACACTCAAGTGCGCTAGCCGAATTAAAGCATTTACTGTGTTTCTGTACCCAATTTCTGCTACTTTGTAAAAAAAAATATATATATATATATATATATATATATATATATATATATATATATATATATATATATATATCCTTGTTTCCCGCCTTTACTGAACTAGAATAGTCCAGTCTTCAGGTATTGCTGATCTCTGGGCTGTGTCATAGTTCCTCTGTTGCCCATATCCTTATTTCCTTATTTGGATAGGAGGAAGCTTCTTTGTTCACCAGTGAGAGTGGGGAGCTCTGAGCAGCCTATCTGTCCCTTGAGGAGTGGTTCCAGCCCAGTGACTTGTAGCTTATTGGCCGTTTTGGGCCATTTCCTATCTCTTTCTACCCCCTGCTTTAAAGCCAGCTTTAGTGCGCTTTTGTGCTTGTAATTTAAAGTTTGTCCTGCTTGTTGCATTTACCTGTCGAGGCTACACACTCAAGTGCGCTAGCCTGTGTTACATATTTATTGCATTTTCCTGCTGTTTGTTGCAAAAAAGAAAAAAAAAATTATCCTTATTTCCCATCTTTCCTGACCTAGAGTAGTCCAAATACAGGCTTTGCTGTATTCTGGACTTTTGGAAAGTTCCTGTGTTGACCATTTCCTTTCTTGGATAAAGGGAGGCTTCTTTGTTCACCAGTGGCAGTGGGGAGCTTAGAGCAGCCTATCTATCCCTGGAGGAATGTTCCCAGCACAAGAATCTGGTAGTCTATTGGCCGTTTTGGGCCAATTTCTAGCTCTTTCAAGTCCCCCTGTATAAAACCCGTTTTGGCGCGGCTTTGCACGATTTTGCGCATAGCGCAGCATCGGGCAGCTCCGCTTAATTGGGTTTAAATCATTCTCGGCTCCACAAAGTCTGCTCTTCACTTTTTCCCTTAGAATTGATCTAGTTCTCATAATAAACACCCTATTCCTACTCTAAAGCCTGGCACTTGCTCACTAAAGCAATTATATAAGTCAGCACTAAAAATTAAAAGCACTACACCCTCCCAAACTCCCCTTGAGTACCTTGTTCCCCACTGGCCCTTTTTTTCAATTATAAAGGAATTCCCAATACTATTCTAGCATGTCCAAAGGTCAGTTGTCAATCTTATCTCTGGTCCAGCTGGTGAATCTGGGAATCTTCAGGCAATGTTACAATGCCTCATGTACACAGACAACCCTCTCCTCCTTCCAACAAATTCCAATACATGTGAGAGATGCAACCATATAGCCAAACTGGAGGCTAAGCTCTCTCAACTCAGTACTGGCATAACCAGTCAGGAGGAGAAGGAAACCACACTCACTACAATTCCAGTCCACATAGACCTACCCCGACAGCAAACCAACCACATAAACACACAAAAACATACTCGGAGGCTCTAAATAAAAATCTGCATAAGCAGCAGAGACCTCCAAAGCAGACACCCAAGCAACCATTACCTCAAAACAAAACACGCACAACACATAGCTCACAAAGCCAGTGTGCAGAACAGTCACAGCCCTTAAGGCTAAACAACACACCTGATACACTTGTAATAGGTGACTCTATCGTCAGGCACACTGACTTCCCGCTCACCAGGCTGAACAAGGAGAAGATCACAGTGAGCTGCCTGTCGGGCGCTAGGATCTACCACATAACACAAGCACTCAGGTCACTCCAAGGCAAGTACAAATATGACTCAGTCATTGTCCATGCTGGTGTGAATGACCTGAGACGTACCTCCCTGGACTACATGAAAAGAGACATAGAGGAGCTCTCTGAGCATGTAGCCCAGGCAGGTATGACCATAACCTTGAGTAGCATCTTAACCTCACCAAGAATGATGCCACAATATGAAGACAAGATGATCAATTTCAACAATTGGCTTAAGTATTGGTGTCATTCAAAGGCGATCCAATGCCTGTCAGCCTGGGATGACATGCTCGACATGCCACAATGCTTCACTAGGGACGGCTTGCACCTGTCACCCCTGGGCTTTCGGATATTGGCAAATGCTCTTGCCACCCCCATAGTGCCTTTTTTAGGCAAGGCTCAAAAGACAAACCCACCTCCATAGGTATCACAAGAGATAAGAAACTAAGCGTAACCCTACTCAATGCCAGAAGTCTAAACCTCAAGATGCACACACTCAAAACTCTTCTTAGCATGGAGAACATCGATATCTGTGTAGTAACAGAAACCCAGTTCAAGGCTCCCGAGAGCACCCCAGCACTACCAGTTTATACCTCATACCATGCTTTTCGGCCCCAAAACTTGGACCGAACCACAAAAGGAGGGGGAGTATCAATATTCGTCAAAGATACCCACACCTCCAGGTTGGTGGCACAGCACGAAGCATCAGAGACTATCCATGTGCAACTAACAGTGGGTAAAACTGCCTTCCAGTTTATAGCCTGCTACAGACCACCTTCCCAAACCCAGGAACCCCACTCAGCCTTTGTGAGAACACTGGAAAATATGAAGGTCTCTCCAAACACCATTATATTGGGCGACTTCAACTACCCAAACATAGACTGGGAGCATTACTCTAGCTCCAACACCCTAGCCCAAAGGTTCCTAGAATTTATAAACTCAAATGCCATGGAACAACTTGTTACCACTCCCACAAGAGGGGGAACATACTGGACCTGATCATCACCAACATGGGGGCTCTATGCTCCAGACCAGAAGTGTATCCCTCACTGGTAAGATCAGACCATAAACTAATCTCACTGGATATTCACATCCCGACCCCACCCCCTGCCCAGAAAACCACAGTGAAAAACTTCTCTAAAGCAAATTTCACACTCCTCGAAACCGAGGTAGAATTCTTCAAGGCCCCCGGGCCTATGGAAAATACGGTGCAGACCGCAGAATCCTTTATAAACGCATTCTATGAACACCTTCAGGAATGCATGGATCATGCAATCTCAAATAAAACCAAGACCCAACCCTCCAAAGGCAGGTGTCCTGTCTGGAGGACCCCAGCCATAAACAAACTATACAATAGAAGGACGAAGCTACTACATGATAGAGCAAAATCCCAAAAAGGGAAGGCATCTCTGATCAGTATTAGCAAAAATCTAAGGGCACTCATAAAATCGTCTAAGGCCAGCTTCAAGAGAAAGATTGCAGAGGATACTAAGGATAATCACAAGGCTTTCTTTAGTTATGTTAGGAACCTGGGTGGGAATTCCCAGATATGCTCAGAATTAGTCCAAAATGACAAAAAATACACCGAACCCACAGACATTGCCAACATCCTAGCTGACAGGTTCAGCGCTAACTCCCCCCCCCACCAAAAGGGCAAATATCTATCACAGCAGAGTGCTGCCCCCATGACATCTCAGATGCTCAGGTAAGAGCCGCCCTCTCAAGAGCAAAAAACACAGCATCAATGGGACCAGATGGTTTCCTGGGCTGCGTCCTACATCAACTCCAAGAAGAGCTAAACCCAAACATAAAACTACTGTTCAGTCTCAGCCTTACTATAGGATATGTACCCAATAAGTGGCATTCAGCAACAGTGGTCCATCTCCACAAAGGTGGTGCCTCAACGGATCCTGGAAACAGTCACCAAGGCCATTGACGAGGGGAAGGTGGTCCACACAGCCTACCTGGACCTCGCAAAAGCCTTCGATACAATACCCCACTCGGGCATTATAGATAAGCTCACCAGCTTAAATATAAACCCCTATGTCACTAGATGGGTTGCAAACTGGCTTAAGGACAAAACCCACATGGTTAGAATTGCTAGAGCCATGTCAGACTCCAAACCAGTTACAAGTGGCATCCCACAAGGCTCAGTCCTGGGACCTCTCTTGTTCGGTATATATTTCTCAGAGGTACAGGCCTACACGGAAAGACTGTGGCTGACCAAGTTCACAGATGACTGTAAACTAGGCGCCATAATCGACTCTCCAGTCGACACAAGCATCCTACAAATGGGCCTCATAGAAACAGACAACTGGTGCCAGAGCCATGGCTTCAAGCCAAATGCCAAAAAGTGTATAGTCACCCCCTTTGGCAAAAACAAAGTGCCCCACAAATTACCACATAGGTGGTAATCCATTAAATACGGAAGAAGTAATTAGGGACCTGGGGACCCAAGTTGATAGCAATATCTCATTTGAAAACCACGTGGCCAAAGTGGTTAGAAAAACATTTTATATAGCCCACCTAATCATGAAGGGATTCACATCTAGATCAGGGGAGGTCATCGTGCCTCTTTATTCATCCCTCATCAGGCCCATAATTGAGTACAATGCCCCTTTTGGGATGTACCTTACAAGACACCTGCAGCAACTGGAAAGACCCCAAAAGTACCTCACTAAGAGGATCAAAGGGGTCAAACAGATGCCATATGCTGCCCTGTTAAAGAAACTCCAGCTCTACTCAGTGGCATACCACCTGCTCAGAGGCGATCTGTGCCTGACGTATAAAGCCATGCCCAACCTGGAATTAATGGACATGCTGCACCTCAGAAAATCCAAATCCCATCAAGCTACGTGCTTGAGAGACTTGAACCTCAGCACTGAAATAAATAGGACATGCTGGAGGGACAGATTCATAATCCAGAGGCTCCTTTCACTCTGGAATAAAATCCCAGTCCAGGTTAGGCAGACTCCCTCATTAACTCTCTTCAAGAGGAATCTTGCTGAGTGGATGGGAGATCGTAAGTTTACCCCGGGTATCACTTCTGTGTCACTGTTAGACAGAGGCACAGTATACTAACCTCGAAAAAGGGCATAGCAAAATTCATTTAAAATGGGTGGAGAAAGCCAAACACACTCTGGCTAGGCTAATAAATACCCTAGGGCAGATAGCCTAATATGAACCTATGAACCTATGACATAAATTAGGTTTAGACTAACATGACATAACATCATGCAGTTTGGCACAAAGGATTAATGACAGAAGTTGCTAATGAGTTTTATCTTTCAGTCCTGGGTTTGTCTGCCCTTCAGCTCTAAGCTGGACAGTACACTCAGGTTGCCTTAAAAAGAAGTCTGGAAAATTTACCAGATTAAAAAAAATAAGAAAAAAGGCTGTCCTGGCATTCAGTTGGTAGAACGCAGAAAACTTAATCTTGGATACCATATCAGTCCATTACTGGACACACACACACACACACACACACACACACACACACACACACACACACACAAAACGCAGTTTACTAAATATTACTGGTTGCAAAAGAGGCCACTACTAACAAATGGATGCCAAACATACAGGAAATGAAATGAATCATGTCCAGAATTAGCGACAGTAAATTGAAATGAAGAGGGGATTGTGTTGAAAGCAGTAAAATGAATAATATAATAGTAAGTGGACAAAATGGGATCTTTCACAGAATGAGGATAGGCTAGGGGATACTACCTAGCTTGATGAAGAAGTTGAAAAGGGCTGAAAAGCTATACATTTGAACACAGTCTGGATCTTTCTCCGTTGTTGAACACAGTCTGTATCTTTCTCCATTTGTTGAACACAGTCTGGATCTTTCTCTGTGTATCTGGATCTTTCTCTGTGTATCTGGATCTTTCTCTGTGTGTACTGTTATATGCTTTGCTTCTTTACTTTTCATTTGGCTTGCTGTGTTAGAAGTTAAGAAATCAAAGAGAAAGGCAAATTCAATAAAGGAAACAGGAGAAAAAATGATGAAACTGCAATTAACAATGTAGTCATTGGTACTCAGCAATCTCACGTCTTAGAGAACTGAGCAAAATTTATGTGTTTTATTTTTAAGGTTAGACTTAAAGTGAACAGCTGGCAGGGCATAAAGTGTTGTACACCAGACGGAGAATACACAAATGACTCTAAATCTTAAGGTCTGTGGATAAAAAAAGGACAGAAAGAAAGATAGAATGAAAAACAGTTAATGTAACCATTTTGTGCAAGCTCAGAGTAACAACTTTAGGCCACAGTTTCTGGCTTAAGTATGAAGGTGACTTTGGTCATCTATGACTCTCATTTCCCACTTAGAAAACTGACCCAAGAGTTTCTACTAGTCAAAACTACTGCAGTGAATATTAATAACTTAAATGTTTTCTTAAGTCATAAATGTCGTGGATGTGACAACCTGAACTAATGAGTGGCTATTTGATGGGATTGTAAAAAATACAGTGGCAAATATCAAAAAATGAAAAAAATTACCATTCTCACAAAGCCAAAATCAAAGTGATGTACAGATAGACTGTAGAATTAGGCACAGGCAGAAAATACAGGAAGTAATATTTAAATCATGTTTATTTTGTGTGGCTGTCTTTTGACTAAATTGAAGGGAAGAGCAAGCACTTTGTGATGTAATAAACTTGACATTTGGGTGGTGATGTCCTTTTTAGAATAAACACACACACACACACACACACACACACACACACACACACACACACACACACACACACACACACACACACACACACACACACATATGTGCACACACTCTGTAAGCACACATATAAGTACCTGCAAAAAGGTGTCATGAAATGACAAGGGAAACAGTCCAAACCACCATAAAACCACTGTAAAATGTTGTGCTCTATAATTTTACAATAGACCTAATCCAAACTGGTTTGAGAACAAAATCATCACACTCCAACTGCATGACTTTTAAGTTAAGTGCTTGTGATTCTAGACTCACATCCCCATTATGGTATGACTAACTGTATTTTCTGTTAATCCATTTGTAATGGAGTTGACAACTGTATGACTTTTAGAATAATATTCTTGTGTTTCAGGATACATTTCCAATCAACCATGGAAACCTACATTTTTTATCAATTCCATTTCTTAGGGGATATGAACTGCATGACCTTTAGGCACAGCTACATGGGAGCTTAAGGGGTACTAGTCACCCTTACAATTATTTATTTATTTTACATTTGTTTACCGGGATAGTCCGACTGGATACATGTCCATTTTCAGCAGTGGCCCGAGGAGAAAAGCTCCACATAATCAAACATACAAAAGGTTACACAAGAAGTTAGAAAACAATTAGAATATATATAAAAAAGTGATAATATACCTTATGTACATTGGTTTAGAAGTGTTCCCTAGTATGGACTCACAGTTCTCATGGACAGACATACAAAGGTTACACAAGAAGTTAGAAAACAATTAGAATATATAAAAAAAAAGTGGTAATATATCTTATGTACATTGGTTTAGTAATGTTCCCTAGTAGGGACAGTTCTCACGGACAGACAAAATTACAAGTAAGATTGTAATTCACAGTTAGCCCCTAGCAGGGACTCACAGTTCTCATGGACAGACGCAATTACAAGTAAGATTGGATACATAGCATGGTGATGTAATTAGATGTTATGATAATTACTGATTATGCTATGATAATTACTGATTATGCTATTGTTTTATAACTTAATTTGGGTTGGTACATGGACATAGCCAGTTCAATTTGAGATACTGTTTGAGGTTTTTTTTGAAGAGACTTTTGGAGGATTGTAGGGTTGTATAGTTTAGCAAGGCATTCCAGGTTTTGCCAACAAAGTTGGTAAACAGAGATTCACCAGCTGAGTTATTAGCTTTATGGGTTTGGATCAGTAATTTGTCGGCTGACCGTAGGGATCTCAGGTTGCTATATGGCTTAATAATATTTATAAGAGAGGGGGTATTTTTAGGGTGGTACAGAACTTTGTGCACTATTAGGAGTTAATTGAATTGAATTAAGCTGGGCAGTTCTAGCCATTCTAATTGTTTCAGGTTCTGGCAGTGATGGGTTCTATAAGTGGAGACAGTGGTGAATCTGGCAATATGGTTGTAGGTATGGGACAGCTTACTTAGTTTGGTTTTATTGAGGTTTGAGAGTACAGGTGAGGCATATAAAAGAGTAAAGAGTAGGTGTGATCAGACAATTTCAGTCTTAGCCAGTGGGGTTAAGAATGTCTTGTTTCTATACAGTGATCCAAGCTTCTTATTGATGGTCTGTATGGTTTTGTAGACCTGTAAGTCAAATTTGAGATTACTGTCTATGATAACTCCTAGAAGTTTAGTGTGTTGATCTGGGGAGATAGTGGTGCCATTGTTAGACGTGACAGAGAATGAAAGTGTGGCAGATCTACTAGTGGAGGTGAAGAGTAGAAGTTTAGTTTTATTGGGGTTTAGTAGTAGGCATTGGTTTCCGAGCCAGTTCTCAATAGTGTTAAATGTATTTTGGGTTAAGATTTGTAGTTCGGATGGGGAGGTGGCTGAACAGATGAGAGTGGAATCATCTGAATATTGAATACAGGTAGCTTTAGGGATAGCAGTGTGAAGATTATTGATACAAACAGAAAAGAGTAGTGGGCCTAGTATGGAGCCTTGAGGGACACCAAGTATGAGAGGTAGCTGACTGGAGAGTTTGCCCTGCCATAGTACTGCCTGTTGTCTACCAGTTAGGTAGGACTGGAACCACTGGATATTATTCATGTTTTAGGGAAATGGATTTTAGAGAAAGAATGAGAAGTTCATGGTTGACCATGTCAAAGGCTTTTGATAGATCAAGGAAGAGGGCGGAGGCTAGCCTATTGTCATTTCTGTTATTGTTTATGGCATTAGTAAAGGAAAGGAGGACTGAGGTGGTGCTGTGATATGGCCTGAAGCCATACTGGGGGTTGGATAGTAAGTTATTCTGTGTAAGGTATTACATTAGTTGCTTGTGTACACATTTCTCCATTATTTTAGGCTAGTGGGGAAAGAATGGCAATGGGTCTAGAGTTGGACATGTCTATTGAGCTACCACCTTTATGGAGTGGGATGACATGGGATATTTTCCAGAGGGAGGGGATAGCATTTTCGGATAAGGTTCTGTTAATAAGGATATATGTGGGATATGCAATGGCATCTGCAGCTATTTGTAGGTACTCTGTAGGGAGGAGATCAGCAGAGAAGGTGGTAGGTTTTAGTTTTTTTAGGAGAATTTTAATAAAACTAGTGGATATTGGTTGGAGGTTAAATTTGGGGTGATTTTTGGATAAATTAGGTGCATAGTTTAAGTTTGTGGAGGTTAGGTGATTTGCTAGGGATTGTTTTGGTGAAAAAGTTATTATAAGCGTTAGCTATGGTCTCTGGGGAACTATGGGTATGGTTAGCTGGGCTTGGGGTGGTAGAATGTCCTGGATGAAGTAGTTGATTTAAGCCTGCCCAGAACTTTTGGGGGTTGTTTTGGTGTTTTTGTAGGAGATTATGGTAGAAGCTTTTTTTATCCAGTAAAATAGATTTTTTTGTGTCATTCCTGAGTTGACGATGTTTTAGATGGTCAAGTGGGGCTTTGGTTGTTCTCCAGCTGGCCCAGGCTCTGTTTCTAGCTTTGATTTTAGATTTGGTATCTTTTGTGAGCCACGGTGCTGTGTTTGATCTAGATTTTATTGTACACGCTGGAGCATGGGAATCAAGGATACTTAGGAATTTAGTGTTAAAGTGAGCTACAGCCTCTTTTAATGGTAGATTTTTTAGTTTTGACCAGTCAACTGTTTGTAGTTCATTTAGGAATATTGCAGTGTCAAGGTTTTTTCGGTTTCTCACCATTTTATATTTGGTCTGGTGAGAGTTTTCTACCTTATGTTTTATGATATAGGTTAGAAAATGGTTGCTAAGGTTCTCAGTGAGAGTGCCAGCAGTATACAGTTGGGGTTGGCTGTTAACTGGGGTCCAGTCCAGGATACTTTCCCTGTTGGTCGGTTTGTTTATCCTAGTGGGAGAGGTTATGGTCTGTTTAAACCCAGATAAGTTTATAGGAGTGAGGGGGGGTTCAGAGGAGCATGGGTGCCAGTTGGTGTTAAAGTCACTAAGAATTATGGTTTCTTGGGGATAAGTAGTGGATAACCAGTACAGGATATCCTCTATGGTATTTAAGTTATTGCCTGGTTTAATGTATCCACAGATGATGTTTAAGCATTTGTACTGGTTAATCTGTAATTTGGTTATGAGGAGTTCAGCATTGTTGAATTGGGGTGGTTGAATGGTGTCTCCATTAACAATTAGAGTGTTTTTGTAACGGGCTGCTATCCCACCTCCTTTCTTAGTAGCACAGTCTAACCGGTGTATATTATATCCTGGGGGGGTAGTATCTCATTGTCGGTAGTACTAGGTTTTAGCCAGGTTTCCAAAAGACACAATGTCTGGGGAGTGGGTTGCTAGGAGGGCGTGTAGGTTGGAAATCTTATCGTTAATACTTCTAATATTTAAAATACACAAAAGCAGTCCGGACAAGCACTGTAAAGCCCAAAAAAACGTTAAAGTCCTTATTGTGAAGGCTGTTTGCAGTACAAGCTGCAACACTGAAATTGAAATCCACTTGCACGTATAAAGCCACACTGAAGTCGGAAAAAACTTGAACCTTAACGCATTTTATTATTAAAACAAGCGTTTTGCTGTGGTTAAAACTACAGCTTCATCAGAGCAAAGTAGAATGCAGTGTCAGAGTCAGGTTTTATGCAACACACTGCATGTAATTAGTAATGCAATCACAATGAAGGCGTGTTAGCAGCATTTCTTGCAAAAGTAAATTCAGGGAATGAAAGCTCTGTTTAGGAGCATTCTCAACATTTATGTTTTATGGTTTCCAACTGTTTTAAAAGTATGAAACTACACACTTTTGAGAATGCTCCTAAACAGAGCTTTCATTCCCTGAATTTACTTTTGCAAGAATGCTACACGCCTTCATTGTGATTGCATTACTAATTAAGGCGGGTGTGTTGCATAAAACCTGACTCTGACACTGCATTCTACTTTGCCTCTGATGAAGCTGTAGTTTTAACCACAGCAAAACGCTGTTTAATAATAAAGTGCATTAAGGTTCAAGTTTTTCACTTCAGTGTGGCTTTATACGCAAGTGATTTATTTCAGTGTTGCAGCTTGTACTGCAAACAGCCTTCACAATAAGGACTTTAACATTTTTTTGGGCTTTACGGTGCTTGTCCGGACTGCTTTTGTGCATTTTACTGGTTTTCGTTTGTTTGCTTTAACTTCTAATATTTAGGTGAAATGCTAGGAGGGAACTACTAGAGTAAAAAGGGGTAGCTTGACTGTGGGGGTTGTGTTAGGGGAGTGAAGGTTATTGGGTGTGGGTGAGCCAGGGTTGGGATGAATATCCCCATGTGTTATAAGGTTATAGTGACAGGATATTCTATGCTTTAGGAGTTTGTTTATTAGTTTTATATAGTCTTTGTCTTTAGGATTGTGTTTTGTGGTTTTACAGGGGTGATATATTATTGAGGGTCGCATATGCAGTTTGCTGGGGATGGCACAGTGTTTGGTGCTATGTGTGTAGTCGTGGGTGTCTGTTTGACCTTGTGGGTAGTGAATACCATGGTCAAGTATTTGTTCATAGTCAGTAAGATGGTAAAATAGAAACAGTATAGGCATTAGGGTAATTAGTATTTTTTTACTTGTTTGCATTTTGTTAGGGGAGGTGGGCCAAATTTGATGGTTGAAGAATGGAAGAGAAGAAAATAGGTGTGGGGGGAGGGCTGTTCAGTGATTGGATCTTAGTATGAGGTTGGCTGAGTATATTTTAAATATAGGAGTAGTGGGGGTTGGTGGTTATTGGGGGCAAGGAAGGGAGCAGAGTGAGCCCGAGTGCAGCGAGGATGAGCGGAGCGGGACTAAAACTGACTCCAATTATTTCCCTGGGCTTATGGTATGTTAAGGTAACATTTTGGCTGTATTTAGATTTGTTTCTTTTTACACCAAATGTTTAGGCTATTTTTAATCTATAGGTTATACACTTGCAGGATAAATTAATACCTGCAGGGCATAATTTTCTGGGCTATGTGAGGGAGTGCAGGGTAAAATTACTGTTATAGCAGTTTAACCTGTTTGAGGAAAAATTGGGGTGGGGGAAGAGAGAAGGCACTAGGAGTGGTTAGAGGAGGACCTTGATTGACTCAAGACACCACACCAGAGGTAAGTTCAATGTAAGGGCCTAAAACCTGCACTCAGCACTTAATGTTAGTTATGTTTAGCAGGAAAGACAGACCAACAGTATGCACTTTTGAGGATTTTTACAAGGGTTACTTGTTCAATATCAGATAAGTAAAACTTTGATACAGAAAATCTATGTTTGTGTAGAAAGCCAGAAAGGTACAAGGTATACCTGTAAAAATTAGGGTCAGAGACACTAATGCAAGAGTCAGTGTACTTTAGTTACAGGGGAAGGAGGTAAACACTCAAGTAGAAAAAAGCCCTATGTCTCTCCAAAATAGTGACTCGCTTAGTTACACAGCACTGTAAGAGTAAGCTTAACAAATGTTTTTTATATGTGTAACCTACTCTGTTTAATTGCTGGGAGAAAAACAGTTTTTGTTGAGACAGTGGTAGCCAAATTGTAATCCTGTAGACACCGTTATGCAGCAGCTGCAGTATGCTAGTGGAGGTAACTAGGAAAAGAGAGAAGCAGAGATTATAGGGTAAACATTAAGGCAGCAACAGGCAGTTATTTTAAAATAGTACATTGAGAAAGGTTTGGGGAGGGTAAAGTAGCAGACTTCAGAGTGGAATAGGATGTATAGCTAAGAACCCTTAGCAAGAGAGCAATGCAGTAAATAAATACTTGTCAGATTTTACAGATGTACCAGAAAAACTAAATCAATCATTCATAATTGTACAACTGGAAAGTTGTCAGTATAAGCAATTCAGGTATAACTAGCACAAGTTATTCAGGACATAAAAGCACTTATTCAGTATGTGTGAGCAATTTAAACATTAAAAACATATGCAGCAAGTAGTAGCTCCGATTATAACTTTCTCTAGGTACAGGTTCAGTTTAAACACAAATATTACCACAGAAATTCAGTTAAGTCACTAGCTACTTATAGAGCTTCTGCAACAAAAATTGAGCAGGCTGTATCAGAATTTAGCATCAGGTCATTCAGTTACACACAAAAACAGTAAAAAATCCATACAATGAAGATACTTACACTGTGAGTCACATCAGGTCAGCTGGCAAAGGGGGGGGGGGGGTCTTAAGCACCTAGATTTGAAAACGATGCCTGTATTTAGTTGTAGCAGTTTAACCTGTTTGAGGAAAAATAGGGGTAGGGGAAGAGTGAAGGCAGTAGGAGTGGTTAGGGGCTAACACTGACTCCAAGTATTTCCCTGGGCTTATGGTATGTTAAGGTAACGTTTTGGCTGTATTTAGATTTGTTTCTTTTTACACCAAATTTTTAGGCTATTTTTAATCTATAGGTTATACACTTCTACAAAGAAAATAAAGAACTACTTGCCAATATTGTTGTTGTGACATATGATGCAAACATCTTAAGTTACACTCTGTCAGGGTGGTATAAAGAGAAAGTAGTGCCAAACTTTTCTTAGCACACTGACATCTAAAACTATCTTTTGGAAATGGTGTTAGAATGTGAAACATTCAGAGATGATGAAACAAAAACAGACCAGCCTGCAATCATAAGGCAGTAGTTCTTTGTCATGTTACTGAACTGCATGGAAAAATTAACAGATACTTAAAGAGATATGACAATATTAAGCACATAATATTTCCTCTGATAGCACAGTGTACAACACTTCTTCAGAATAGCAAAGAGCAGACTTATTTTGATAACTGGGTAAACCCACTTATCAAAACTGTTTTTCTAAAAGTGACCAAGTGCCCTTTAAAGTCAAAGGGTAATTAAGCAGAGAGTGAGGAAATCAAACCCAGGAGTATAGAATGAAGCTTATTAACAGTTTATAGCCTTACCCCCGGATTCACTATCCCATGAAAGCGGCCGTTTAGGAGCAGAACAGCAGTGCACCAGGCATATTAATGAAGGCGCCCTGCCTGAGCTCCTAAATGGACACGGAGCATGTACGAGTGCAGGGGCATGTCTGAGAGCAGAGCTCTCAGAATATACATGCCCCTGCAAGCAAGAACAGCAGGTTAGCAATAAGAATGAGCGAGACCGCTCATAGCTGTTCGCATACCCCCAGCAACATCCCCTCAAGTATATAAGAACAATAGTGAAAATATAAATATAAACAAGCTAATTTTTTTATCAAACAAATAAAATTTAAACATAGGTGCACGGGTTTGCCCATTGCTTAGCTATGTTTATTGTAGCTTAAATGGCACAAGAGAATAAAAATCAAGATATATGCAAATGAAGCAGTACTGCAATACTGTAGTGGGCAGAGCATTCGCCTTACGAGCTGTCATTCCCTTTTCGAGTCTCACTCCAGTACATTCCATTTTCAAAGTCAAATTACTTTATGAGCAATATTTTTAGTTGCATAACCTACTAAATAACATATATTTGTGAACTGGTGTACTGCATTAAATGCAGATGTGAGGTGTCATTGTCATAATGTTGTAAAATCCACAGATAATCACAAGTGCCCCATACAGTATATGTACACAGGAATCAGGGATACAAATCAAAAGTAAAATGTGTAATGAATGATAAATCCATTGAGTGTCCAAATCCACCACCTTCTCAAGAACAATTTTGCATTACTGTCTAAATTAGTGCTTGGGTAACCGAGAGTAAGCACTATTAAGCAGGAGTAAGCATATTTAAACAATAGTAAGTGAGTTTAAACCCGCTTGGCGAGGGTAAGCAATGCGCATACAGGTTAAGCAATATTGAAGCTAACTCTCTGTAAGCATATTTAACCAGAGGTTAGCATTGCTTCCTGTCGCGTAAACCCACACAAACCCACTCAAACCCGCTTATAGTTGCTTAAAAGTGACTTAATCACTCTGTATGCAACAGCCGCTGTTCTGGCCAGAAACAAAATAAGCAGCCATTGCAAGTCTTGAACCCAGGACCCTGTACACTATAGTCACAGTAGTTAACCAGTAAGCCATCACAGCAGTACATAAGGTTGAGGTATCACCAAACAGATCCTCACTATAAGAAAATCAAACTTAACATGTGTAAGGAATCTATATACAGTTTTATGTTGTTTAACCTACTACATAACATAAATATGTGAACTGGAATACTGCATTAAGCCCAGATGTGAGGTGTCATTGTAATAAAGTGTTGAAATCCCCTAATAAACACAAGAACCCCATACAGTGTATGTACACATGAATCATGGATACCAAACACATATATAACATGTAATAAATAATAAATCAATTCCAAACAGCAAATAGTATGCAAAATAAAAATTAAGCAATGCTAAGCACTGCACAGCCCCAGTTTAGTAGGTGTAAGCAATGTATAGGCCAGCTAAATCAGTTTGCTCATTGGTATACCACTTTAAGCAATGCCAACCTCAGGTAAGCTGGTTTGCCCATAGCTTAGCATTTTCAAAAACATCCAGTCACAGCAAAGTGTAGGAAATCGGCCTTATTTAAACCCAACAGGTAGGAATACATCTCATAACTGGTTGCACCTTTCTCCTGTAGGCACTATGACTGGTATGGGAGGGGGTGTGTGCTTTCGGGTGCAGTGATGGGACATTCAGGAGTCCAGAGTCATGGCAGGGCTCCTTGTTAAAGACCATGACCAGAGACTGCTGTAGGGCCAGTACCAGGGTTCCCAATACAAAGCAGAAGCCTGGGACCATCTCGCCTGTGACCTCATAAGTGCCACTGGCATACTTCAAACTGGTAAGCAGGTCAGGCATCACTATGCCAACCTGAAGTGGAGAAAGGGGGATCTCTTGGATCTGTGGATCCAAGAGGCTAGGAGGATGGGATGGGGGATGTCCCAGCTGTGTGTAAGTATCAGTCCACTACCTATTAATAATTGCCAGCTTATGTATATTATGGATAGGTATGGCTAAATATTCCTCTTACGTCTTTCACAGTGGCAGATGAGCGGGCTGTGAACCAGGAAGCCCGTGCCTGTAGATTGCAGTGGTTGCGACACGAGGCAAGTTAGTAATACTCTTGCATGTACTGTCATAGGAAATAAATCTAAAAGTAGTAGTAAGCTAATCGCCTGTATAAAACCTGTATTGTCTAATGCATGTACTGCATACACCAGAGAATATGGCAGGAAGAGTCTCATATAGGTTGTATGTAAATAAAAGTTTTACAGCCTGACAATAAAGGTCTAACTGCTGGACTGCCTATGTTTACTCTGAAGTCATATGGTAATGTTGAGTTGTAATCTCTTAATAGTACTGTTGTATTAAGCACTGTTACCCGCACTGTGCTACATAAATAAAATGTGTAGGAATGTCTGTATATGACTGTTGTAATCACAAGAGGTCATATAGTCCAACTGAGAGAGACTTAGACAAAATACATTGAAAAGATAGACAACATAATCCAAATAGCAGACTCAACTGAGATGTGAGCTGTTGTATTTTTAACACACACAGCCATGGTTTGAATCCTGGGAGTGGTAGTCGACTGTATGCAGAATCATACCCAACAACTGTACAGCTATGTCCAGAATGTCCAGTTCATAGGCAATATCCGCTGTCTGTCACCCTGTCGCCCTGGCTAATCATTGAGATAATCCCAGACATTTAGGCAGCAAACAATGACATACAACTGATTGTCAGACATCTATAAGAACAAACCTGTCACTCTAGCAACTCCCCAAAATGTTATGAGACTAATAAGCCAAGTATGTCCCATCTCCACCCCCATGTTGTGAAGCTGTGACCAGAGTGTGTGCAGTAACAGAGTGAGACATATGTGCATAATACTAATGTGGAATCTGGTAATATTTGTGGCAACATTCAGGTAGTGTTAGCAAACATTGTACCACAGGTCTGTCAGATGTGAA
>NC_056729.1:1603168986-1603186486 GCF_019279795.1 Protopterus annectens
ATACTTTTCCAATAGAGTTAGAGAACAAGGATTCGCCTGCTGAGTTTTTTGATAAGGTAGTACTAATCAGCATTTTGCTTGAGGAGCGTAGATTCTTGAGATTATTATATGGTTTAATGAGGCTAGAGAGTATAGGAGTGTTGCTGGGTTGATAAAGAGTCTTATGGGCTATTGAAAGTTGATGAAACTGAAGCTGGTTAAGAAATTCTAACCAGCCTAGTTGTTTTAGATTCAGATAGTGATGAGTTCTAAAAGGAGAGCTTGTAGCAAATCTAGCAATATTATTATATGATATAGCTAGTTTGCTGAGGTTATTTTTAGAGAGGTTGGTGTATATGGGAGAAGCATAGAATAGGGTTGAGATTAAGTGGGTTCTGGCTATAGCAGTCCTAGCTGCTGGTGTAAGAAAGGGTTTGATTCTGTAGAGGGATCCTAGTTTTCTGTTAACTAATTTTATTGTGGTATTTATGTGAGTATCAAAGTTTAGGTTATTGTCAATTGTAATTCCTAAGAGTTTGGTGGTTGGGTCAGGAGAAATAAGAGTACCATTATTGGATGTGAGAGGGATATGTAGAGGGGTGGACTTTTGGGTTGGTGTGAAGAGTAATAGTTTAGTTTATTGGGGGGTTGAGGAGGAGGAGGCAGCGGTTAGAGAACCATTGTTCTACAGTGTTGAAAGCTTTTTGTGTAAGAGACTGAAGTTCGGCCTGGGAAGTGGCTGAACAGATTATAGTAGAGTCATCTGCATATTGAATGCAGGTGGAGAGTAGAATGGCTAAATGAAGGTCGTTGATATAAATGGAAAACAGGAGAGGGCCTAGTATGGAGCCCTGTGGAACACCTAGTGAGATAGGAAGATGATTCGATAGTTTATTTTGCCAGAGTACAGCCTGTTGTCTGTTTTCAAGGTAAGGTGTGAACCAATTCATACATAGAGGGTCAAGTGAAAGGGACTTCAGTATGTGTAGAAGGAGTTGGTGATTAACCATGTCGAAAGCTTTAGATAAATCAACAAACACTGCAGAGGAAAGAATATTTTTGACACAAGACCTGTGTGGTGGACAGACAAAACATAACAGGCACACCTCTGGCCATCATATGGATAGGCCCACAGTTGAGAGCTATGCAGACAGACTGCATTCCATGTTAAACTAGTATGTACACACAAACCATGTAACACTGGTGCTATACAATGTATATAACACTACTCACACTCTGTAGTTCTGGAACCTCATACAAATATGTAGCTGATCTGAGTCTGCAAGCCCTCTTGTAAGAGGTATTGCTACCTGCTGTCTGTAACACTGCTTCCCACACATAGCAAGGATGTCCAACCATACAGGAAAGGTAAAGGGACCACACCCACATGATGTAGGGATTTATAGTAGTGGGTTGTCATGACAGTGGTAATTGGAAGTACTACACAGCATGCTGCATGTAGGTAGCAAGTGCAGGACACTGACTGGTGCAGAGGCCATCACCTGATCATGTGCAACAGCTACAAAATCCAGGCTGCAATCCATTCAAAGCAGCTCAATCCATTTACTGGAGAGAGAACAAGATAGAGAGAGAGAGAGAGAGAGAGAGAGACAGGGGGTGAGTGAAAGAAAGAAAGAAACAAAGAAAGCTAAAGGCCAACCCAAGGGCAAAGGAAAAATAAAAGCAACACAAAACAAAATATTGCAAGCAAACTATCCAGAACAGACAGTACCCACAACAGGTATGTGAAGCATACATGCATGTAATTGACTATAGTACTTGGTCCATAATAATGGGATAGATGATGTGGAATGATTTATATGTGCCATCAGGTGTAGTTGTTGTAATGATGCCCAGCTAAACAACTGCTATGGACAGTAGAGTCTGCCCCTGTGAGTAGTGGCCCATACACATCAACTGTGCAGAGCAGCACTGACTGACAAGATGTAAGCCATCATAGTGTGTGTTGTGTAATGGAAAACATGTATATTACTGTGGCTGGTGGTGGAAGTAATGCCATAATGATGGACATGTTGGTTCCAGAAACCACCACTTGCAGGACACTCAAGTTATCGTGTAATGTAGCATGCTGAAATGCCATCAGTATGTAATAGGCTTACCTGCAATCTGTCCCTGTATATACCCCCCTAATGTTAGACTGTGTCCATATGTGGCACCTCCTGTGTTGTAGCAAGGCAGAACAGTGCAGCTGTGCAGGAAGGAAAGTTAGAGATTGTGGACCTGATGTCTGAATGTACCCCATATATATATATATATATATATATATATATATATATATATATATATATATATATATATATATATATATATAAATATATAAACACATATATACAACAAAATACATATCTACAAATATATATATATATATATATATATATATATATATATATATATATATCTACAAAATAAATATATATATATATATATATATATATATATATATATATATATATGTCTACATATATACAAACACACACAGATATGTATATAAATACATGTCCCCTATTTTTGTATCACAGTGCTGCATGCTATGTGTGAGGGAACATCACACATATCAATACACACACACACATATATATATACAGCAGTAAGTGAGTGCAACATGGATGGTTATGTCACATGTGAACCCCTTGTTGGGACCACACTGCCCTTGTCTGTGAAGGTGGGAATGGGAATTTGGGGAAGGATAGCAGGTATATTTGTGGAGGTGGGTTGGGTTGGTAGATAGAGAAGACAGCCTACAGGGGTGGTATATGACACATGTGGTGGGTAAACACCCTGGATGGTGAGTGTCATCTGCGATGTGGAAGCCCCATGAGCCCCCATATGGAAAGTATGAGAACAAGGCCCCCACCCATTGCAAGTCACAACAGCAGCTTCACGGCCCTGAAGGTGCCTGTGCTGGTGGCTGAGCAGGAGAAGCATGTGGACCCTGTGATTGTGTACTGAGAGCCTCAAGATGCTGTAGCACATCTCCCATGTCTCTGTGGAGCTTCCTATGCACCAGACCATGGACCTGACCTTGGGTGACAGGATCATGTCTGTGTGTGCCTCCGGGGGTGGGGGGGAGACATCATCGTCTGAGGTGGTTCCACCTAAAATAGTGCCTAACCAGTAGATGAGGAGGCCCCACGGTGAGTCCCACATGTGATGTGGTCTGGTAACATGGCCAGATGAGGTGGGAGAGGTGGTTCTGCTGGCAACTGTTCCCTAAACATGCTATTGTGTCACTGTTATAGAACATATGTGGGTAGTAATAGTCTACACAATCTCAGATCATGCCCAAAAGCATGCATAGATATCCCCAATAACACATAACGACATATGTGCAGGAATCACATAGCAAACAGACCACATGCATATATGGAACCATAGTGGCCCTCACAATGGCATGCAGGTGACATTGTCCATAACAGGCCAGCTATGATAGTGTCCCCACAGGGAACATGGCTGCAAACACATAGCACAAAGTGTGGTACAATACGATATATGTCCCAATAGTGGGTAAGATGTAGCCATACCTATTAAGTCATGTGAACAGTTTGTTGTTGCAGATATGGTGGGGGGAGACAGAGATGTGTATTAAGAACAATGGTAACCTTGCTGTATGAGTTGCTCAGACCTTTTTCCATCTTTATGTCTTTCAGGCAAAATGTCACATGGCAGATTACCTGTCTATTCAGCGGACGAAAATTAGGTCATCATCAACCACCTGGTACAGCACTACCAGGTGCTGTTTGGCAGGACAGCCCATGAGCAGCAGGAGTGGACCACCCTGTGGAATGATCTAGTCCACAGGGCCAATGATGGTGGCCTGCATAACCACAGTTATGAGCAGGACCGGTATCATTGCAGTGACCTGCTTTGCAATGCCCACCGGCATGCTGCTGCAGTCTGGGGGGATCATCTTGCAACAGGGGGGGAGGTCATGCCGTCCATCCCCCTGACACGTGTTGCGGAGCTCCTCACCAGCCTCGTGGCACCCGCCTGCCCGCACACACAACAATTGGAGGAGAGTATAGTGAAAGTGGGTTCTACCCACACACCAGCAGAGGAGCATGCAGGTAAGGCCACAGGGAAAATCAGTACACCACTGTTGCATATTCATTTGCATCTCTACAGGTAGATCATGCATATGTGAGATGACATATATATATATATATATATATATATATATATATATATATATATATATATATAGTCTGTTGCTGCGTTGTAGTAATAAACAGATGTCCATAAACTGTAGTATTTTGGACTTGTACTGTTGATGTACTGTAATGCTGCACCTGCCCTGTACCAATGCCACACCTGTGGCTACTGACATCACATCTCTCACACACTTATGTAGGTCCCTCTGGTATCCCTCCAAGGCAGCAGCCTGTAGCTGGTGAGTATGGTTTATGTTCAGACTTACCAATACACCGGTCATGTTATGGCTATGGTATATTCCATACACACATTTAACACACCTACCCATAATGCATGCTGTGCATGTTCACGTATTGTTGCTGTTAACTGCACTGCATCACAGTGGTGACCATGATGGTGCATCTGAAGGGTATGTCAGACACCTGCAATATAACTAACATCCTGTCATTGCAAAATGTGTCCACAGAGATGAACATAATGGTGAGACAAATGGCCTACAGTAGGGACATGTGTGAAACATCACCCTTATACAGTGCTACAGCAGTGTATATACCAGTATTACAATGGCAGCTGTTACAGATCTACACTATGGCATATCATAATACTGTGGTCCACAACCCTTAATACTTGTAATGTGTTCCCAACATGAGCAATGAGTGTGTAATATGGAATCGTAGGTTAGGGCAGAAATATGGGGAATACATACCTTCACAAACACTGGAGGCATATGTGTGCACACACTCCAGATAAAATATAGTGGAAGCAGCTGTTGAGGTACTGATTGCATGCTTTTGTTATGGAAATGCAACTTTCAGCAAGTACATGTCCCCAATGTCACACCACGTATTGGTCTGCTGTCCAACACGTTTGGCCATAAAATGTGCACACTTACCTGCAACACAGGCAGCCGAGGCTTGCACACATTTTACATGACATGGCGTGGGCCCCATATCTGACAGGTAGCACCCATGAGCTGAACTTGTAGCCATACCTCACCATTGCATATACCATGGCAAACAGTGTAGACAGTCATTTATGTGGCAAGGGTGTATGGGACAGAAATGATGTAGAAAATAAACAGATGGACATCCAAGACAGACGATGTCACATCTAGCAAACTGGTTATGCAGGCTGCCTAGTAACATGCCACAACACTGAGGGGGTTGCAGGAATGTTTAGCAAGTACTGGCTGTGCAGTACCCATGTCAGCAATTGCCTGGACTCTGCAAAAGTGTGGCCTATGGGTTAGGGTAATTAGATGTGACAGATGTATCATAGGAAACATCAGCCAGGCCTCTCTACAGGTAGTGTATGCATAACAGAAGAGGTCCCCAAACGTCATGCATTGCAGTGTGTACTGGTGTGCCATGCGCATGCTGGAAACCTTCAGACAGTATCATGTAAGATACGTGTGCTGCACAACCAATGCCTCACCCCACCTCAGGCCCACCATCCCCATCTGTACTGTGCCAGTGCCAGTGTACATCTGTATGTTTGCCATTCATTATCTGGGACTAGACTGTTACACGTGGTGTTCAGTGTCTGGGATACTGAAAACTGACACAAATGTGTAGGCCATAGTTGTCAAGCATCTGCAACAAGGCTGAAGGTGGGGAGGGGGTGTCATCATGACACACCAATTCACTGCAGCAGGGATCCTAAGGATGCCACAAATGGCTGTATCTGCACACAGTCAGGGTCAGGAACTGTGGCAGACGTAACCCTGACTCCAAAGCAATAGTGACGGCAGTGTGTGAACTCCAAGGGATGTGCACATGAGTTGACCTTGCAATAATGCAGAGTTGGGGGACATGTGTAGGTCAGACTGACCACATACTGGCAAATGCAGATGGCCCATACTAGTATACCCCTGGAAGGAATAGTGACTGCTGTAGTACACATAACAGTAAGTGCAACAAACCATCATGATAAGTGTATGCATCGCGGTCAGCATCAGCACAACTAACACATTTGTTAGACAATGCGTTTGATTGTAAAGGACATATGTCACATATCAGGCTCATGTAATGTTAACATATGCAGTGATGTGGTCCCATGGCATATCAAGGAAGAGGGCGTCATATCAATAAGGGTGTGTACACTCCCCATAGCCACTGTAAGGCTTGACGGTTGTCAGTGTAATCGTATTGTATTGGTCATACATGCACCGCTGATGTTGACATCTGTAAATCAGACATCAGGCATTCACAAACGGCATCTGTCCACATATTATCCCAGGTATGTGTCGGACAAACACATAGAGGCTGTGAGCATTAGAGCAGACATAACTGACACAGTAATACACATTCAGCAATGGTGTGTACACCTGTGAGGTATGGTGCACAGTACATGGCAAGGTGCAGAACAGGTGCACAGCAATACTGTGTACATGGGTGTAGTGTTTTCCAGGGGAAGGGGAATCACCTACTAACACAGCCCATGCATCACACACATGTATACTGTTGCTAACATAGACTGACTATGGCTGCACTGCATGCTGTTGAGTACCATATGTTATGCATGTTGACAGATGGGTAATGGGAGGTCTGTGTGTACTATCTTTGTGCACCCTCACCTGTAGGTGTGTGTGGAGGGGGGTTATTTTGTCTGTAAGTGCAATCTGATGGAGTGGAGGGGGCTTGATGCATGTAGGATGTGTGTGTGCATGTGTGTGTGTGTCTGTTTGTGTGGGTGTCCATGTATGCACATGTGTGATTATGGGGTTGTTCATATGTCAGTTCTTCCCTTTGGAATCGTGCAGTACATGGACATGGACTGACACATGAGACACCAGGAATACTTGCCTGATATGCAATCTCAGGACAGCTGATAGTATAATAAGATCTGTAGCATGGAACATGCAGTGGGAGGGAAACTAGACACCAGGTATACTGTTAAAATTGCAATCAGCAGAAAGGTGAACGACTAGCCACATATGCAGCACTACAGATGCATTGGGGAATTATTAGACAACAGCAGGGAGTGTATCCCTATATTACTGTTCCCCACATAATAAGTAGATTGAGCAACACATCTTGCATCTACTGAGCAATAGTTACATGTGACACTCCAGTGCGTGACATTCTTGAGTGACCGTAGTAGCCCCTAACATATGGGGGCCATGCTCACAATGTCCGGACATACCCAGGGTGAACACTGGATGACAGCAGTAAGTCCTTCTAAAACCTACTACAATCAAGTCAAAAAGATAATGGAGTAACAGGTCATGTGTTGTGATCACTTGTATAGGCATTTAGAAGACTGATATGTTAATGAGTGGTATTAATGAGTGCATGTTTCCAAGTGTGATGCAGGATGGGGAACTTATGTGAATAAACTTTGGACACTCTGTAAACTCGGGGGCAGATAGTTATTATGGTGGAATTTCAGTGTGTGTGTGTGTGTGTGTGTGTGTGTGTGTGTGTGTGTGTGTGTGTGTGTGTGTGTGTGTGTGTATGTGTGCACTGTTATGCAATGCCGTACAGGTCTTAAAGTGCATTTCTTGTTTTCCCCTCATAGGTGGCGAGGTGGGTCAGGGACCCTTGCATGCAATCTGATGTTGGTGTTCATACAGACAACAAAAATGATGATAGGTCTGATGAGGCACGGCGGGGTTGCCAGAGGCCGAAACTGCACCATCGTTTGACATCCCCCTGTTATCCACCCCAACCCCGCACATAGTCACAGTGCCTATAGATACCCCATCACCAGTGGCCATAGCAGAGGGACAGTTGGCAGTTGGTGGCAGTGCACAGGAGAGTGTGGTATCTATGGCTTCTTTCTCTGGACACAGCAGGCATAGCTGGATGTCTGGCAAGGCACCACATAGGCAGATGTAATGGGGTGGTCATGGGAGGGCTGCTGGTCATCATGCCCCTGGCAGAAGTGCCACAACTGGTACCACCAGATGCATGATTCAGACTGCCATGGGGGTGCAGGCACATATGGAACTGTACACCAGACAGGGTCTGAGGCTGTAGAGGGCTGCTTTCTCATATGTAAGTGATGACATCCATGAACTTACAGGTGCCCTCCATGATTATACAGAGGTCATGGATAGACAGTTGGTTGAGATGGTGGGCCTCATCGACCGTGGATTATCTGTGCTAGAATATGTGGTGGGAGTGGTGTGATGGCCGCGTGGACGCAGGCCAGCAACACCAACAGCTGGCAGTCAACATGGACATGCAAGGACACCAAGCCACTCCCATAGTGGCAGTACAAGCCCCAGAACTGTAGGAGGCACTGTCCACACCACAGCAAGCCATGTGCACATGGCCCTGGCCAGTCCCAAGAGGGTTCTGGTTCCAGCAGACATATGTCACCATCAGGGGAGAGTAGCACATTGAGGCCTGTACCTGGATGTCCCCATGGAACCCCTGGCAGGCTTAGTCTGTGAATCCATGGCCAGAGGTGGTGAACTGCACACCCTGCCAGGTATGGTCTGCAGCTGTCCAAGTAACACCTGTATAGGGCAGCCACATGGCAGAACTGTGTGCAAGCATACCCACGCACACTATACAAACACACCTAGGGCAAACCCATACCTACACACACCACATCACCATGCCCATATCAGCAACTTACACCCCTCACCCACACACGCATGCTGTCAAATGTATGGCCCCCCTAGGTCTCTGGCAAACCAACAACACACTCTGTGTATATGATGATACCTGTGCCACATCGCTGTCATCCATAACATCAATGCAGGGACAGGCTAATATGGTTCTGATGAACACGGTGACTGTGCTACAGTGTACCAATGTGCTGCTGTGTAACATGTTGTTAGCAGTAATGGCTAATGCTTACATGTCAGGTAGTGTAGCTGTCCAGCCATGATGCATTGTAGCTGTTAGTAACACTGAGTGATTGTGGTCTCCATAATGTTACCCATTTGTGTTGTAGGTGTACATGTGTCAGCAGGAGGATGGTCTGCTGTCATATCTCACAAGGGGTATGGCACTGTGGTGACACCATGGCTGTGCCATATCCTGGGTACAGTTGAACACATGTCACAGGTCTGTATACCAGTTACTGCCTGTGCCACATGGAGAGGTGACCCCATCTGGAACATGTATATTCATCAACCTGAAGGTGATCCCTCCACATACATGCACACTCTTACATGGCAACACTGGGACTAGACCCCTACCTAGGTATGTAGTGCTACTGATGTGTGTGGCTTTAATTGCACACACCACATAGTGTTTAGAATGAGGTGTGTTTCAGGTTACATGTTACATGCAGAACATCCCCAGGCATGTTATGGTAATGGGGGATGTAATGGTTGTATATGGACAATACATAGTGTGACATACTATCATATCCACATTAACAGACACAAAACAGGCAGACACACATCCGAGAGACCTGGGCCTATCAGTGCTAAGTAACTTGTCAGTGTGTCCAATGTGTTACAGGTAGGCTGCACACAGCATATGCATAACTGGGCTGGTCTGTGTTATCAGTTACCTGTATGGTTGATGGTGACAGTGGTCACCATGCAGTGGTATATGGGACATGTACCGGGGGTACCATGGTATAATGACAGTGTACACAGCACCCACACCACACTGTGGATATTGTACACACTGGAACCCACGATGACACTCTGACATACCCACCATCACACATTGACCAGGACTGCGATACAACCCATTGTCCATCCCAAGACTGGTACTACAGGGATATGCTTCTAATGCACATGCCACAGGCATAGTAGAGTGATGCATTGTCATGCCTCTCCTATGGGCAGCAGCATCACTATCCATAATACTGTGTGACAATGTGTATTGTAATAGGGGTATGTAGCCTCGGAATGCTGTACCCTACAGATATACACACATGCACACATACACACACTTGCCAGAGCTCAGTCGGTATCCCATGCCTAGCAAACCATTTGTACAACAATGTTGTGCTGGTACTGCAAGGCTCAGGTAACCTTTAGGGAGAGGAGCATAACAGGGTACATGCAATGTCCGGTACTGCAGCAGCCACATCTAACTATGGCAATGGGTGTTGCGGTGGGTGTAAAGGGACTTAGGGTATACCCAACTACAGCTGTACTAACACACAGACACTGATATCCTCAGTAATGCACACATACACATTTATCAGTACTGGGGTGCATCGCTGCAGGTGGTCATAGGTATGTACCTGGCTATTGTCCATGGAGAGATGGGAAGTGTAGGGGATGTGTGTACCGTGGTATCATGCCACCTGCCATGTGCCAGCAGGCAATCTATCTACAGACACCACTGTGGTGACCCTCAGGGTGAGAGTGAAATGCATCAGCAAATCCTCTGGGTTCCTCCTGCAAATGGCCGGTGAGGTGATACAGTTGACATGTATGCAACATGTATTTCAAAACATGGTTAGTGTCTGTGTTGAAGACCTCTACCCAAGCATGTTCTGTTGACTGTGGTAGTGTAGTGGAGGTACCCATGGCATGTGGTGTGTACAGGGTGTTGTGTACTATTTATGCCAGTTATAACACAGCTGGGCAGACATGTCAGTGTTAGTCAAGCATAGGCTGCCTGTACATATCCAAGCTGGATACCTGGCATCTGCACATTTGTACAGGAACTAACAGACATCAGCTTGCCAACTAGCTATGCAGTATGATGAATGTGTCGACAGATAGACGTCTGACACCAATATGTATGCCATTACTACATGTTGGCAGCCCTCACTGACATGTGCTATACAGACAGTAGTCTACACTTAATTTCCACTTGTCAGATCATTATCCAGTAGGAAATATATAATGTGACACAGCTCACACACCAGGAACACAACAGTGCGGACTCAGAGTCCATCTATGCATGCAGGGGTGCTTGTTGCCAGTACTACAATTACCAATCTATTCTTGCTTGGGAAAGCACTGTCAACAGTAGTAACGTCATGATACACTACATGCCAGTGTGATGGCACATAACCTGGGATACTACCCTTGTTGTAACACATTCACATGGATAAGAGTGTTGTACAGATCATATATACTCATGTGTCCCAGACATGACATTCACACCCCTTGCTACTGTACTGACAGCACATAGACGGATGTTATGTACATGGCATTACATACACTTATTACAGATGTAATTACCCTGCTATGTTATCAGACTGGAATGCGAGCACTGGTTACCAGGGCTGAGCTATGCTTAGCAGGTGTCAGCATTGCTGCAATATAACAGTTAAGCACATTTGCTCCCTGGTAAGCGAAGCCTACATGGCGTAAGAGCCCGTATGTTTAACAGTCCATTAGCAGCGGTAAGCTTCACGCAAACCCGTGCAAATGCACTTAAAGCTGCTCAAAACTGCCTTAACCACTCTAAAGCCAACAGCCCTTGTTCTGCCCAGCAACAAAATAGACAACCCTTGCAGGTCTTGAACCCAGGACCCTGTACACTATATTCACAATAGTTAACTACTATACCATGACAGCTGTGAAGACAGTTGTTGTATTTCCAATACATCTATCAGTAGACATATTGAACAGTATTGAACAATCACTGTGACTTTTACAATTGTATAGTATATGTTAGTGATATTATTGTTAAATCACATATGTTGTTATATCTAAATATACACATATTAGATACATATGGTGTGATACATCTGGGAAGGTATACACAACAGTAATGTTTACACATGGCAAGGATTTGGATATATACATATACATATGTAGATATATGCCTACATGTACCTACACATATATATTCATACACATCTGTATAGTGCATCATATATATGGCCATTTATCGATCTCACTGTATAAATATATATATATATATATATATATATATATATATATATATATATATATATGCATCATATATGTACAGATATATCTCATTATGTCGATATATATATAGATATCTATAACTATATGTGCATATATCTATATATCTGTATATGTGTAGACATATATAGATGTGTATATATATATATATATATATATATATATATATATATATATATATATATATATATGTGTGTGTGTGTGTTTGTATATTATGTATATATATATATATATATATATATATCCATATGTATGTAGAAATGTATACATCTTTATATCCATATGTATGTAGAAATGTATACATCTATATATCTATATAGATATATTATATATATATATATATATATATATATATATATATATATATATATATATATATATATATATATATATATATATATATATATATATATGAATAAAGACGTGATGGGATATAAACGAAGCAAGAATTGACAGATGTATTAGATCTGATGAAGCTTATATAGTGAAAGCACTTATCTGTGGATATCTGCCTTTGAATAAATTTGTTTGAATTGATTTGGAGTATATTGGGAATTTATGTAAATTCTTGCATCGTTTATATCCCATCACATCTTTATTCATTATTCTTTTGTTTCTTTGGGATAAAAAGCGTTTACTTGATTCAGCAGCGGTTGTGGTATCTTTTATATATATATATATATATATATATATATATATATACACATACATATATGTTTACCATATGTCCAGAACATGGAGTGGAGTCTTACCTCAGCACCAATAGTCTCAACCTCTTAGTTCAAGGGGATGTCATGTATGTATTGCATGTATATATGTAGACTGTTGTTACTGTAACAGGGGTTGTTTTAACAGACATGTTAGGAGTGGGAGGTCACACCTGCTATTGACATGTACGCCTTCAATTACTGACAGACATCCTAAGGACATCATAGTACAGTACCACTATGTAGATGTTAACAGCCATGTACATGGGTATATCACATAAATACTGGACTACATATGCCCACACAGTTTATGCATTCACACACTCCTGTCTTTCCTGACACATACTAACTGGTGATGCAGAGGTCATATGGCCACATACTACCCAGTACTTAGTGACATACATCTGTACAGGATCTCACTGCTTTGTCAGAAATACACAACAGTTATGGTGGTCCTGCAGCAGTACTTCTTGCAAATATCTGGACATAACATCACACTGGATAATTACACTAAGCTGCTAGGCATGTAACAAAGCAATGTGCAAACTACAGGCAGACTGCCACAACACTGGCCTACATTTCGTATGGAGGAATACACATGTACCTGCAAATATAGCAGGTTCTACAGGCATGTCACAGCACAGAGTAACAGACAACTGTGTGAAAGTGCATACCCACAACCAATATAAACACAGCCACATATGGTATGCAAGCTTAATGATACACTATATGGACTGTCTGATCAACACCATCCTCATATGTGCCACTCACACACTAACCCTACATATACTGGGTCACGACACAGTGTGGTCCAATGCCTGTCTGTGGTATGGGACAGGTGTGTGTTTGGCCCTACAAACATGTGAGTCGATAGGGTACCACACACTGGAGCAGCATGTAACATCAGATAGAACAGGACCAAGAACAATGACATCTACCTTTGTCTGTACACAGGCCAATGTATGTATTTGCAATACACATACTGTCGACAATCGACATAAATACACGAACCCCACTACATAACACACAACCACAGAATGCCCAGATTATGTCCTCAGAAATAACCCCTACTATACATAACATGTCTAGCAGTCTGATATCTGACTGGCTTATCAGGTATGATGTCAATAAATAATGGTGTACAGAACATATGTACCTCTTACTGCATGACATATGTACAAAGGGTGACAGACTTGTGGCTGGAGCCACAAACACTGGGCCAATATTGGCATGTTCCTGTGATACATTTACTGTTGTAACAGGGTTTGTTGTGACATATGTCCTATGAGGGATATGAAGTCAGTGACTGTCATGGCTGTCACCATGTACTGACTGCAATCCTCAGACTATGCTTCTGCAGTTCTAAGATAGGTGATCTGTGAGTAACAGAAGAAACATGGGACTCACACACATTATTACAGTTGGCAGGGTCAGGATTAGACTTCCTAACTAGCTAGTGTACCACAATACAGTAATACGCAGGTATTACATGCACCACAGGGGTTATCAGGATGATGTATGGGCAGAGGGTATGTGAAGGTGTCTGACATTAGAAGGCATGCTTCAGTAGGCCAATGGGAGATGTAGTGAGTGTGAATGGCATCCAAATCATTATACTACACACAAACACAGACACATGTTGCCAGTACTGACATGCATGGGTGCAATGCTTCACAGGTGTGTAGTGGTTGACTGTGCCAGAAGGATGTACAAGGCTAGGTAAAGGGCATACCTTGGCATCAGACCACATGAAAATGGTCTGCAGTGTGGCTCAGGGGTGTAGTGTCTGGATTGGCCCACACAGGTGGGTATTGTATTCAGCATCCAGTCATCTGGGTTACTATTGTATGTGGCCAGTGCTGTGCAATGCTTGTCATGTATGTGTTCTACAGTCGATGACATGGATGGTGTCTGGGATGTGCACATGTCCCATATGCATGTTCTGTGACATGTGGAAGTGTACCTGCTGTGTCTGGGGCATGTTGTGTACACAGAATGTTATCATCAGATGTGCCATTCCTGACCTCATGTGGTGAGAACTGGCAATGGACACCAGGTTGACTCTGCACCTACACTGACAGCATGATACAGGTATTCCCCAGTGTCAGTGGCATCTATCTATACAGGGCATGTGTGTAAGGCATGGTATGTCCTTTGTGGGTTACATTTGCTGTCACTACAGTTGTTGCAGGTGTCCAGTGGGGAACATAGTGAAAGAGCATTGTATGCAATTATGTGCCTATTGCAGTGATGGGACAGGGTGCCATGCCCTCTGTAGTCTACTGCAATCACACCATGGTTACTATATATATATATATATATATATATATATATATATATATATATATATATATATATATATATATACATATATATATATATATATGTATACTGTGGTGGTGGTGCTGTGGTAGCGTTGTCACCTCACAGTAAGACATCCTGTTCGATTCTCAGCTAGAGCGTCTTCTGTGTGGAGACATGCGTGAATAGGCGTACTTTCGTTGAAGGTTGTGCATCAGGGCCGGCAACTCGGCACGTAAAAATCTACTGCCAATCATTAGCAGACTGGAGTTCCGCTGTGGCGACCCCTAACTGAGAAAAGCCGAAAGACACGACGATATATATATATATATATATATATATATATATATATATATATATATGTGTGTGTGTGTATATATATATATGTATATATATATATATATATATATATATATATATATATATATGCAGGGAACTACCAACATAGTGGTTGTTGCCTAGTTGAGTATGTTTGTGTATGAGACATGGGTTGAGAGTGTTCTCTGGGTAATACAAGGGTTTCCTAAATTGTTCACCAGGCCTTGATGTCACATGTAGGGGTATGGAATGTAAACCCCAGTCTCTCTGCTGTTTGACATCTGTTATCCTTTTAAGGTGGGCATTGTGGCATATAATAGGCCCACCACATAAGAAATTTGCAAAAACCACTCCACAATGAGTCTAGTTGTTACACACTCACAGCCACCTCCACACAGGATACGAATAACAAACACACACACACACACACACCAAGTCTCACAGTTGCCATGTTTGGGATTGGAACTCCTACCTAACTAGTACATCACACTATAGCATTAAGCAGTTATAGTACATGCCACAGAGATTACTGAGCTACTTCTTCCCCAAAGGTGTATTTAAAAGTGAATGACATCAGCAGGGTTGCCAAAGAAGGGCAATGGAAGTTGTAATGACTGTGTGTGGCCTCAAAAGCATTGCTCCCTACACAGACAGACAAACACACACACAAACACATCCACACTTGCCATGTCTGGGAATAGAACTCCCACCAAGCTAGTAAATCACACTACAGCATTACACAGTTATAGAATGCACCACAGAGACTACTGGGCTACTCCTTTCCCAAAGGTGTATTTCAAAGTGAATGACATCAGCAACCTTGCCAAGGTTGGGCAATGGAAAGTGTAGTTCATAGGTTCATACATTGATACTAGGCTATTGGCCCAAGGGCCTATACATGCCTAGACATGACAATTCTGTGGCTATGAATTCCCACAATATTTACTTCCCTGCACCCCTGTCTAGCAGGGTAACTGAAATGACTCCTGGGGTAAATGTCCTATCTCCCATCCAATTGTCCAGGTTCCTTTTGAAGAGGGCCAAAGAGGCACTCTGCTTGACATATATGTGCAGTCTATTCCAGAGACTGGGGAGTCTCTGGGTCAGGAACACATCCTTCCTGCATGCATAGTTCATTTTGATGACAGGATTTGGATCCCTGGAGCATGTGCCTGTGAGGATTTGGAATTCTATAAGTGTAGCATGTCCAACAGCTGTGGGTTTGACATGGCATGGTATGTTAAGCAGAGATCGCCTCTGAGAACACTAAACGTGACAGAGTATAGCTGGATGATTTTCAGATGGTCAGCATAGGGCATCTGTTTAGGCCTGTGGTCATTCCATGAGGTATGTCTGCAGCCTCTCTACTTGTTGCAGATGTCTTGTGAGGTACATATGTAATGGACCATTGTAGTCTGTACTGGGTCTACTGAGAGATGCCTACAGTGGGACAATGGCCTCCTTTTCCTGGATGTAAAGCCCTTAGTGGGAGGTGTGCCACATAGGTGGGTTTTCTGACTGTTGTGGTGATGTGGTTATCAAAGGTGAGACCACTGTTCACCTATGTCCCTAAGTCTGTTATCACACTTTAGGTGTTTAGTGCCCTGCCACCAATGTGGTACTTCACAGGTACATGTCCCTTCCCAATGGAGATAACTATATATTTCTTGGCATTGCTCTTGAGTCCATGGCTCAGGCACCAGGCATGTCTTTCGGTAAGGCCCTTCTGTAGAATATCCACATCATGTGGTGATTCAATATTAGCTCCCAGTGTGCAGTCATCTGTGACCTTTGTTTGCCGGTGTCCCTTACTGTTGGACTGTACTTCAGAGCAGTAGATGCTAAACAAGGGTGATGCCAGGATGGAACCAAAAGGTACTCCAACTGTCACTTGTCTGGGGCTCAGGTTGATGTCACCGACATTTACAGTGTGGGTTCTGTCAGTACAGCAGTTGGCAGCCCATCGGGTGACATAGGGATTAATGCCAGCTTGATACATTTAGCTATGATTCCAGACTGTGGTATGGTGTCAAAAGGCTTGGCGAAATCCAGATAGGCTGTGTAAACCACCTTACCCTCACTCACAGCTCTGGAGACATATTCACAGTTGTCATTCAGGTTGAGGTGACATGATCAGCCCTTCACAAACCCAATCTGGTTATGGACCAGTGTTTGCAAGTTGCCAACGGCTTTGTTTGAATTTCCATGATAATAC
>NC_056729.1:1603191486-1603285781 GCF_019279795.1 Protopterus annectens
GTGGCCCTGTCATTGGCAGTACTGGGCAATGGCCACCAGGACATACCTCACCATGCATGCATACTGCCCAGTCTCACACAATATACAACACACACCAACCTAACACACACACAGACCTGCATATTGTACACATGCTACAATCTATCCTGCTACCTTGGCCAGCTCAGGTAATCTGTGCTCCACTGTTATTATACCTACACATACATGTTACCACATTTCTACATAGGATTGGGGGAGCACACCTGACTGTTACTACATTTCTACACAGGACTGGGGGGGCACACCTGACTGTTACTGCATTTCTACATTGGATTGGGGGGGGACACCTGACTGTTACTACATTTCTACATATCATTGTGGGGCACACCTGACTGTTACTACATTTCTACATGGGATTGTGTGGGGGACACCTGACTGTTACTACATTTCTACATGTGTCCTATGGACGCACATGTGGCCCAGCACATTTCCTGCAGTGAGTTTTGTCACCTTGTCTAGTACTGGCTACTATGGTGACATCAGTATTTGTTACAGATCTCATGCTTCCACTATAGGTGTCTACTATCTGCTGGCATTCCATTCAGCCACCCGATTCCCTTGCATGCTCACATCCATACCATAGATACAAGTAACAGCACATACTACTCCATTTGGCAATTGGTAGGAAGAGTGACTTACCTTGTGGCTGTGCCAGTATTGAGGATGGTGCTGGGGGGCTGACTATGTTGGATGCACATAGTGCACTCCCTATACATAGTTAAACACAGGTGGTGTCATGTTTGGCATCCCTTTTACTGTATGTGTGAGTCATAGAGAGAGGTGTCATTCCCTGGGTCCCTACCATGTCAGTGTATGTGCTATGCATTGCCTCTTTGCCAAGGCCTGGGCATACTGGGCGTGCTTCCTTCTGCCGACTGGGGCAGGATCAGGTTGTTCCTCCTCTGAGTCACTCTGTGCCTGTGCAGGCCTTAGCAATGGTAGGGGACTGTGTGGCCCTGCCCCATGCTGTTCCTGCTGCAGCTGTTTCCTCAGGATCATATTGTGTAGCATGCCACATACGATGACAATTTGGGTACATGTAGCTGGTGAGTATTGAAAGGCTTCATCAGATGTGTCCAGGCATTAGAACCGTGACTTGAGCATTCCAAACACATGCTCTATTATGATTCTGGTCTGTGCGTGTGCCTCATTATGGAGTTCTTGTTTGGGTGTGTGTGCATTTCTGATGGGTGTCATCAGCCATGGCTCCAGTGCATAACCAGCATCCCCCACTAGTTGACCATAAGGGATGTCCCCAATGGCAAATCTCTGGTACAGCTGTTTCAGATGCCACATGTGGGAGTCATGATAGCTTCCAGGGAAGGCAGCACACGCATTCATTATAATGCTCTGGGCATCACACACGACCTGGCAGTTGATGGAGGGGAAACCCTTGCGGTTGATGTAGACTCTACCCCACTCACCAGGTGGTGCTTTGATGCATATGTGCATGTAGTCTGTAACACCCACTACCTCAGGGTATTCTGCTGCTTGGTGGAAGAGATGCATATTGTTGGCCAGTGCCTCACAGGTGTTGGGGAAATATATGGGCTCACTGGCATGTGCTGACATGGCATCCAGGAACTGGTGGAGTACCCTAGATGCTGATGCCTGTGAGATCCCCATGATATCCCCAGTTGGTCTTTGGAAGGTACCTGTGGCTAGTATTCTTAGGCCTACACATACCTTGGTATCCACTGGGATGGGTTCCTGTCTGTTAGTTCTGTGTGTGAGGTGTGGCCAGCACAGCTCAACAATTTTCTGTAGGAGGTCCCTGTCCACCCTATAGCGCTCCATTATCTCCAGCTCATGTAGCCCCTGGTAGGTTACCCTGGGTCTGTACCCTCTTCTCCTTCTCCTCACTGTGGGTTGGTCGACAGCATTCTCATCCTCACCACCCTCAGCCTCTTCCACATGTTGATGTATGATAGCTGCTGCAGCCCCTATCATTTTGTTACTTTTGTTTGGTAAAATTTCCCCACTTGTGTACACCAGTGGTGTAGAGAATGTGGGAAAAACAGAGGGTAAGGTGTTTGCATAGTTTATATTAGTGTGCTGGGCTGGGCTGGTCTGCTGCCTGTGTAATTGGCTGATTCTGATACATTTCACCTGCCAGCTATACTAGTTCTCCTTGATTACCTTCCTACTGCTGTTTTCCCTTCCCAATGCCTTCCTATTTAAGCCCGGGGGCACACCGTGCAAACACAGTGCTCAGATTTGCACAGAGCTGCTATTTCCTGGTTTAGTTTTTTTTTTTCCTTTAAAACCCACTTAGGCAATGTAAAGAGTGCTAGGCAGCCTCAGACACACCCCCTTGCTTAGGTCTGCAAAGCTAAGGGCAAACCCGAGCCACAGGTTATCAATAAGCTTACAGTATGCTTGACACCCCCCTATGATGTCAGCTAACTCTTAGGCTTGCACCATGGTATTCCTGCACTTACACAGTTGGGTGCTGGCTAGCACTGAGGGGAAATCTGAGATTTAATATCATTCCCCTCATTTGCACAGGATTGCCTGCTAATGCATAGTTACGGGTCCCACACTGAGCCTTCCCCCTTAGCAACCACTATTCACTGGCCATGTTGTCTTCTGCCTGCCACTGAGTATAATGGCAACATTGTGATTTTTGGATGCAATGCTTATTTCAGGTTTTTTTTTTTTTAATTTCCGGCCCTATCCCGTTTGCATGCCGCTGCCCTACGCTTAAACAGCCGAAATTGGCTAAAAAAAAATAAAAGTAATTTTTTTTATTTTGGCAACTGTTTTCCATGCCAATGGCCATATATTTGGCCATTTCCATGCTTTACACATACTATACCCTTTATTTGGAGCTGTCATGCCTTCGTTTTGTAGTTTGCAGAAATATACTCGGTTACTAACCGAGTACATTTCTGCACACTATACTAGTCCTGAACGGCCAGGTGACAGCTTCCTGGATCGCAAATTCACCTCATTTGCATGGTTTTTACCTGCAAAGGGGGTAATTTTCATACAGGGGCTGTGTCCATGCAGGAATAGTGCAGCAGTGCTTGTGCACATCCCTGGAGCTTATTCCTGGATCGCACGGCGGACATATTGCCTCCAGCAGCTCCTGCACTATTCCTGCACGCCGTGCAGAGCTTGCTGAATCCAGGGGTTAATCTTTCTGTAGTAAAGTGTCAGATTTGCTAAGGCACTTTTAAAGGAAGGATAAAACAAAACCGGATAAAGCAGAAGTAAACAAGGTAACAGTTGGAAAGAAGACTGCAAAACCTGATTATAAAGGACCTAAAACTGTTACAGAATTTATAGAGTACAATAAAGCTAACTAAGATGACCAAGATTTAATACAATGTAAGGAATATGCACAGAACGTGACAGAGAAAGTGCATCAATATGATCATATATTTCTGTTCCCCATTCACAAAAAAAGAAAGAAAAGAAAAAAAACGAAGAAAAAACATTTGAAGAAACATACCGATGAGAGTGAGTCCACAGCATAGAAATCTTGCCAGTAATTACACTCCAACCAGACAATGCTGTTCATCTGATGGTTCCTTCTTCCAACCACACTGAAAGTACTAAAGAATTCAAGAGAAAACCTTCAGCATTTTATCCCTTTAGATTGGAAGCCCTTCCCATTCCAGTATAAGCAAATCAGTTAATAGAAGGAATGCAAGAAGTGTCTTTGCAACTGTTTTAAAATGCATATTACATAACAAGCACATTGTGTTACCTAAATGCTAAAATGTATCATGTCACATTACATGCAAAGACAGCAAGCCATATACTGTATCAAGCTAAGCAATAGACAGTTTGTATAGTATTCCCTTATAGCTATGTGTAACATCTAGTCTTCTTTTTAATTAGAATGCCCCATTAGCCAAGACACAGTATATACAGGAAGAACTACTTGTACAATATAATCATTTCTGTATCTTAAAATGCATTTTTCCTTCCGGCTGCACTATTTAAGTAGCATTCATTGAATACTGTCATCAGACAGTATATGAACACACAGGCACAGCAGGATGCTACCTTTTTTATCAGAAGGCAACCCACCTCTCCATCAACATCATACAGGCAAAGTCCCTATTATACCCACTACTTGTAACTATTAACTAAAATATTACTATATCTTAAGCTTAATTAACTACCCCCCCCCTCCATATTAAGTGTAAAAAGCAAGTTTTCTCTTTATAAAAGTTGACTTTTGCACAGAACAAAATTACTTTACCAGTACAGAATATTGGTTGCAAATTTATCCTTAGGTCTTGAGGCTAAGGAGCAAGAAAGTAGCTAGGAATACTCTTTGTACTCTGCTGAGTACAAGTTTATATACATTACATTGAGAAATCATGTCTTTTTTAGGTCATACTATGTCCACAACTGTCTAAATGAATCTCTTCAATAAGAGTTTCATAGACTGAAGAAACACATCATCCAAAGCCTCCTTTAAAGACCTCATCAGGCAACATCTCAAGGAAAGTTGGCAGTGCCATGATTGCTCCCCAGGCTAGTGAAAGCGGTTAACACATACATACAAAATCTAGAGCGCTTGATAATAGTTTTCAATCTTACTCACAAACACTGGCTAATCTACAATGTATGTACTGTACCTGTGTACTATGTATATATTCTACCTATGTTCCAAATTTCAGCTGTACACCACAAATCTATTAATTACCTTTATTTTTAAAATTAATATTTTTTTGTTTGTTCTCTCCACTGTAACTGTATATGTGCCGCATACCACTGTAAAAACATGTCTCCTGTAATTTGTGTGTATAATGATCATGTCTAAATAACTAAATGTGTCTGTAATTTTTCTTTGTGGAGCTTTGCTCCCCGGGCCTCTGCTGAAAAAGGGTCTTTTCGGCTCAGTCAGACACCCCTGGTTAACAAATGTAAAATAAATAAATGATTTTGGAGGGAAAATGATGAAGACATTTGTTAGGTGTTGGGGGGTTCAGTTTTTTAACTGACAGGTGGGTTGGGGGCCAGCAATACCATCACATGAGTATGAAATTATATTCATTAGTTTTACCCTGCTACTGAGTAATAGTAATTTAGCTAGCAAAGAAAAATAAAAAAACAAACCAAACCAGAGAAATGTTCTAGATAGCAGGATTGATATTAACCTGTTCACACAAGAACTGGTTCAGACTTAATTCACAGCATTGAGTTCCAATGACATCCATCCCAGAATTATGAAAGAACTGAGTGCAAAAAGGTTCCCACTTCTGACTACTCTCTTAAAATACTGTATGAAGGTGGGGCATTCAAACAGCTGTTATATACACTGCCCTTCTAGATATCAGACTCATTTCCTGCAGACACAGGTGCTCAGTCTGATGGCAACACATTTGTCTTCTGATTCTAGTTGTCCGCCTTCCATCACTTTTTATTCACAAGCTAAGAATTACCATCAGAAAGGGTTTCTTTTACCGTGTAGGGATCCTGCTATATACCAGGTGACCTGCTTTGCACTGTGCTGGCTATTTTAAGCCTGCTACCTTTCATTGCTTTTTACTGTTGACAGCCATGAGAGACTGATCTCAGCAGACACGTCCTGGGGAAGAATGAAAGTATTTTTCTTTAAATACCATCAAGCTGGTAAGCAGGCTTTTCCACACATGGCCTCGCTTAAAATCAAAATACATGGTTCTGCTATGTGCTCATCTTGACCCCTTTTAAAAGACATATATATCTTGGGATATATTATCTGGAATATGAAATTACCTCTATTTTGCCAAAAAAGCAATCAACAGTAGTTCCATTACATCTCCTTGACTCATTTAAGCTGGTGCAACAAAAGCTTAACAAAAAAATGAAACTGAGTGCACACAACCTTGGAACATATGCTCAAGCTTGTGACAATATGAGCAAATGCAATGTCCAAAATAAGCTTTTTTGCAGGAGCAAGCCCCTTTCAACTTCAGACCTTGGAACAGTCATTTTGACATTACAGCATCTCGGAGAAAGAGCAGCCAGGGACAAGTGTCACAAAGTCTATTCCATTGTTTCTCCAGGAGGCTGTGAGTTTACAGAAGCTACTAACAGACACAAGTGGGTAATAAGATCCAGCTCATATGAGTCTCCAGTAACCGTACCACGAGAAACTGACAAACCAAACCAAACTAAACCATTATTCACCAATAAATGAGGTATAAATTCAACTCATCCATACAACTGACAGTGAGCCATCACTAACTCATCTGCTGGTGTCAACAGGTGACATCAGACAATATAAGCCTAACTACCACTTTGCAGCTGTAGCTAGTAAATCCATAGGTTTGACTGTAAATCTTACAATTTACAAACCTTTAAGAATCTTGATTGCTGTAATCCCATATTAATATCTTCTACTTCCCATAAAAATACAAGATGTTAACAAATGGCTCCTTATGACTGTAAACAAAGCTTATTGCATAATTTTGGAAAGCACTGTACAGTATATTTGTCATTTGTCATTTCTTCCCTGTGTGTTCCAAGTTCATGTGCTATATCTGTCAGCAGTGTATTCCAGGATAAACCTTCTAACAGAGACAGTTCAAGCCTGCCTTGCAGACCAAGCAGAAATCCTTTCTTAGTAACCTTTATGAAACAGAATATAGTGGAAATTCTTGAAGCCTTTCTTAATAGTTCAGATTTTCCAACCTTCTTATAAAGAATAATTATTTGTTCAAGTTCTTTCATGTGGGTTGATTGAAGACTGCAAAATGCAGTATTACATTCAGTGATTAGTCTGATCAATGAGGTATAAAGTGATACATCAATCTTCCTAACTGATTAGGCATGTCCTTTAGAATTATATGGACTATTGATATGTTTTTCTGAATGTATAATATGCATTACTTATTAACTATTAGTTCACTGGGTAAGTGGAATGGTCTACTGACCCTTTTCTGCCTTAACACAAGCTCAAAGTACAGAAAATACATCATGGTCTTTTAATCAACATTACTACATACAAAATTAGTATATAGCAAAATTCAGAACATAATAAGATTGAATGCTGACAGACTAACATTAAAAAGATCTAGTCAGGGTACATTTAAAATAAAATATACAAAAACAAACCAAAAGAAGCAAAACGACTACAGAAAGAAAAACAATTGAGACAAAACAACTGTCTCCGCTATGTAAGACAATACAAGTGAAACAGGACTCGGTCAAGTATCACAAAATTTATTCCAACACGAACAAGCACAAAAACATCGGTTAAGCGCTTAAATCTGTAAAATACAGACTTCATCAGAACACCATGGGCAGGATTCACGAAGGCTTGCACAGAGTGTAAGAGACGTTCAACACTCCATGCAAGCCTCGCGATCGAGGAACAGCCCTAAACTCCGTGTAAGAGACCAGCTAAAACGTCTCTTACACGGACTGGGTGTGGACATGCTAGATACCTCACTTGCAGCCGAAAGGTATGCAAATGAGGTATATTAGTGATCCACGAAGCAGAAACCAGTCCGTGTAAGAGACTTTTTAGCTGCAGAAATGTACTCAGTTGACAACTGAGTACGTTTCTGCAAATTCCACAACGGAGCCATGTCAGCTCCAAAAAAGGGTGCATATGACTCAGGCAGCATGCCAATGGCCAAATATGTGGCCATTGGCAATATAACCCGATGCCAAAATATTAAAAATATAATTTAGTGCAGCCCCGCGCAAATGGTCTGCGCTGTATAAAACCATAAAAAAGAAGGTTATAAACCCACAAATGTGGGTTTCATGCAATACATGGAATGACAATGCAGGGACTAACAGACCAAAAACAACATGGCCACCGTGTAGTGGTTGCTAAGGGGGGAAGCTGAGTCTAAGACATGTAACTAAGCATTAGTAGGCAATCTCATGTAAATGAGGGTTAGGATACTGAATCTCACAGTCACATAGCAAATGAGCACAGTCTGAGTAGTGTAAGAGATACATAAGGGGGAGGAATAGAGTAGGAGATAGGTGACATCACAGGGGGGAATGGTAGAAACAAATGCAGTTCATTGGAGGTCAGTGTTACATGACAGATGACAGACACAGATCATGGAAAGAGGTGTACCACTAGATAAGTCATGGAAAGTCAAGAAATGGAAGGTGTACACTGTTACTTACACCAAAGTTTCTTGCTGGGCATGCATGCACACGCGTGCGCACCATGAAGCGCGAGTAGGGCAGTGTGCGCACGTGTAAGGCAGACTGAGCATCTGGGAGCGTGTTGGGAGATGTTTAACACTGTTAGCGCGGGTGCGCGCGCATGTAGGGCAGGCTGAGTATGTTGGAGGCTGTTGGCAGACGTGTAACAGTGCTTGCGCAGGTGTACGCACGTTTTAACCCGAATAAGTAGATTCTGAACCATGTAAGAATGTGTGCACGCGTGTAAGCCACTGTGAGTGTGTTTCTGATGGTATGCACATTGATCCCCCCTGAGGAAACAGAGAGGAAAAAGGAAGCAACATAATTAATAGGAAGCTAGCAGGGATAACTGCTGAAGCTAGCAGATGAAAACAATTAGAAGTAGGCAATTACACAGGCAGAATAGTAGCCCAGCCCAGCACTTAAAACTCTGCAAACAGTAGTGCAGGATGTTTCTCTTAAGAGACACTGCAAGACAGGAGTAGGCTAATAGAAATGAAAACTGAAAAAGCTTAACTCAGAGCAGAAATGTTAGGGGCTGCCATAGCTGTCATAATGAGACATAAGTGACTTGCTGAGGGTGGTGACAATGCAGATGGTGCCAGACAACCCACAGTGAGGAGACGGAGAAGAGTGTACAGGCCCAGGGTCACCTACCACGGGTTACATGAGCTGGAGATAGTGGAGTGCTATAGACTGGACAGACAGCTCCTGCAGCAAATAGTTGAGCTGTGCAGGCCACGCCTCACACACAGAACCAACAGAGGGGAACCCATCCCAGTGGAAACCAAGGTATGTGTTGGCCTAAGAATGCTAGCAACAGGTACCTTCCAGAGACAAACTGGCGATATGATGGGGATATCACAGGCATCAGCCTCCAGGGTACTGCACCAGTTCCTGGATGCCATGTCAGCACATGCCGGTGATCATGTATATTTCCCCAATGCCCGTGAGGTATTGGCCAGCAATATGCATCTCTTCCAGCAAATAGCGGAATACCCTGAGGTAGTGGGTGCAATAGACTGCACGCACATACGCATCAAAGCACCAGCCGGTGAGCGGGGTAGGGCCTACATTAACCGCAAGGGCTTCCCCTCCATCAACTGCCAGGTTGTCTGTGATGCCCAGGGCATAATAATGAATGTGTGTGCTGGCTGCCCTGGGAGTTACCACGATTCCCACATCTGGCATTTGACGCAGCTGTACCAGACATTTGCCAATGGGGACATCCCACACGGACACCTAGTGGGAGATGCAGGTTATGCACTGGAGCCGTGGCTGATGACACCCATCAGAAATGCACACACACCTGAACAGGAATGCCATAATGAGACACACGCACAAACACATAATGTACTAGAGCGTGTGTTTGGGCTGCTCAAGTCATGGTTCCGGTGTCTGGACACATCTGGTGGAGCCTTGCAGTACACACCAACTACATGTACCCAAATTGTCATGGTATGTGCTATGCTACATAATATGATCTTGCGAAAACAGCTGCAGCAGGACCAGCATAGGGCCGGGCCAAACAGCCCCCCACCATTACCAAGGCCATCACAGGCAGAGCGTGACTTGGAGGAGGAACAACCTGAGCCTGCCCCAGTAGGCAGAAAGAGGCATGCCCAGTATGCCCTGGCCTTGGCAAAGAGGCAACGCATAGCACATACACTGGCTCAGTAGGAACCCTGGGAATGATACCCCCTCTGACTCACTCAAATAATAACATGGATGCCTCAAATGACATGACCGGCTCACAAACATGTACAGGGAAGTGTAATATGTGCATCCGACAGAGGCAGCCCTGCAGCACCACCTGAGGCATGAATGCCATGTGTTAAGTAATGTAACACCATGTACTATATGCACACATGAGCACCCTGACTAACATCCACCCTCACCAAGCATGAAGCCACAAAATGATGATGGGATGATCAAGTGCAATAACTGGCTGAAGTAATGCAGTTAGTCAAAGGGGAGCCAATGTGTTTCAGGCTGGGAAGACATGCAGAGCATGACATGATGCACCACCTGCTAGGGGTGGCGTGCACCTATCATGCCATGCCCCATGGATACTGGCAAAGGCTGTCAGTACCCACAGCATGCCCTGAATAGGTAAATCTCAAAACACAAACCCACCTTCATAGGTTGCACAAGGGATAGGAACCTAGATGTAATGCTACCCAATGACAGATGTCTAAATAGCAAGATGTGTGCAGTGTAAACGCACACAGTATGGAGAATGTAGATACCAGTCCTGTAATAGTGAACTGGGTCAAGGCTCACATCAGCACCCTAACACTACCAGGTCACACCTCATACTGGGCTGTACAGCCGCAAAACATGGAACAAGCTACAAAAGGAGGGTGACTAGCAAGAAATGTCAAGGATAACCACACCCCCATGTTGGTACCACAACAAGAAGCAGCATGGATTAGCCATGGTCAAATACCAATGGCTAAAACTGCCTACCAGTATATAGCCTGCTGCAGACTACTGTCCTAATACCAGGAACTGCACCTGGCCTATGTCGGAATACATGAATATATCAAGCCCCCCAAACCACATTATATTGCTTGACTGAAAATACCCAAACATACACCGGGAGCATTATACTAGCACCCATACAGTAGGAGAAAATTTCCCAGAATCCATAAACCAAAATGCCCAGGAACAATGTACCACTCCCACAAGAGGGGTAAGCATACTGGATGTGATAATCAGCAACATGTGTACTGGATGGCAAGATGAGAAGTGTACCCCTCACTGGTAAGACCAGACCATAGAGTAATCACACTGGATATACACATCCTGACCCCAGTCCCTGGCCAGAATACCACAGTGAAAAACATGTGTAAAGCATAGGTTGCAGCCCTCCAAACTGATGTTGAATCCACAAAAGGCACTGTGCAAGTGCAGAATATGGGACACACCACAGAACATGTTATACAGGCATTCCATGAACACAGCCAGGAATGCTTGGAGTATGCAATCACAAATAACAACAACACACAATGCCATATACACAGGCATCTGGCATGCTGGACTCCAGCCATTACCAAACCATGCAAGAGAATGAGGAAGCTACCACATGATAGAGCAAACATAAAAAGGGAAGTTATCACTGACCAGTAATATGGCAATAACATATGTCCACACATACAATCCACTAAGTCCAGCCACAACAAGTAGAATCTGTGAATCCAGAGGCAATGTGACACCAGTCTCAAGTACACAGACAACCACAACACCCCCCAATAAATACAGATATATGTGATAGATGCAACCATGTATCCAAACCAGAGGTTGAGCTCCACCAACTCAGTACTGTCAAAACTAGTCAGGAGGAGGAGAAGGAAACCACATACACCACAAACCCAGTCCCACATAGACCTACCACAACTGTAAACCAAACACATAAACACAGACAAATATTCCCGGAGGCCTTAATTACAAACACACCACACCAACAGAAGCCTCCAAAGCAGATCACAAGCAACCACAACCTTCAAACATAGCACATGCAACGAATAGTACGCAAAGCTGGTGTGCCAAACAGTCACAGGCCAGAAGGAGAAACAACATGCCTGATACAGTCGTAATAGGTGTCTGTATAGGCAGACACACTGCTGTCCCCCTCACCAGATGGAACAAGGGAAAGGGTAGAGTAAGCTGCCTGTAGGCTGCCACAAAATGCCACATAACACAAGTACGCAGGTCACCCCAAAGCAACCAGAAATATGATGCACTCAATGTCCATGCTGGTGTGAATTACCTGAGATGTACCTCCCTGGTCAACATGAAAAGAGACATGGATGGTCCCTCTGAGTATGTACCCCAGGCCGGTATGACACTGGCTTTGTGCAGCATCCAACCCTCACCAAGAATGATGCCACAGTACAAACACAGAATGCTCATGTTTAACAGCTGGCACATTTACAGCTGTCAGTCCAAGAGGGTCTAATGTCTGTCTGCTTGAAATGTCAAGCATGACAAGCCATGCTGCTGTTCCAGGATATGGCTTGCACCTGTTACCCGTGTGCGTCTGGATACTGGATAAGGCCTTTGCCGCCTCCATAGAGCCGTATGTAGGCAAGGCCAAAAAGACTACCCACCACCCTAGAAAACATAAGTGGTAGGAAACATAAGGGTAATGCTGACCAATGCCAGATGTGTAAACTGTAATATGCATGCCCCTGAGGCACTTCCCATTATGGAGAACATCGATGTCTGTGCAGTGACAGAAGCCTGCTGCAAGCCTAGTGATAGCACACCAGCACTACTAGGTTATACCACATATCATGTGTTATGGCCCCAACACCTGCACCAAAACATCAAAGGAGGGGGAGTATCCATATGCAGCACAGACACCCATATGGCCAGGTAACTGACAATGCACAAAGCAGCGGAGACCACCCATGTGCACCTAACTGTAGTCAAAACTGCTGTACAGTCTGTAGCATGCGACAGACCACACTCTCACACACAAGAACTCCACCCAGACATCCTGAAGACACTGGACAGTATGAATGTCACACCAAATACCAGACAAGGTACACACAAATTACCACATAGGTGGCAAACCATTATGTATGCAAGGAGTAATCGGGGATCTAGGGACACAGGTCGACAGTAATCTGTCATGTGACACTCACAATGCCAATGTGGCTAGGAAGATTGTCGATATTGGACACCGTATCATGAAAGGATTCACATCTACATCAACAGAGGTTACTGTGTCGCTGTACTGTTCCCTTATCAGACCCATAATCTAGTACAATGACTCATATGGGATGTACCATACTTGACACCTGCAATGGTTCGGAAGACCTCATAGTTACCCCACCAACAGGATAAAGGGTGTGAAATATATATCATATGCTGCCTGGCTGTAGACACCCCAGCTGACTGCAGTCACAGACTGCCTACACAGAGGCATTCTATGTCTGTTGTACAAGGCCATGTCCAACACAGGAGTAATGGACATGCTCCACCACAGGAAATCAAAGCCATTGGAGCTGTGAGAGTCACAGATGTCAGCCTCAACACATAATGAAATAAGATGTGCTGGAGGGACAGATACATAACCCAGAGGCTCCCCACACCCAGAAACAGGATCCCAATCCATGGTAGGCAGAGCCCCTCACTGATACCCCTCAACAGGAATATTGCCAAGTGGATGGATGATCGTACATGTATACTGGGAGTCCTCACTGTGTCACGACCAGACAGAGGCACAGTGAAGAAATTCATAAATGGCCATAAAAGAACATAGCAAGGGGTGGCGAAAGACACACACACTCTGGCTAGGCTTACTAATGGCCTAGGGTGTATAGCCTAGTATGAACCCATGAACCTATGAAGATACAAAACGTACAGGACACTAAGGATAATCACAAGGCTTACCCAACTGATGGTAGGAACCATGTTGGGCATCCACAGATATGCTCCAAATCACACAGATATTACAAACAACATACCAAACACACACACATATTGCTAACATACAACCTGTCAGGTGCAGTGCAAACACCCCCCCCCCCAGAGTGCAAAATACCTATCCCAGCAAACTGATGGTCCCCTGACATTGCAGATGCTGAGGTAACAGCCATCATCTGCAAAGCAGAACACACAGCAGCAAAGGTATGTGATGGTGTCCTGTGCTGAGGCCAACATGGACTCCAAGAATAATGGAATGCCAAATCACACTACTGCCCAATGTCAGCCTTACCACAGGATATGTACCCAAAGAGCAGTGTACAACAACAGTGGTCCATCACAACAAAGGTGTTGCCTGAATGGATACTCCAAACTACCACCCCAGGATCCTGACAAGCTTGTTCTGCACAGCTATGGAAAGGATCAGTATGTACCGCTGACAGAAGGCTATTGTGGACCTACTGATACTGGACCCTACACAGTGTGGCTGTCATAACTGCAGATCCTGCCCCTAAACATGCCTGACCCATTTGAAGCAGTCATTAAGGTCATTGATGAGGGCAATGTGGTCCACACAACGTAGCTGGACCGTGCACATGCTTCTAGACAATATCGTACGAGTTCAGTATGGATATGTTCACCAGCTTAAATATATACCCTATGTCAGTAGAGGGGTTGCAAACCAGACCAAGGACAGAATTGACATGGTCAGACATGCCGCATCCATGTCAGACTACAAAGCAGATATGAGTGGCATCCCACAAGGCCTGGTCTTGCCCCCCCCCCATTCTGTATATATGTCCCATAGGTATAGGCCAACATGGAAGGACTGTGACTGAACATGTATGCAGAGGAGTACAAACAGCCCACCATATCCGACCCCCAGCTGACACAAGCAACCCACAAAAGGGCCACCTACAAACAGACAACTGTAGCCATAGCCATGTCAGCAAGCTAATTGCAGAACTGTGTATAGACAACCACCATGGATATACAGTAAGTGCCCACAAATTACCACACAGGTGTTAACCCATGACGTACCTAACATGTAATGTGAGACCTGGGTACAAATGGTAATAGATATCCTGCACTGGACAAACATGTGGCTGTAGTGTTCGCAGAAACATATACTAAATACCCACCCAAACATGAAGGTTGGCAGATGTAGATAAGGGGAACTCACTGTGGCTCTGCAGTCATCCTCCATCAGTGTACCAAGTGACTACAATAGCCCCTGTGGGATATACCACAGCAGACACCTCCATCAACTGTAAAGTCCACAACAGTACCCCACCAGGAGTAGCAAAGAGCATGAACAGATGCCATGTGTTGCCTGAGTAAACAAACTGCAAGCTGTGCCTGATGTATGAAGCCATGTCCAACCTGGAATGAATGAACATGTTGCACCTTGTACAATCTGAATGGCAGTGAGCTATGCACATGAGAGACCTGAACCCTAGCACTGACATACATAGGACAAGCTGTACAGAATGATCCATAACACAGAAGGCACCCCCACTCTTCAGTAAACTCCTGGTACAGGGCAGCCAGAGAGTCACATATCGACACCCCTCAAGAGGAATCCTGATGATTGGATGGGAGATGGTAGGCTAACCCTGGGTATCACTGTTATGTCAGAGGTAGACGGAGGCACAGTATACTAACCATGACATATGTCATGGCAAACTCCAGTTACAATGTGTGTCGAAGGACAAACACACCCTGTGACTAACATCAGAAATAGCCTAGGGAACATTGCTAGTGTTTGCCAATGTCCACCCATGTTGTGGAATACACTAGCAATGTTGGACGAGCCTGGTGTAGGTAGTCCATATCTTAACATAATGCAGCATGGTCATATGTGCACAACTGGCCCCTACACAGTCTTTTGTGCTGACTATGAAGATGTCAAGCAGTCATAGGACTAAAGCCCAGGATACTGTCCACCACAGTGAAAGTACTGAACCAGTACACTATACGGTACTACAGTGTTATGTCATTATGAAAGTATGTTGAGAACTGTCTGCAAAGTATCCCATGCAATCCCTGCAGGCACAGTATAATCCCTGTTGTGGCAGACATGAAGCAGTTGGCCAGTTAGTACACAACATGACACCCAACACACAACCATAAATGTGAGATATTGTTGAAGTTCACACACACCCAAATGTGTGGTGGACTTCAGAGTGCAACATATGGAAAGCTCACACTGGGCATGCTCGCACACTTTGATAAATGAGGCATGTCAGACAACATGCCATGGAAAGGCTGAACTGGGCATGCTCACACACTTAGGCCATATCTCCGTTTAGCAGTTGGCCACACATATCTGGTATTTGTACGTGTCAGTCCAGGAACCAACCACAACACAGCAATCTGCCCAGTGCACACAGTAAATGACTACAGAGACATAAGTGATATAGTGGATCGCCATCATATGCAAACATCTTCCACAGATACACAAGTTGGTCATAGGAACAGGGAATGCTATGGCAATAAAGACCTGCAAACAGTAGAACAGCACAGCAAATATTGTGCATCCAACAATTGAACATATGGGTGTAGAGGTCAATACTAGGCTTGTTGCCCTAGGGAATGACAGCTCAGCCAGAGTGTGCTTGGCATCTGCATCCCTAGGACAGTAGGCTACTGTGCCACTGTAAAGTAGGTCACAGAAGGCAACATGTGAGGCTAGTCAGCTGTGCCTCTGTCATGCAGGGGCACTGTGGAGGTCCCAGGGATTGAATGTGCTAAGCCACAGCCATGTTGTCGGTGTGTGCTGTGAGAGGGTTGCTGAGGATCTCTGACAGTAGGTGTCCATCAATAACAGACTGATGGGAGCCCTATCTGCATTCTCTGGACGATTCCACTGTCAACATTGTGTTGTAATGAGTATGTGTGAATGAAGTGCCGTGCCGGAACTGTTCACAGATGTCCTCCCTCTGTGGGCTACAGCTCTGCAATGTATTAGGTCACTCTGTCTGTTGTATGGCGCATATATGGCTGGTGTACAGCTGACAGGTGTCTTGATGTGGAGCAGTCATGGGTATATGTGGGATAGCATGATCAATGCAAACCATACACATGCTCATAGAATTTAATTGTCAAGGATTATGCTGAGTGGCCAGTATAGTCCCCCAGCATGGGTCCCCTGAAGTCGTCCACCCCAGTCTTCACAAGTGTAGAGTCCACTTGTGCTAAATACAGTTTGTGTGCAGTGACAACCTTGCCTGGGGGTGGAAATGGGATATGGATGTCCAGGGAAAGGTGGGTATGGTCAGATATCAACAATGGTGGCCTACCTCTGGTGTGGAACAGTGAGTACCCATGTTGCAGATGGACAGGTGCAATATGTATTCCCCCATGTGGCTGTGGTGTGTGGTTCTGCCATAGCACATGGACCCACAAATTGTAGTGGCTGTAGGGTAAAGTGGTAGAGGCCTGAGTAGTTCTCACACACAGTATGCCTGTACCTGAAGTTAACAACTGGAATGGTGTATGTGAACACCTGCATATCCTGGCACTGTTCCCAGGAAAGCTAAGTGTGTGTCCTGGATGTGGGTGTGGTGTTCTGGACTGGTTGTGTTGTGTGTTACAGGTCCTGTGGTCCCAAAGCATGGTATAGAACATAACCTGCCAGTGCGATGTGCATATCTGACCCTGACGTAGGTGGCTGCAAATGCATATATATGCTATCCCCCACCTGACAGGTAGTACTACATGTACATACCTCTGTAGAAATAAAGATGTCAGCACCCTATAAATACTGCAGGTGCAGAACAAATGTCCAGTAATTCGGATAGTGCGCTCTGCTAATGTGTCTTCTTGAAATGTCATAATATAGTTAGGTAGGGGTTTGAATCCTGCAAATGCTCAGTGTGTGGGTGGGTGGAGTTTGTGTGTGTAAAAGGCTGTGAGAGGGAAATTTCCCTTTTGGCAACTGGGAAAACACACTACAGGATGCACATTCCCCTTTGTAAACACTGATGATGTCAGCACCCTATAAGTATAGCAGGAGAAGAGAAACCTCCCAGTACTGCGAATAGCGCACTCTGCTAATGTGTCCATCTCGAGTGTCATAACATAGTTAAGTAGGTGTTTGAATCTTGTACGTGCTCAGTGTGTGTGTGGAGGGGGTTAGTGTGTGTTCAAGACTGTATGAAAGAAGTATCCCTTTTGCCAACTAGGAGAATACACTACAGGATGCACATTCCCCTTTCTAAACACTGATGATGTCAGCACCCTATAAGTGCAGCAGGAGAAGAAAATCATCACAGTAATGCGAATAGCGCGCTCCGCTAATGCGTCTGTCTCAAGTGTCATAACATAGTTAGGTAGGGGTTTGAATCCTGTACATTCTCTGTGTGTGTGGAGGGGTTAGTGTGTATTCAAGACTGTATTAAAGAAATATCCCTTTTGCCAACTAGGAGAACACACTACAGGATGCACATTCCCCTTTCTAAACACTGATGATGTCAGCACCCTATAAGTACAGCAGGAGAAGGAAAGCCTCCAAGTGATGCAAATAGTGCACTCCGCTAATGCGTCCGACTCAAGTGACATAACATAGTTAGGTAGTGGTTTGAATCCTGCAAGTGTGTTTGTTTGAATGAGAGGGGTTATTTTGTGTGAGGGAAATGTCCCTTTTGGCAACTGGGAGAACACACTACAGGATGCACATTCCCCTTTCTAAACACAGATGATGTCAGCACCCTATAAGTACAGCAGGAGAAGAGAAGCCTCCTACTAATGTGAATAGCACACTCTGCTAATGTGTCTGACTCGAGTGTCATAACATAGTTAAGTAGTGGTTTGAATCCTGCAAATGGCAAGTGTGTGTGTCTTGATAAAGGGGGTTAGTGTGTGTGCAATTTTGTGTGAGGGAAATGTCCCTTTTGGCAACTCGGAGAACACACTACAGGATGCACATTCCCCTTTCTAAACACAGATGATGTCAGGACCCTATAAGTACAGCAAGAGAAGAAAAGCCTCCTAGTAATGCGAATAGCACACTTTGCTAATCCGTCTGACTCGAGTGTCCTAACATTGTTCAGTAGTGGTTTGAATCCTGCAAATGGCAAGTGTATGTGTTTGAATGAAGGGGATTAGTGTGTGTGTGTAATTTTCTGTGAGGAAAATGTCCCTTTTGGCAACTGGGAGAACACACTACAGGATGCACATTTCCCTTTCTAAACACAGATGATGTCAGCACCCTATAAGTACAGCAGGAGAAGGGAAGCCTCCCAGTAATGTGAATATCGCACTCTGCTAATGCGTCCATCTCAAGTGTCAGAACCTAGTTAAGTAGGGATTTGAATCCTGCAAATGCTCAGTGTGTGTGGAGGGAGCTGGTGTGTGTGCATGTCTGTATGAAAGAAATATCCCTTTTGGCAACTAGGAGAACACACGACAGGATGCACATTCTCCTTTCTAAACACTGATGGTGTCAGCACCCTATAAGTACAGCAGGAGAAGGAAAACCTCCCAGTAATTTGAATAGCGCGCTCTGCTAATGTGTCTCTCCCGAGTGTCGTAATATAGTTAGGTAGGAGTGTGAAACCTGTAAATGGCATGTGTGTGTGTTTGGATGTGGGGACTCTGTGTGTGTGCAATTCTGTATGACAAACATGTGCTTTTTTGAAATCAGGGGATCACACTACATGATGCACATTACCCTTTCCAAACAGTGATGATGACAGCATCCTATACATACAGCTGGAGAAAACAACATCTGTCAGTACTTAGAATAGAGCAACTTGCTATAGCATCACTCTCAAGTGCCATAACATATTTAGGTAGGGGTTTGAAACCTGCAAGTGGGGAGTTTGTGTGTGTGCATTTCCGTATAAATAACATGTTAGTTTTGGCAATCAGGAGATCACACTACCTGATGCACATTACCCTTTCAAAATACTGATGATGTCAGCACCCTATAAGTACAGCCAGAGAAGAGGAACTATCTAGTAATCCGAATAGTGCGCTTTGCTAATGCGTCTCTCTCACGTGTCGTGACTTAGTTAGGTAGGGGAATGAATTCTGCAACTGGCAAGTGTGTGTGTGGGGGTAGTAGGGTGTGTGTAAATGCAAGTGTGAGAGAACAGATCCTTTTGGCAAATACTACAATACACCAGATGCTGCATATTCCCCCAGTAAACACAGGGGATGTCACCACACTATCAGCACAGCCAAACAGGGCTAGTTGGCTAGTAATGCCAATAGTGTGCTCTGCTAATGTGTCTATTACCATTGTCAGAGTACAGATAGGTATGTTTTGGTAACCCACAACTGCCACGTGTGGTTGTGTCACACATTATGACCTTGTGTGGGTCTTTGTACATAACAATGCATGCCATTGCCTAAACCAGCAATGGCATTGCACACATTATGTATGTGTGACACATACACATAAATACCTGTGACCTGCAGTAGTTACCATGTCTGACACATGCCGCGAGTGGATAAATGGTATTTGCAATGTATACCAATATGACTGTGTCTTACTGTGCAGGGTCCGCATGCGGTATGTATCTATACAGTGTGGGTGTATATGGTAAAATACCTACAGCAGGGGATACACATCTGGTCTGGGCCATATAGTGTACATGTAGTCGATGTACAGGTGCTGCATGTTCCCACCTGTTGTGGTAGTGGTAACATGTCATTCCACTGCAATTCAGTGACCACATGCTGTGAACCCTTCAACTAGTGTGTTGTAGCTACAGTAATGCTCACGCACAATGTTTGGCTGGATGCAGTCCAGCCATATAAAGACAGTTCTTGAGACTGTCATATTGCCAGTGTTGTTATGGAGGATAGGTGGTCTTCCTGTGTATGGGAGGGTTGTGTGTGCCAGGCTATGAACCAGATGGCAGTCCAACACACTGTTAGCTGCACATGATTAGGCCCTGATGCTTTGTGCTGTGCCAACAACCTGGAGGTGTGTGTATCTGTGGTGCCTTGGGATACCACCCCCCTGTCCATGTGTGTTACATGTGTAGGGGACGACAGGCATGGTATGGGGCATAACCTGTCAGTGATGGGTAACACCTGTGAGCCATGAATCAGGAATCTGGTACTGCACAGACATTGCAGTTCACCGTGCTGAGGACAGTGTCCGGTGCATGCATCTTGCGGTGTACACTGCTGTTGTTGTGTAGCAGCACTGTTAGTGTCCTAACCTGTGTGATACCCACGGAGGTGGCTATGTAAACCGTGTCCTGCAGCATAAGGCAGTATGTGTGTATCAAGGAGCTTTGCCAATATACATCGGGCCATGGGTGTCATGTGCAAGATGACCCTTGCACATCATTGTGGCTTCCCTAGCATGTAAGCACACGTTGACAGCCAGTGGATACCCTAGGAATGACATTGGATACTGAGCATAATGTAGACATACAACACCCTTCCCACATATAGTGGTAGCATACCTGGTGAGGGTATGTTGGCAACCAAGATCAGGCTCATACTGGCCTGTGCTACATGCTGAGAGATCCATTCTATGTTCCCTATCATGTAGTCCAGGGAGGTATGTCTCAGGTCAGCCATACTGGCATGGTCAATGAGTGAGTCATATGTGTCCATGCCTCTGACTGACCTGTATGCATGTGTTCTGTGGTGGACCATAGTGCCCCTGAGGCATATCACTGTGACCTTCACCAGATACAGCCTGTTGAGCGGGACCCCAGTGCAGCACCCAAGACAGGTACCTGACACGTCTGTAGCAGGTGTGTTGTGTAGCCCTACAGGCTGTGAGTGTGTGGCACACGGGATGTGTGTGCCATGTGTGGCATGTGCTCTGTTCTGACGGAACATATGCCTGTGTGCCAGCTGCGGAGGTGTGTGATGCTCAGGCAGGATGCTATTCTGAGTCCCCACGTATGCCCCAGTGTGTTCAGCATGCTGTCAGTGCGTGTCAATGTCTGACTTGTATTGTAGTCACTGTAATATATTTTATTTATTTATTTATTTATCTTACATTTGTTGACCGGGATAGTCCGACTGGATGCATGTCCATTTTCAGCGGAGGCCCGGGGAGAAAAGCTCCAAGGGTAAGCAGATACAGCATTACATAATACCAGCATTACATATTACAAACAGATTATTTACAGAGATTACATAAGTAAGCAAGTTAAACATGTTCCACAGGTTAAAGTTAGTCCTGAGCACAAGTCAAGATTAAATTAAATTACACAGTAAACTGGTTAACAGATTTTTCACATTCGAGTTAGCTAGGCTTGATACATTGACATAGCCAGTTAAGTGACAAATGTTGTTTGAGTCTAGTGTTAAATTGACTTAAGGTGGAAAGTAAGGTAATATCAGCTGTAAGTGAGTTCCAGGATCTACTTACAGAGTTTGCAAAGAGAGAATCACCGGCTGTGTTATTAAATTTGCTAGTCTGAATTAGTAGTTTGTTAGAGGATCGAAGCGGTCTAGGATTGTTATAGGGGGTGATAATATTTGAAGTGCAGGAGTATTGTCTGGATTATAGAGGATTTTATAGGCCATAATCAGTTGGTTATACTGTATTAGGCTGGGTAGTTCAAGCCAACCAAGCTGATTTAGATTGATGCAATGATGTGTCCTAAAAGGCAGCCCAGTGGCAAACCTGGCAATGTGGTTGTAGAAAATTGAGTGTTTGTTAAGGACAGTCTCGTTCATATTCGAGAGTAGAGGGGATGCATACAGAAGGGTTGAAAGAAGGTGTGAGCGAGCTATGGCAAGTTTAGCTGGAGGGGTTAGGAAGGCTTTTATTCTGTAAAGTGACCCTAGTTTTTTATTGATGGTTTTGATAATTTGGTTAACATAGGTTCATAGGTTCATACTAGGCTATCTGCCCTAGGGCATTTATAAGCCTAGCCCAAAGTTTTTGTGGCTTTCACCACCCCTTAAGTTTGAAGGATACTATGCCCATTATTTTGCCGTGCCTCTGTCCAGCAGTGACACTGAGGTGATCCCTAGGGTAAACCTGCGATCTCCCATCCATTGGTCAAGATTTCTCTTGAACAAAGCCAGCGAGATGCTCTGCCTCACATGTACCGGGATTTTGTTCCACAGCATAGGGAGTCTCTGGGTGATGAATCTGTCCCTCCAGCACGTCCTATTTATAACCGTGTTAAGGTTTAAGTCTCTTGCTCTTGTAGTTCTGATGGATCTGGATTTTTTGAGGTGGAGCATGTTCATTAATTCCGGGTTGGACATGGCCTTGTATGTCAGGCACAGGTCACCTCTGAGCAGACGGTATGCGACTGAATAGAGCTGGAGTTCCTTCAGTCGGGCAGCATAAGACATATTTTTGAGACCCTTTATCCTTTTGGTGAGGAACTTTTGGGGCCTTTCCAATTGCTGCAGGTGTCAGGTAAGATACATTCCGAATGGGACATTGTACTCTATCATTGGTCTGATGAGTGATGAGTACAGGGGAACAATGACCTCCCTTGATCTAGATGTGAATCCCTTCATGATAAGGTGGGCAATGTAGAAGGTCTTCCTAGCTACTTTGGCAACGTGAGTGTCAAACGAGAGGTTGCTGTCAACCTGGGTCCCCAGATCCCTGATAACCTCCTCTGTGCTTAGTGGATTGCCACCTATATGGTAGCTAGGGGTAACCTTGTTTTTCCCGAAGGGTATGACGATGCATTTTTTGGCGTTTAACTTTAGGCCATGACTCTGGCACCAGTTATCCGTTTCTATGAGACCCTTCTGAAGGATATCTGTGTCTGATGTGTTTTCAACTATGGCGCCCAGCTTGCAGTCATCTGCAAACTTTGTCAGCCATAATCCTCCTGTGTTTGCCTGTACTTCTGAAAAGTAGATGCCGAACAAGAGGGGGCCCAGAATTGAGCTCTGTGGGACACCACTTGTGACCGGCTTGGAGTCTGACATGGCGCCAGCAACTCTGACCCTGTGGGTTCTGTCACTTAGCCAGTTTGCAACCCATCTTGTGACGTATGGGTTTACATTTAAGCTGGTGAGTTTTTCAATGATACCCGAGTGGGGTATTGTGTCAAAAGCTTTTGCAAGGTCAAGGTAGGCTGTGTGGACTGCCTTGCCCTCATCAATGGCCTTGGTGACTGTTTCGAAAAAGTCAACCAAGTTTAAAAGGCATGATCTGCCCTTGACAAAGCCAAACTGGGTTGGATCCAGTGTCTGTAAGCCCCCTATGTCTTTATTTATGAGTTCCATTATGATCCTCTCCATAGCTTTGCAGACCAGGCTTGTTAAGCTGATGGGGCGGTAATTTCCAGGGTCAGTGGAGGCACCGCTTTTGTGAAGTGGGACCACAATTGCCGTACGCCACTTCTTGGGTACGTATCCTGAGGTGAGGCTAAGATTAAACAGCTGCCCTAACTGCGGGTTTAATTCCTCATTGAGTTCGTGGAGCACACAACCGGGGACACCTACTGGTCCCATAGACGCTGTGTTTTTCACCTTGGAGAGAGCAGTTTTCACCTGAGCATTTGAGATGTTTGGGGGGCTACAATCCGCTGGTATAGATATCTCTCCTTTTGGGGGGGGGGGGAATTTGCACTGAATCCGTCAGCCAGTATGTTGGCAATGTCTGTTGGTTCAGTGATTTTTACATCATTTTGAACTAATTCTGAGCATATCTGGGAGTTTCCTCCCAGGTTCCTAACATAGCTAAAAAAGGCCTTATGATTGTCTTTTGAGTCCTTAGCGACTTTTCTCTCAAAATTTGCCTTGGATGATTTTATGAGTGATCGTAGTTTTTTACCTATAATGATCAGTGGTGTCTTCCCTTTTAAGGATTTTGCTCTATCTTGTAGTAGCTTTCTCCTTTTATTGTAGAGCTTGTTTATGGCTGGGGTCCACCAGACTGGGCGCTTGCCTTTGGTGCAAAGAGTCTTTGTTTTGTTTGGGATTGCCTGATCCATGCAGTCCTGGAGGTGCTTGTAGAAGGCATTTGTAAGTGATTCAGCGGCTTGAGTAATGGTTTCTGCTGGCTCGGGGGCCTTGAAAGAAACCACACCAGTCTTAAGAAGTGTGAAGTCGGCTTTTGAGAAGTTCTTCACTGTGGTCTTTTTTATCTGGGGTGGGGGTGGGATGTGGACTTCCAGTGAGATTAGTTTATGATCTGATCTCACCAATGAGGGGTATACTTCCAGTGTTGAACATTGTGTCCCCATGTTCATTATGATGAGATCTAGTATGTTTTCTCCTCTTGTGGGGATGGTGACTAGTTGTTCCATGGCATTAGAGTTTATGAACTCTAGGAACCTTTGGGCTAGAGTGTTGGGGCTTGAGTAATGATCCCAGTCTATATTCGGATAGTTGAAATCACCTAATATGATGGTGTTTGGAGATACATTTATCCCCTCCAGTGTTTTCAGGAAAGCTGTGTGAGGTCCCTGAGTTTGAGAGGGTGGCCTGCAACATTCTACAAATTGCAGAGCAGTCTTGCCTATGGTTAATTGCACCTGGATGGTCTCTGATGCCTCGTGCATTGCCACCAACCTGGAGGTGTGGGTATCCTTGATGAATATGGATACCCCCCTCCTTTCTTGGTGTGGTCCGGATTTTGGGGCCGGAACGCATGATATGAGGTAAAACCTGATAGTGCCGGGGTGCTCTCAGGAGCCTTGAACCAGGTTTCAGTCACAGCACAGACATCGATGTTCTCCATACTGAGAAGGGCTTCGAGTGCGTGCATCTTGAGGTTGAGACTTCTGGCACTGAGCAGCATTACCATTAGTTTTTTTTTCTTTTTTGTGTTCTAGGGTGGTAGGTTTAGAATTTGAGCCTTGCCTAAAAAAGGGACTATGGGGGTGGCAAGAGCCTTTGCCAATATCCGGAAGCCTAGGGGTGACAGGTGCAAGCCGTCCCTTGCGAAGCAGCGTGGCTTGTCCAGCATGTCATCCCAGGCAGACAGACATTGGATCCCCTTTGAATGACACCAGAGATTAAGCCAATTATTAAAGCTGATCATTTTGTCTCTGTATTGTGGCATCATTCTTGGTGAAGGTAGGATACTGCTCAAGGTCAGGGTCATACCTGTCTGGGCTACATAATCAGAGAGCTCCTCTATGTCTCTTTTCATGTAGTCCAGGGAGGTGGTATCTCAGGTCATTCACACCAGCATGGACAATGACTGAGTCATACTTGTACTTGCTGTTGAGTGACCTGAGTGCTTGCATTATGTGGCGGATTCTAGCGCCTGACAGGCAGCTTACTGTGACCTTCTCCTTACTCAATCTGGTGAGTGGGATGTCAGTGTGTCTGACTATGGAGTCACCTATGACGAGTGTGTCTGGCATTGTGTTTGGCCTTAAGGGCTGTGACTGTTTGGCACACTGACTTTGTGGTCTATGTGTTGCATGTGTTGTTGCCTGAGGTGGCAGTTGTTTGGGTGTCTGCTTTGGTGGCCTCTGCTGTTTTGGTAGATTTTTGGTCAAAGCCTCCGAGTATGTCTTTGTGTGTTTATGTATATGATTTGAAGTTGTGATAGTACTATGTGAGACTGGGTTTGTGGTGTGTGTGGTTACCTTCTCCTCCTGTCTGGTCTTGCCAGTCCTATGTTGAGAGAGCTCAGCCTCCAGTTTGGCTATATAGTTGCATCTCTCGCATGTATTTGTGTTTTGTGGGAGAAGGAGAGGGTTGTCTGTGTACGAGGCAATTGTAACATTGCCTCAATGTTCCCAGATTCACCAGCTGAGCAGGAGAGGACGCTAGCAACTGACCCCTCGACATGCTAGAAGGAAAAGACAAAAACTTTATGTAACTGAGTTTGAAAAGACTTCGAGGGATCTGGGTGATCGAAAAAGGGGTTTTAGGCTGGTGGGGTACTATGTATAATAAAAAGTGCTATATCAGAGTAAATGTAGGTCACATTTGAGATTATTGTCTGTGATGACACCTAATAGTTTAGTAGATGGGTCAGGGGAGATTATTGTGCCATCATTTGATGTTATGGTAAAGGTGAAAGCGGTAGATCTACATGTTGGTGAAATAACAGCAGTTTCGTTTTTTTGGGATTTAGGATCAGACGATGTTCAGAAAGCCAGTTTTCTATGGTATTAAAGGTGGTCTGGGTAGCTGACCATAACTCTACTGGAGATGTGGCTGAGCAAATCAGAGTAGAGTCATCAGCATATTGGATACAGCTGGCTTTTGGGATGACAATATAAAGGTCATTGATGAAGATGGAGAACAGCAAGGGCCCCTAGTATAGAGCCTTGTGGTACTCTGAGGGTGTTAGGTAGAAGGTTAGAGAGTTTGTTCTGCCAGAGGCCAGCCTGCTGTTGACCATGCAGGTAGGATTGAAACCATTGGAAGGCTCCAGTATCTAGACAGAATGTTTGCAGGGTGTGGATTACAAGTTGGTGATCAACCATATCGTATGCCTTGGAATGATACAAAAAGAGGGCTGAGGATATATAATTAGTGTTGCAAGTATGGTTTATGGTGTTAGTAAAGGCTAGGAGGCCTGAAGTAGTGCTGTGATGAGGACGGAAGCCATGCTGAGCGTCTGCCATAAGGCGATTTTGGATTAGGTGGTGCATGAATTGTCTATGAATAAAGTTTCCATAATCTTTGCAAGTGGAGAGAGTATAGCTATTGGCCTATAATTGGAATATTCAGTAGAGCTGCCTCCTTTGTGAAGTGGGATTACATAGGATATTTTCCAGATGGTGGGAAATTTAGATTCTACCATGGTTCGTTTGATTAGTTTTGAGACGGGGTAAGCAATAGCATCAGCTGATTTTTGTAGGTACTCGGCAGGGAGTTGATCAGCAGAAAGTGTAGTGGGTTTTACTTTTTCAATCAAGGTACGGATAAGTGAAGTGGCGACTGGTTGGAAGCTGAAAGCAAGTAGGTTTCTAGGGGTGCTACTTTCAGGACCAGGGGAGCTAGGAGGTAGATGGCTAGCTAGGGCTTGAAATATCTCAGTAAAGAATTGGTCAAAACTATCAGAAACATCTTCAGGGGTTTTATCAATATTAGCAGCAGGGATTGGGGTTGAAGTTTGTCCAGGATGTAGTATATATGACATGCCACCTGACAGGGTATGGCATTACTGGGTTCAGAGAGCTCAGTCCCCAGATTGGCTGTGTGGTGGCATCCCACACATGTGTTGTACGTTCCTGGCCAAGGGTGATGGCTGACTGCATACATGTGGCAGCTGTGACATTGCCACATGACTCACATAAACCACAACTGGACCATAGAGGTGATTCACAGGTTACCTTTGCACATGCTACCCTAGTAGTGTGATTGCCATGGTGAGTACCAACACATAGGGCCAATGGGGAACAACATACTGAAGGTGTGTATGTGTGGGTGTACTGCTACTGTTTCATAGCACTGGCATATATGACTGCACATGTGGGTAAATGCCAGGTAAGACATGGGCAATGTGTCACAGGCAACGTACATGCGTACAGGACAGACAGTGACGTTCTGTCATGTGTAAAGTTGACATACGTATCGTGCGCTATGCAGATGTCACTAGGAGTCTACAGAAGCACTGTAACTCTGCATTGCAGGTGTAAGCAGTGTTCCAGGGAACCCCAAGCGAACATGTATGCAAACAAAGCTACAGTAAGCAGGGCTGGAAGTAGTGCATTGTACAACAAAGAAGGGGTAACAATAACAGTAAGTAACAATGCAAATATGTAGGCACTATCAACATGTACCCAGGAATACACAGCACAGATGCCCATGGTAGAACTGATATTATGTCATAGTTATTTGTGATTTGGATTACATTGGTACTGCACACATATCTACATGCACAAACATCCACATTGCATAGTCGTTGTGGGCAACTTGACACCATTACTGTACATGTCCACCATTGCATATCACTACTTGCGTTAGCTTCCCCCCTGTGCTACCCATGTATGCGGCTATCTGTTGACATCCTTACCACCGGCATGCAATTATGTGCAGCTGTTACACTTTGGTATGTACTATGGGTGCAGATAACAATTCAGGACATTCATACAGTTACTGCATCAGGCATGCTGGGATCTACACACAGTCATAGCAGCACACTGTACTGTTACCAACATGATACTACTAATACACTTCTATGTAGTCACCCTGTGCATCAGCAATGTGTTTACCTGTTCCCGCAATGATGTTGGAGATTGCAGGAGGTGGCACAATGTCATCATATGCACAGGGTGTGAATTAGGTATGCCTGAGTCAGCCACTGATACCACCAATTGACATGTGCGTGTATGTGTGTTGGTGAGGGGCAGCAGTACAGGGTGGGGCAGTGTTGGTGCAGTGTGTGCGTTTATGTGGTCACCCTAGGTGTTAACATTTCACATGTGTGTATGCACGCACACAGTTCCACCTCATGGCTGCCATATACAGGGGTTTGTGGACAGCCACAGACTGCACCTGGCAGGTCATACAGATCAGTGTCTGTGGGCATGGACACGGTACCTGTGCCTGGCAGGGGTGCTATGGACTGTATCCAGTACTAAGTCAGACTGGGTACTATCATCAGAAGCGGGAGTGTGTTGACTGGACACAGGTCCCTGTTGGGACTGTCCAGAGCCACGTGCACGTGGTCTCCTGTGGCATTCCGATGACAGCACAGACCCAGCATTGCTGGGGCTGCTGCTGGCACTATGGGGGTGTGCGTGGGCCTGTTGTCATCCGCGTCGACTGCCAGCTGCTGCTCTTGCTGGCATACGGCCACGTCGACACCGCAGACGCCCACCATTGCCCTGGCTCATGGACATTTGGTTGTGGAACTGCTGTAATATGTCCCCACAACGTCTGTCTATGACATCAGTGAAATTACGGATAGCATCCGCAATGTCACGCATACTGTCTGTCATGGCTGTGCGACATGCTCTCAGCTCCCTCAGACCCTGTCTGGTGTACCTTTCCATACGCGACTGTTCCTGCATGACAGTCCGAAACATAGCTGAGGTTGACAGACCTCTTTGGGCACATCGGCCAGAGGCAGTACGCCCACGGATGCTCCCATGAGAACCCATGGGCAACTGTCTGTGTAGTACCATCGGAGGACCCTGCCCATGGCTGCTGTGTGGGGATGCATGTGCCACAGGTACCACATTACCCTGGACTATGCCCACTGTATCCTGTCCATCACCTAGGGACAATGGTGACAAAGGATGTACTGGCAGGATGACTGTGCGCAATGATGGGGTTGACAGCTGTGTACTGTCAATTGGCTGACCAATGGCGGACCCTGACACACCTTCCTGTACCATTACACAAATATTATCATTACCAGTACCCGTGGCACAAGATTCAGGTTCCCTGCTGCAGGTCACCAGAGCAGCACCAGAACCTGTGGGAGGAAGACAGAAAACACAGTTTACAGTCTCCAGACATTGTTACCAATGATGCACTTCTGCACACATGCACACATGCACACATGGACACATGCACACATGGACACAGGCACACATGCACACATGGACACAGGCACACATGCAGACATGCACACGTGGACACATGCACACAGGCACACATGCACACATGCACACATGCACACAGGCACACATGCACACATGCAAACATGCACGCATGCAGACATGCACACGTGGACACATGCACACGTGGACACATGCACACATGCACACATGCACACGTGGACACATGCACACATGGACACATTCACACATGCACACGTGGTCACATGCACACATGGACACATGCACACATGCACACATGCACACGTGGGCACGTGGGCACGTGTACACATGCACACATGCACGCATGGTCACATGCACACATGCACATGTGCACACGTGGGCACATGTACACATGCACACATGCACACGTGGGCACAGGCACACATGCACACATGCACACATGGGCACAGGCACACCTGCACACATGCACACCCCGCAGTATACACACAGAGCACTACTGAGTTACACTACTGTTACTAGCATTATCTGGACTATTATAGGTTATGTTAAACACACTCACCAGAATGGATGGCCTGCCTTGCTGTAACCCCGGAGGGACCTGCAGAAATGATGAGATTAATGTCAGTGGGCACAACTGTGCCATTGATATTGCATATGATACAGTGCAGTAGTACACCAGTTGCCTTTCACACATCAGCTGCTGATATTGCCAGTATCACACATGCACAATTACATACTATGATGACAGATACATACCACAAACACACCTTACACATGCATAAACTAACAGTGTACAGAACAGTCAAGTGTACATATGGAATATTACCTGCACGCTCCATGTCGTGCTGCTGTGTGGATCCAGCCTCCATCATGATGCAGGTGTACTGCTGTTGCTGTTCCAGGGCTGGAGCCACAACACTTAGGAGTAGCCCCTCCAGTCTGGTGAGGGGGGGATGTGTGGCCACCCCACCTCCTGTGGCAACCTGTTGCCTGTGTATATCTGATGCATGCTGATGGACACTTCGGATTAAATCACTGCAGTGATGTCATACCTGCTCATATGTCCTATTATGCGTGCCAATATCATTTACCCTACGGACAAGGTCTTGCCACAGTGTGGCCCTCTCCTGCTGATTCCGACTGGTGCGGGAAAACAGGATGTCATACTCCTGCACCAGGCTCTGGTGGATCTCCTCATCTTCCACTGCAGAGTAGGCAGGATTACGCTGATGCACCATCTCCCTGGAAGAGAACACAAACAGGATATCAGCAGACTATGTCAGCAATATATGGCACACATACTATACATGATACTCATGTGTAGTGATATACTACTACTCCCATATGTTGCATGTGTGTGTGTCATGGTGGATACACAGGTACATGGCCAGATATCAGTGCTCAGCCAACACCTGTGCAACAATTCCTGCCACATTTCACACATCATAGTAGCATGCCCCATCGGTCAGCACACACTGACAGGTCCAATGCACAACCTCACTCTGGGGGTTCATCCCAAGGTACTGTATGTGGGACACCATCCACTAGTGTGATGTGGACACAAGTTACTCGGCCTGGATATACATATCCCACCACCACCACCAGCACAGCAGACTACTTTGATATGTATGTGATTAAACAGTTATTCACTTGTTAGGACTGAGATGGTATCCATGCAGCACACTGGGCCAGTGGAAGCCACAACCCACACTGCTGACCCCTTTGCAAATGCTTACCACGGACATGCCACAGATTGCATGGAACTTGCACACACATTTCTAACCCAGACCCTATGCACAAAGGATAGGCATCCTGTCCGGTGGACCCCAGACAGAGGCAGATTGTATAACAATAGCAGGAGGCTACTGCAGGACAGAGCAGATTCACATTAAGGGAAAGCATCTGTGGTCAGCACTGGTACTACGCTATGGTCCCTCATAACAGCGGCCATGGCCTACTCTGGGAGGAAATGGCCACAAACACTATGGATGACCACAAGGCCTTCTTCAGTTATGTTACACATATGGACCAAATGCCTCAGATATGCTCTGTGTTAATACACACCTACTTAACATACACCAAACACACAGATATTGGCAACAGTCTTACAGACAGGTTCGGTGCATGTATCCCCCCTCCTTCTCCCCCACCAGTTGAAATAGTTATCACAGCTGTATGTAACCTCCCTATCATCTCACATGTCCAGGTGAGGGCCGCCCTCAGCAGAGCAGAACACACAGCATCACTGTGACCTCATGGTATCCCTGGATGTGTGCTACCTGCACTCCAAGAGGATATACAACTGCATATAACACTGATAATTTATCTTAGCCGTACTACAGGATATGTACCTGGACAGTGGCATACAGCGACAGTGGTCCCACACCACTAAGGAGGCACCTCGACTGACCCTGGGAACTACCACATCATATGCATAACTGGCCTGGTCTGCTAAGCTATGGAATTATGCAGTATGGGATGCATATGCAGTGATATCGGGTACCTGCAGACACTTGTTCCCAGCCAGTGTGCCTTTGTGATGGGCTGATCCTGCCTTTTGAACCTGGCTGACCTTTCAAAGCAGTCACTACAGCCATTGCTGAGGGCAACACACAGACAACTGCTGCCAGGATCATGGCCTAACACTGATTGACATGTAATGTATAGTCATCCCCTTTTGGTGGAACTACGTACACACAACATATCACATGGAAATACCTATAGATACAGACCTATGACACATTTGGAGGGTTCACAGTATGCACACTATTAACCTGCTACTTTGCATTACCTGTGTTTGTCACAGCTGGTTGCATTACCACTGCTTCTGATTCCTGCTGCTACTGTCACTGCTGACAGCTTAGAGTCACAGAGTCACAGTGTGTAGGGTGTTTTTTTTTTTTTTCTCTCTCTCTCAGTTTTCTCTCTCCCTCTGTCTGCTTCCAGACAGTGCAATGAATGTATTGCATGTGTGGAGTGTTAGTACAGGATGCTTTTGTAGGTATCTGCATAGGTCCATGTGATGGCCTCTGCACCAATTGTAAGCCAGCATTTGCTAATTGCATACAGCCAGTTGTGTACTGATTGCAGTTCTCACTGTGATTTCAGGTCAGTGCTATAAAAGGGTATGTGAGATAGGCATTGCCCTTTCAGATTGTAAGGGCGGGGACCATGCTGTTATGCTGTGGACACTGTTCTGTGAGTGTAAAGGTTAGTATCTCTCTCATGATTCAGGCTGTGTTGTAGATTCACATTTCTCCATTCCTCTCTCCTGTTCCCTGTAGTAAGTGTGTATGCACAATGACACCTACAACTATATATATATATATATATATATATATATATATATATATATATATATGTACATATACATACATTTATATATGTACATTAACTGACATTATTACCTACAAGCTAACAACTAACATGGCTGTTTCTGTTCACACACACACTACTATTATGGGAATCCAGTAGTGTTGACAGTAATTCTACATGACATGCTTTGGGTACTACACATCCTATATTCCCTTTACAGTCATCCCTACTATTACATGTTATATTTATTTTAGCACAATGCTTTTGTATAAGAGTCATGGCTTAGTGGTAGGTCATACAGGCTACTGTTTCCAAGGTCCTGGGTTCGGAACTGACAGTGGGAATTTATTTTGCTTTTGAACTGAGTACAGGACCTCTCAATCAAAGTGACTAAGGCACTTTTAAGCAGTTGTAACCGGGTTAGCGCTGGTTTGCGCGGAGCTCACGCATGTGCACTGGTGGTTAGCTCCGCGCACATATGCGCACACCCGCTTACAACTGCTTAGTGCTTACTCTGGCACACACCCGCGCTATTTTCTTTGAAAGAAATGAAAATGGGGAGACAGAAAAGTGGTGAAAAAGGGGTCACAAAGAGGGTAAGACAGTAGGGAAACAAGCTTGGGATTTGCAGGAGGGATGTAGGTAAGGCCCATAGATGCCCATTTCTTCATCAGCAACAGCTGTGCATATGTATGTAATTTGGTGTGACATTTGAAACCTTCCACCCCTGAGAGCGGTGTCAGGACAACAATAATACTTGTTGTACAGCCAATTGTAATTGATAGTTTCCATGTCCAGCAGACATGTGTGTGGAATGGGCAGCTATGTATAGGGCGTAATTTTTTTGTGGGTACAGAGTGCCCTTTTTTTTTTTTTTTTCAGGTGAGAGTGGTATGTCAGGTGAAGGAAGTCGGTACAGCTGGGGAGGTAGGTTGGGTAGATAAATAGACAAGACAAACAAGATGCATACAGGGGCAGTGTATGACATGTGTGGGGGGGTTAAACAATTGACGGGGATGGAGGTTTGGATATCCAGAGCCCATGCGCCCACAGATGGCAACAGTGGAACTGATATCCCCACCCATAGACAGTTTCCACTGTTCCTTCACTGCCCAGGACGGGGCTGTGCTAGGGGTTGTGTAGGCCGGGCAACAGGCATGCCCGTAAGTTGTGCCACCTGTGCCTCAAGCTGGCATAGGGGCTCGAGAACAGAGTCCCAAATCTCCCTACGCACCACAGTCCGGACGCTACGGAGGGTGAGTGGTGGTTCTCCTCCGGCCACACTTGCAGAGGGGGGGGGCGAGCCCCACCCCCTGCAGTGCTTCCACCCGCAGGTGGCACAGGGCCACCGGAGGAGGGTCCAGACTGGGCACTAGTGCCAGGTGCACTCGCCAGCTGAGGTGGGAGTGGTGGGTCCGCTGGAACCCGCCTTCCCTGTCGTCCTATGTTTTGCATTATGTCATGACAGTTTGGGTTAGTGACATATAATACCATTCACAATTAGTTGTAACAGCATGCATTAGTATTCCCATTGACTAAACACCCAGATATTCACACCATTGAACAGCGAGCATAACACATGCATAATTTGAACAGCAATACACAGTCCAACAACATGCAGGGTTGATTGATGGCAACAGGCCATCAGATTTGGATGTATGAACAGGGCAGATGCATCAACGGACATGCAAATATGTATGACCCAACAGGACAAATGTCCAGGGGTGTTAATTGTGATTGCACATACCATTTTCACGTGGAATGGGTTATATGTGGTTATAGGGTGGGGTGAAGAAAATAATATTAACACCTTCAAATACCAATACATATGCTGTACATTTCTAATAGCTGCACATATATACACACTACTGTTCTAACTACAGTTTCCTATATGATAACTATTTCAACTTGGTGATAGGACTGTTACTGCAACATCAATATACATTTTATTGTTCTTCATACACATTCATATCTAGCTTTGTTCAGCTACATCATCCTGCTGCATTTGCTTTATATAGCTATAGACAAGTGTGGATGTTTGGTATATCGGACAATCATACTATCTGCATATTGCAGACTGAGAGCAACATATCCAGATTTTTTGATACACATTCCAGATGCAGCAACACTTTGAACAGATTTTGCTGCTTGGTTTTGATTCTCACATGCATTTCATTCTGTCTTGACTGCAGTATACTTTATTCAGGAGTTATTACTACTGTATTGCTGGATTCATGACACTTTCTCACACTCTCTCGCTTGTTTTCATTTTACTATTCAGGATGGTACTTACTTCTAGGCTTTATTGACATGTTTTACCTGTAGTTATTACAATCCTTTCCAGCAGTCTCACTTCTGTCATGTTTCAGTATTTCAACAGGGATATATTTCACACATGTGACTTCATCGTCTTCTGCAGCTATACTTTTCAGCCTGCTGCAGGTTGTGTACTGTTTTCTTACAGGTGGGGCATTTTTATTTCAGAATTTATGTCACACATTTTCATTTTTCTGTTTGGCTTACAGGCTGCAACACACTTTTGTAATCAAGCAATACTTGCAAACACTTTCACACTGTTACTTGCACATTTTATTCCTTAGTGACTACACTGCACTCTTTTGCTGACTATCATACTTTTATATTTCTTTACAGTTACTGGTAGTGGATTACTGACCTGCCTGGTGGCGCAACCGCACCAGCCTATCGCCATAGGCTCTGCGGTTCGCAGAACGGACACCTGCAGCTGTAATATAAATGAAGTAATATTGGAATACACATCTCCATAATATCAGCTAGTTTAATTTCTTACATACATAATTAAATGTAACTTACTCAGTAGTGGGGTGTTGGGCATTTGCCGGGCCTCATGGATCCAAAGGTTCAGTTGGTCCTGCTTGCATCTCTTCAGGTCCGCATGGTGGTGACGGACCTGCTCACCAGTCCTTGGAATCCCTGTGGCACTGGTGAGATCATGAGCCAACCGGTCCCACGCCTCAGCCCTGCATGCTCCCCAGAGGACCTGGCCCTGCATGAGTTGGGCCTCATGATTGTGGACTAGGAGCCAGACCATGTACCTGGACTCCTCAACACCCCACCTCTGTGCTTGAAAGCAACTACCCTCTCCTACTCCTGTCATTCCAGCTGCAGTTCAGTTCTACAATCGTTTATGCTGTGTATTCCCGCCTATGGGGCTTATATAGTCCGTTTTTCCCACACATATCTGTGATTGGCCATTTTGGAATTGTATCAACTTCAGCAAACCTGCATTGTCATGCTCCAGTTTGTATTCATTCCTATATATTAGCTATTATTGCATTTATAGGTACTGCTGTCATGGCTTAGTGGTTCGGTACCTTGACTATGGTGTATAGTATCCTGGGTTCGAACCTGGCCACTACTTTTTATTTTTTATGACTGTCTAGACAAGCTGAGGGGTGTGTCTGTGTAAAGGCAGTTTTGATACGGCTTGCTCAACGTTGCCCGTCGGTTAGCTTGTTTGCGCGGTGCGCAGCTCCGCGCAAATGGGGTACGCTGGTTTAAGCCTCATTTAGCTATCAGCACGCATATTACGCTCAGCTCAGCTAGGGGCACATAGATTCAGCATGTTAAACCAATGCTCAGCTATGGGCACTCATTTTGCACCAGTTAAACCACTGCTCACCTATGGACAGATGCACTCACCCTGTTAAAAAGTAGCTCAGCTATGGGCACATCTGGCATTTTTTATTGCTTTGTTACCTCACATTTCTTCAATATAAATGGGCTATTTCATTACATTTTACATAAAATGTGATTTTATGTGTACATATTTGTCAGGGACTTGTTTCGTGCTTATTTTGCTAAAAATAAAAATTGGTGTTGTGGGGGCTCGAACCATGAATGCCTGCTCTTCAGCCAAAATCTCTACTGCTACGCTATTGCTTCTTGGCTTACTTTGCATATTTAGTTCTTATATGCTTTCCCACTGACTGCTAACTGTAGCTGCGCTACGGGCACGCCCGCGCAAATGAGCCACTCATGGTTAAACATCTTTACAATTTAAAAAAAATTATGTGATGTTCATTTGTACATTTTATGTTCGTAGTCTGTGGGTACATGTGTTGTGTTCTGTTTATTCATATTTCCATGGACTCTGGCATCAGTGTTTACTTTGGGCACTTTTACTCTTCTGGGGGCGTGTCTGCTTACAGGGCTCGGCCTACGGACATGCCCCCTACTGTCTTACATGGACCGTGTTAGCCTTTGGTGTGATTCAGCATGCTCTCATGAACATGCAGAGCATGCTGACATCACTCAGTTTAGCTGCAGCCTCCGTGTATGAGTTATAACTCTTACACGGAGGCTTTGTGAATCCTGCCCCATATCTGTGTATTACTGACAAATTTAAAAACTTTTTGGCACAGAAATGAACTGCTAAAAGTTCATGTTTAAAAAGACAATACATAGAATATACCCATAAAACATATAAATACTATTGAACAATTAAAAACTCATATTATTAAAATTGAGTAAATATATATGTAAATAATTAATAAATAATCATAATCATAATTAAAAATTTGTTATATTATTATGGTCTCAGCTTATAAAGTTATAACAGTTGTAATATTGGTTTAATGGAAATAAAATAATTAATACCAGGGGATATAATTTTAGTCATGAAGGTATATCATACTTGGATACATATGTGAGCCACACTAATTCTGGCTTTCAGTCAGAAATATTTAGAAAGAAAACATTTTCAAATGGCTACCTTGACTATACCAGTAATCATCCTAAACGTATTCTTAAGAATATATATAAGTGTCAATGTATACGTGTAGCTAGAATGACCTCTGATTACAACAAAATGAAAGATGAAATAAATAATATTAGAACTATGTTCATTAACAGAGGATATCCTCTAGCCATATTAGATGACACATCAGCTTATGTTATTAATGAATGGGGTAAAAAATTTTCACCTATTCTTGGTAATGAGAATTTTAATACATCAAGTACTATAAATAAAGTACAAAATGAATATAACAGAGTTTGTGTTCTTACATATTCCCCATTCGTAACTGATATTAAGAACATTATAAAGAAGCATTGGAATATATTGGTAATGGATGATGAACTATTAAGTGTCATTGGTAGGGATCCTAATTTTGTGTTTAAAATGGGTATGAATATTAAGAATTTATTAAATACATATAATCATAATAATATGGCAACAAATATGCATACTAAAAAATGTGGGCAGTGTAAACAATGTTTTGCTATTAATGAAGCTGTAGGAATTAAACTGGATGACATTAATAAGACATATGTACGGTTCAGAAAGGGAAATTGTAACAGTAACAATATTGTCTATTTAGCCAAGTGTTGTACATGTACTGTATTTTATATAGGGAAAACAGAGAGACAATTGAAAAGACGTATTTATGAACACCTATATAAAATAAAAGTTAAAGACACAAAAAATGCCTTGTTTAGGCATATAAACAAATATGGTGACAAACATATATTTAAATTTGCAATTATTGATCAAGTACATATATCAGCCAGGGGGGGATTCATAAAGCACAGTTCTGTAAAAGGGTATCTTTCTGGCAAATTGTAACTAATGCCACAAAATCCCCTGGTATTAATGATTTTATTTCCATTAAACCAGTATTACAACTGTAATAACTTTATAAGCTGAGACCATAATAATATAACACAATTTTTAATTATTATGATTATTTATTAATTATTTACGTATATATTTACTCAATTTTAATAATACGAGTTTTTAATTGTTCAATAGTATTTATACATTGTATGTGTATATTCTATGTATTGTCCTTTTAAACGTGAACTTTTAGCAGTTCATTTTGGTGCCAAAAAGTTGTTAAATTTGTCAGTAGTACACAGATATGGTGTTCTGATGAAGTCTGTATTTTACAGATGAAAGCGCTTAACCGATGTTTTTGTGCTTGTTCGTGTTGGAATAAATTTTGTGATACTTGACTGGGTCCTGTTTCACTCGTATTGTCTTACATAGCGGAGACAGTTGTTTTGTCTCAAAATATACAAAAATGCAAGGTAAGATGAACATAAAATACAGTGCAATCATACGTATAATACGTAGACTCATAATTATATATATATATATATATATATATATATATATATATATATGTATATATCTATATATATATATATATATATATATATATATATATTCATAGCATCATAGGAAGTTACTAGGCTACTAGCCATGAGGCCTTTCCAAGCCTAGCCAAAGTTTTGGGCCCATGTTTCCAAGGTTAGCACCTATCCTCACTGTCAAGCAGGGACATAGGTGGTATCCCATTTTCTATTACCCATCCAGGCATCCAGGTTATGTTTGAACAGGGCCAGAGAAGTACTCTGCTTAACATGGAGAGGGAGTCTATTCCACAAATGGTGGATTCTCTGGGACACATATCTGTCCTGCCAGCAGATCCTATTAATGTCACAGGCTAGGTTTTGGTCCTGAGTGCATGTGAAATTTCCAGTAGGGCAGGGTTTGAGATGGCTTTAAATGTCAGACAGAGATCCCCTCTGAGCAGTCTATATGAGACTGAGTAAAGTGAGAGGGACTTAAGCCTATCCTCATAGGATAGGTGTTTAAGACCCTGAATTCCTCTAGTCAGGAACCCCTGAGGTCCTTCCAGCTGCTGCAAGTGCCTAGTGAGGTACATACCAAAGGGGGTATTGTACTCAATTATAGGCTTGATTGAGGAAGAGTGAAGAGAGATTATAACTCTTTTTTTCTGGATGCTATGCCCTTGTTTATGAGATGAGGCATGTAGTACGCCCTACACACTACTGAGGCTATGTGTGCAAATGCTGGATTGCTGTCTACCAAGGTGCCCAGATCTCTTACTACTGATCATGTGTTAAAGAAGTTGTTGATATGGTACTTTGTGGGTACATCATTTTTACCAAAGGGGATAACTATACACTTTTGGTACTGAGTTTAAGGCTATGTCTTATGCACCAGTTGTTTGTCTGAGTAAGTCCCTCCTGGAGAATGTTAACATCATCTGGGGAGTCGACCACACCCAGTTTGCAGTCATCCGCATACTTGGTCAGCCATAAACCTTTTGTCCTGGCTGCACATCGGAAAAATATATTCCAAAGAGTAGGGACCCTAAGACTGAACCTGAGGGACCCCACTAGTTACGGGTTTACTATTTGAGGTGGAGTCCCCTATTCTGACTGTATGGGTTCTGTCAGTGAGCCAATTGGCAATCCACCTAATGATGTAAGGGTTGTTGGCCAGCTGAGTGAGCTTACCTATTATAACCCAAAAAAGTACAGCAACTCCAGAAATGACAAATAACATAAACACACACTGCTGTTCGGTTACAATAAAGGCTGTCCTCCACCTGATAAATTCCAAGGAACGAGCAAAATCATGTAAATAGTAAAAAAGTTTAATAACTCATAAAACCATTGCAACAACCAAAAAAACAGATTAAGCGCGCTTTCATCTCATAGCCCGAGACTTAATCAGAATCATCTGTTAATTTAAGAAACTTCCATGTTTAAATAACCTTCCACTCTTTTCCATTGGTTAATTTTGGCGCTCAAAACAATTAAATACATTTTTTATTTATATTATATTACAGCGTTGGTAAGTACCCTATTTAAAAATACATATTTAAAAATACCATATTAAAAAATGCCCTGTTTATAACACTTTTATAAGAATGTGGTATAGTAAAAAGCAATGTTGAAATATTAAAAAATGAATGTCACCTACATATATAAATATATAGTGTATTAAAACCTCTATAATAAAAATATATAATATATATATGTGTATGTATATATATATATATATATATATATATATATATATATAAAATAATAACATAAAAATACATAAAAATACATACATATGTATATATACATATATATATATATATATATATATATATATATATATATATATATATATATAAAAGAATCATAATGTCCTCTTAGGGTTTAATGACAACAATTTCAGAGCTGGTTTTATAGAGATATGGTCATTCATTCCTGGGTGAGTACAGGAATCCAATCTAATTTGCCATATCATCTCATGATATTCCAGGAATGTTTCCCAATCACCACCCCTATCCTTCTGTTTAACTTCTTCCAGTACCCAAAATTTGATGTTCATGTTCATACATTTAAGGGTATGCCTATAAAGGGCATTGTTCTCATTCTTTTTATTAATGTTTCTGACATGTTCATATACCCTATTTCTTAAATTCCTTTCAGTTTTCCCCATGTAGTGTGCCCCGCATGTTAAACAATATGCCAGGTATACAACTCCTCTTGTATAACAACTAAAGTAGGTGTGACTCATCAATTTAAAACCAATGCTAGAAATATAAAGTTCCTTTTCTCCCGCCATAAACAGGCATTGGGCACACCTACCACATTTATGTGTACCTGTTTTCCGCTCTGCCCCTCCATTTTTTTACCTTTCTTCATCTCCAGGATATTTTTCAAATTCATATTTCTCCTGAAGCTATATTTTAAGGGTTCCTGAAAAAACTGCACTCTCATGGGCATCCTACTGAACATGTTCCAAATCCCATTAATGCACCTCCTCAGCCATCCCATATCAGAATAATAGGTTAATATCAGCCATGGTAGTTCTTCTCCGGATTTAACACTAACATTCTCTTTCAAGTTAGATTTAGTAATAATTTTGTTTATATTCATATTGTCTAACTCACTATCAAAATGCTCTATGTTGCTGATATCTATTGACCCATAATTTAATAGTGGTCCATATTCTACATTTCGTTTCTTAATAATTTCCTTCTTAACATTCTCTATCAACCTTTTGGGATACCCTCTTTCCCTAAACATATCTTGAACCAAATCAAGTTCCCTAATAAAATCATTAGAGTCCAAAGTCATTCTTGACAACCTAATCATCTGACCTTTAGCTTAGCATAGCAAAACATAGCAAACAAAATATTATACAATTAATATACAAACACATGGAGAAAGGTTCCACAGTTAACAAATAGGGGTTTACTATTACAGATTTACTATTTGAGGTGGAGTCCCCTATTTTGACTGTATGGGTTCTGTCAGTGAGCCAGTTGGCAATCCACCTAATGATATAAGGGTTGGTGCCCAGCTAAGTGAGCTTATCTATTATACCCAAATGAGGTATGGTGTCGAAAGCCTTGGCCAAGTCGAGTTAGGCAGTGTGCACCTCTTTTTCTTCATCCAAGGCCTTGGTGACTATTTCAAACAAATCCACCAGGTTCAACAGGCGTGATCTCCCCTTGTCAAACCCATACTGAGTGGGGCCAAGTGCTTGGAGGCTACTGATGTCCTGGTTTATGAGATATATGATTATTCATTCCATGGCCTTACATATCAGGCTCGTAAGGCTAATGGGCTGGTAGTTACCTATGTGAGTGCATGCAAGTATTTATTTATTTATTGACATTTGTTGATCAGGAAAGTCCACTGGGTTAAAAGCCCATTTTCAGTTGAGGCCCGGTGAGAAACGCTCCACAGTTAAAAGAAATAGCATAGCAAACAAAACATAGCAAACAAAATATTACACAATTAATATACAAACACATGGAGAAAGGCTTCACAGTTAACACAAAGCAATTTAGAAAAACAAAATATAGCAAATAAAATATTATACAATTAATATACAAGCACCAGTACACAGGCAAAGTATAGAGTTGAAAATAGATGCATTTTATATATATATATATATATATATATATATATATATATATATATATATATATATATATATATATGTGTGTGTGTGTGGGGGGGTCCCCTTCAGATGGTTGAACTTTTAAAAGCTCGGCTTTCATATGGCTGAGACCATATGATCGAACTTTTAAAAGTTCGAACGGTCTGAATGGGGATCTTCATAGAGCACAGAATGGGAAGATTTTCCTTTATCACAATGCAGTGTAATCTCAGAGCTGGTATATTTAAATAGGTGTGGGTGTGGGGGGGGTGCAGGGGTTCTTGCCCTCCTGCTAGAACTGTTTAGTTTTTTTTTTTTTGTTGAATTATTTTTTTTCGCATTTTTGAACATTCAAATTTTCGAACATATATTAGAAAATTTGAATGTTCAGAAATATATATATATATATATATGAAATATTTGCATATAAAATGTCACATTAAGAGGTTGAGAAAGCTAATCAAAGTTGAAATGTTTGATTGATTTGGCTAGGAGTAGATCCCTCCAATATATTCCTAATGATGTAACTATATCAGAGCAGACAGCTTAAGAATAGTAAGCATAAATCATAGATGTGATTCTGATAATATGGCAACTACCAGCACAGCCAGCTGGAGTTTTGTAAGGAATCAAAATCAGAATCAGAATCATATTTATTGACCAAGTATGCACACATACAAGGAATTTGACTCTGGTTTTAGTGACTCTCCAAGTATGAATTACATAAATGACATACATGCAACTATTAAGAACAAGACCAAAAAGTAAATATACATATACATACAAGGTGCAAAGTGCAACTCAGTGCAAGAAATGCTAAAATAAACTCTGAAAGAAACAAGTATTAACAATATGTAAATAGTACTGCAGAATCCTTGGAGGCTTGGGAAAAAGAATACCCCAACCTAATAAGCTGAGTTAACCATTTATGAACATGACGGCCTGTGGAAAAAAAGTGTACTTACTGCTTGTTTTGGTGTGTATTAATCTATAATACCTGTCTGATGGTAACAGTTCAAAAAGATGGTGGCCCGGATGTGAAGGGTCATTGATGATCTTCCCTTCCCTTTTTGTGACTGGAGGGCAAACTTGCACTGATATTTCCTGTGAATATCAAACTGATTTATACAAGATGCATGTGTTATAAATGTATTAGAACTGTATGTCATTTGTATATCAGACTGATTTGTACATATGCATGTTCTGAAAATGTATTTGTGAGGCTTCCTCATGGTAAAATCTATCAACAGTGCAGCCTGCTGAAATGAAAAGAAATGTACATGTATTATTGCATCTGAATTAAATGCTTACGTTTTAATAGAGGACACTGGAACAGCAAAGATTAATTTTAAGAAAAATAAGCGAAATGTAAATGAGCTGTTAAATCATTAAAAGGCAACCTGCAGTGCTGAATAGGACCAGACACTGGGTCTGGGAAAGAGCCTTTGTCCATTAGCTCAGAGAAAAGAGGGAAGGACCTAGGCACTGCCTTAAACATTTGGATGTGTACTGCAGCTGTCTGCACTAAATACTTGTTTCAGCTTCAAAGGGGAGTACTGTGAGAACCTAGAGTCAGGTGACCAAATGGGGTCATTCTGCCAGCCCTCTTGGGAATTATATTTTGGATATTAAAAAGAGAAATCTCAGACTATTGAGTACTGAGTATTCTGTTTGGGAAAACTAAGAAGACCCTCACCCACAGCATCATGCTTTGCAGTAGTAAGCAGCTTAACTACGAAACAGTAATTCTTTTATATTTAGTCAGGAATATAGTGAAGCTTTGTTCAGAGAGTGTTTTTCTTTATTTGTATGAGTCTGTCCATCAATGTTAATTTCAATATTTTCTGTGATTTGAACTCTGTGGTTTACCGTGAATATATAGTTTCATGTTCTTTTATTATTTATTATTTAATATATTTAAAAATGTTATTGTGGATGGTCCTTGTAGAAAGTATCTAACCTTTGAAAGTACTTATATTTATTTGGTGACACTGTGCGAGCCACTACAGAAGGCCTAGCCATCTTGGTGAACTACTACCATTTGCATTAATACTAATATTACACAGTATAATTGGACATCACTTGTTAAGGACTTTAGAGTAGCTGATTGTGGAGTGTCTGGTGGCAGTGATAACCACCTTATAGTCTGGGAAAAAGGGGCATAACTAGTAAAACTGTGCCAGCCTTTCCCAGGTGTGTGTGTGTGTGTGTGTGTGTGTGTGTGTGTGTGTGTGTGTGTGTGTGTGTGTGTGTGTGTGTGTGTGTGCCTGTGTGTGTGTGTGCCTGTGTGTGTGTGTGTGTGTGTGTGTGTGTGTGTGTGTGTGTGTGTGTGTGTGTGTGTGTGTGTGTGTGTGTGTGTGTGTGTGTGTGTGTGTGTGTGTGTGTGAGCTACTTGGGGCAGGGACACAAGGCACTGGGTTTACAGAGAGGGTGCTTGGCTTGGACAGTCAGCGGAGGACCTAACACTACAGCTGTACCAGTGGGAAGTCTTACTGGGGACCTGGAGGGAGACAGATATAGAGACATCCAGACCCTGGACTAAGTGTGTTCTTTGTGTGCTCTTAAGGGAAAGTGTACTTGATGCAGGGAGGTCTGCATCTAGAAGTATTGAGTGTATCCATTTGTATTCCAAGTGCACATCCCTCTGCAGTGTCAGTGGTGAGGATTCAGGCTCCTTGATTATTGTCCCAGCGTAGAGATGACACATATTGGTGGCCATCACATACTGGTAACAGTGGTGGGCATCACAAGGTACATAAGGAAAGTTGGTGGTGCAATGTAGAAGAAGTCATTCTTTTTCAAAGGAGTGCAGGAAAAAGTGGAAGACAGAAAAGATGGACCAGGTTAGGAAACAATACTGACTAGATAACAAAGAGGCTAAGAAAGAAGTTGCAATAGCAAAGCACAGAGCATCAGTGGCACTCTATCAGCTTCTGGAAAGTGAGCCAGTACAGGGCACAATGAACCAGGAAATCTGGGGCATTCACTGTGAAAATACTCAGAACCCCACAAAACAGTGCAAAAATGCTGTTCACCTGGAGAATGGTGCAAAATAAATTTATTAATAAACTGACTAAAATGGATGAAGACCACATGGTACAGAGGGCATAATGAAACTATCAGGTTTCAAGACAAAGACATCAAGAAAAGTAGATTGTCAGACACCCTTCGTAATGGATGCCAGCAACAACCTGCTCACCAGTCAACAGGTCATCAGATGCAGATGGAAGGAATACTTCAAGCAGCTACTGAAAGACGAAAACCACACAAAAGCATTACTGCCCCTGACAAAACCTACAGTGAGAGAAGAATAGGAGCCGGCACAGAAGAACGAAGAACAGCACTAAGGAAAATGACATCAGGAAAAGCAGCAGCTCAGATGAGGTCACAGCAGATGTAATAAAGATGCTGGGTGAGATAGGGGAGAAATAGCTCCTGAGGGTACAGTGTGGAGAGAAAGGCATATCCCAGATGATTGAAGAATAAGCATATCATACTCATGCCAGTGTAGAAGAACAAAGGGGACATCCACAACTGTGGGCAGTAAAGAGTTATCAATTTCCAGTCACATTGTATGAAAGTTCTGGAGATGATGACTGCCAAGTTGATATGCAGAGTAGTAGAAAGTAAGATCGAAGATGAGCAGTTTGGATTCAGTTCAGGATATAGCACAACTGACTCAATGTTTGTAGTAACACAGATAGTTGAGAAGAAGCTAAAGATGAGGACAGAGTCCAACTGGCCATTCCTAGACTTGGAGAAAGCATTTGACAAGGTCCCAAGAAAGCAGATTTGGACAGTTCTGCAGTGGCTCAAAGTCCCAGAAACATTGGTAGAATTAGTGCAGGCTATGTACAAGGACTCAATGACTGAAATGTGAACAGTAATTGGTCTCACAGAGGGGTTCTTAGTGGGACTGGGTGTGCACCAGGGTTCAACTCTGAGCACACTGCTGTTCATACTAATGATGGATTACATTAGCAAACAAGTCAGAGGGACAGATCAACAAAGTAACTGTATGCAGATGATGTGGCATTACAAGCAGACTCTGCGCAAGAATTTCAGCAAAGGATAGGGAAATGGAATGCAAAACTGAATGCACATGGGAGGAAACTAAGTATACAGATAAGGCAGTGGTAATAGCAGCAAATGGAGGAAATCGTAAGAAGCTGAGAATTGAGGTAGAGGGGAAGACAGTGGAACATATTAACTTCAAGTATCTGGTTGGGACAGTTAAGGGAAGGGAAGTCTGAATGAAGAGGTCAAATGTAGAATCAGAGGGGCTGCAGCCAACTGGCATAGAGTGTCAGGTATAGTGCATGACAGAAGATGGCCAAAGAAGCTGAAAAGTAAGGTATCTAAAACAATGGTGCAACCAGTACTACTGTATTGTACAGGAACTTGTGCAGTAAAGTAGAGCAGAGGAGGAAGCTAAAGGTGATGTAAATGAAGTGCTTGAGATGGGTGATAGGATGCACACTCTCAGACATATGAAGAAATGAGGACATAAGAGCTGAAACCAAAGTAGCTCCAATATACTTGGGCTCCAGTCCAGTTGTTTTACACTAAGAAGGTTTGTGGTCTTCACTGTTGTGGCAGGACAGGTAGCTTACATCCTTCTAAGTTGGGAATTGCTAATTGAAGGCTCAGTGCCAGTTATTCTAAAAGTGTATTAGTTCTGGTTTAAGCACTTGGGCTTCAGGCCAGTTATTTTTCATTAAGAAGGTTTGTGGTCTGCACTCTTGTGGAAGGAGATGCTAGATTCTGCCCTTCTGAGCTGGTAATTTCTGGTTAAAGGCTTATTGTGCCTGCTTATTTGAACTATTTCTTTCTGAAATTGGTGTGCCTTATTTGCTGTAGCATAAACTAGATTCAGACATCCTGAATCTAGCTTTGTTTGTATAACTTGAGCACTAATCCAGGCTATCTTTTTTGGAGAAGGTTCCCCTGCACCCTAGTAGCAGGAGTGTGCAGTTAGAACTTGTCTGATTCAAGACTTCTGGAACAGGGCTCAGTTTTGAGCTTTTTTACTGGTTAATTGGGTAATTTGTTTAAATCAGTTTGCTTGTTTTCTATTGTTATATAAAAAATTGCACTTTATTCATCTGCTTTTACTGTATTTGTGTTTCTTCCTACTTTATTACTATATTTTGCTTTTGCTGCTTGTTCTTAAAAGTACTTAATTGCATTTATTCTGCTGCATTCATTACTGTTTGTTAGTAGCCTGATTAAATTGTAACTGTTATTCTAAGCCTTTGGTTGAAGCACTTGGGCTTCAGACCGTTTGTTTTACATAAAGAAGGCTTGTGGTCTGCACTGTTGTGGCAGGACAGGTAGCTTACATCCTTCTAAGTTGGGAGTTGCTGATTGAAGGCTCAGTGTCTGTTATTCTAAGAGTGTATTAGTTCTGGTTTAAGCACTTGGGCTTTGGGACAGTTATTTTACATTAAGAAGGTGTGGTCTGCACTCTTGTGGGAGGAGAGGGTAGATTATACGTTCATAGGTTCATAGGTAAGTACTAGGCTATCTGCCCGAAGACATTTATAAGCCTAGCCAGAATGTGTTGGCTTTCACCGCCCCCTTAGATTAGTTCCCTGTGCCTCTGTCCAGCAGAGCCATTGAAGTGATCCATGGGATAAACTTTCTGTTTCCCATCCACTCATCAAGGTTTCTCTTGAAGAGGGTTAGCGAGGACCTCTGCTTAATGTAGATTGGAATCTTGTTCCAGAGCATGGGAAGTCTCTGGGACAGGGATCTATCCCTCCAGCATGTCCTATTTATTGTTGTGGTGAGGTTTAGATCCCTGGAGCATGCTACTTGAGGTGAAACGGTTTTCTTTAGGTAGAGCATGTCCATCAATTCTAGGTTGGACATGGCCTTGTATGTCAGGCAGAGATCACCTCTGAGTAGGCGGTATGCAACCGAGTACAGCTGGAGTTTCTTCACTCGAGCTGCATAGGGCAGCTGCTTGAGGCTAGTGCTCCTCTTGGTGAGGTACCTCTGTGGTCTTTCCCGTTGTTGCAGGTGTCTTGTAAGGTACATCCCAAATGGGGCAATTGTACTCTATGATGGGTCTGATGAGTGATGCATAGAGGGGCCCAATGACCTCTTTTGATCTAGATACAAACCCTTTTGTGATTAGGTGGGCCACATAGAAGGATTTTCTAACCACTTTGGCAATGTGATTATCAAAGGAGAGGTTACTATCTACTTAGGTCCCCAGATCCCTTATTATGTCTTCCATATTTAGGGGGCTACCACCTATGTGATAGTTTGTGGGTACTTTATTTTTCCAAAGGGGATGACTATGCACTTTTTGGCATATAGCTTGAGGCCATGGTTTTGACACCAGGTATCTGTCTCAGTGAGACCCTTTTAGAGGATGTCTGTGTCAGCCAGATAGTCAATTATAGCCCCTAGTTTGCAGTTGTCTGTGAACTTGGTCAGAAGTATATGCCAAAGAGGAGGGGTCCTAGGACTGAGCCCTGGGGAACACCACTTGTAACTGGTTTAGAGTCAGACCTAGTTTCCGCAACTTTTACCGTGTGGGTTCTGTCCATGAGCCAGTTGGCAACCCATCTCGTGACATAGGGGTTCAGGCTGGTGAGCTTGTCTATCATACCTGAGTGGGGAATGGTGTTGAAGGCCTTTGCAAGGTCTAGGTAGGCTGTGTGGACCACCTTTCCCTCATCTATAGCCTTGGTAACTGTCTCAAAGAAGTCCACCAGGTTTAGGAGGCATGATCTGCCCTTAACAAAGCTGAACTGGGTAGGGTTCAGTGTTTGGAGGTTTCCAATGTCTCTGTTAATGAGATCCATGATGATGCGCTCCATAGCTTTGCAGAACAAGCTAGTCAGGCTTATAGGGTGATAGTTCCCAGGATCCATTTTGGCTCCACCTTTGTGAAGTGGAATAACCGTCGCTGTGTGCCACTCTGTGGGCATATATCCTGTGGATAGGCTAAAGTTAAACAGTGTGTTTAGGTGAGGGGTTAGTTCATTTTTGAGCTCATGTAGAACGCAGCCTGGGACACCGTCTGGTCCCATTGATGCAGTGTTTTTGGCTTTGGAGAGGGCTGTTTTAACCTGAGTGTCTGTGATTTCAGGGGCACTACATTCTTCTGGTATAGTTATGGGCCCTTTTGAGGGTGAGAGGGGGCAGAAGTTTGCACTGAACCTGTCTGCCAGGATGTTGGCTACATCAGTTGGTTCAGTGTATTTTGTGCCATTCTGCACTAACTCTGAGCAGATCTGAGAATTGCCACTTAGATTCTTGACATAGCTAAAGAATGCCTTGTGGTTATCTTTGGAGTCCATGGCAGTCTTTCTTTCGAAGCTTGCCTTGGATGATTTTATGAGGGAAAGTAGTTTCTTGCTGATACACATCAGGGATGTCTTCCCTTCTTGGGATTTTACTCTTTTCTGTACTAGTTTCCTCCTTCTGTTGCATAGCTTGTTTATGGCAGGGGACCACCAGACTGATTTCCTTTTCTTGGAGGAGTGAGTCTTGGTTTTGTTTGGGATAGCACGATCCATGCATTCTTGTAGGTGCCCATAGAGTGCATTAGTAAAGGAATTTGCAGCTTGGACAGAGTTATCCTTTAGCATGGGGGCTTTGAAACTTCCCACCTCGGTCTTAAGTAACGTGAAGTTTGCTTTTGAAAAGTTTTTCACGGTGGTTTCTTTAACCGGGGGTGGTGGCAGAATGTGGATATCCAGAGTGATTAGTTTATGGTCAGATCTAACCAGCGAGGGGTTGACCTCCAGTGTGGAACACCAGTCGCACATGTTGGTGATGACGAGGTCCAATATGTTGTCACCTCTGGTGGGGGTGTTGACCAGTTGATCCAGGGCATTTGAGTTTATAAATTCTATGAAATGTTGGACAAGGGAGTTTGTACTTGAGTAGCTCTCCCAGTTAATGATCGGGTAATTGAAATCACCCAATATCAGGGTGTTTGTGTAGGACCTTTATGTTTCCCAGTGTTTCTAGGAATGTGGAGTGGGGGTCCTGGGAGATGGTGGGTGATCTGTAGCAAGCTATAATTTAAATAGCAGTTTTGCCCATTGTTAGTTGCACATGGATGATCTCTGAAGCATCGTGCTGTGCCACTAACCGGGAGGTGTAAGTATTCTTGATGAATATGGATACTCCCCCACCTTTTGTATTTTGGTCCGGGTTTTGTGGCCGAAATGTATGGTATGAGTTGTAGCCTGGTAGTGTTGGGGTGCTCTCTGGAGCCTTAAACCAGGTTTCCGTTACTGCACATATATCGATTTTCTCCATACTGAGGAGTGCCTCGAGTGCGTGCATTTTGAGGTTTAGACTTCTGGCATTAAGTAGCAGTACCCTCATTTTTTGTTTACTTGTGCTATTTATGGGGGTGGGTTTGTCTTTTGAGCCTTGCCTAAAAAAGGCACTATGGGGGTGGCAAGAACCTTGGCCAGTATTTGAAAGCCTAAGGGTGACAGGTGCAAGCCGTCTCTAGCAAAGCAGCGTGGCTTGTCAAGCATGTCATCCCAGGCTGACAGACACTGGATCCCCTTTGAATGACACCAGAAGCTTGGCCAATTGTTGAAATTGATATTTTTTTCTCTATACTGTGGTATCCTTCTTGGTGAGGGCAGGATGCTACTCAGTGTCAGGGTCACACCGGTCTGGGCTACGTGATCAGAGAGCTCCTCCATGTCTCTTTTCATGTAGTCCAGGGAGGTACAGCTCAGATCATTCACACCAACATGGACAATGACAGAGTCACATTTGTACTTGTTCTGGAGTGACCTGAGTGGTTGTGTTATGTGGCAGATCCTGGCACCCAACAGGCAGCTAACAGTAACCTTCTCCTTGTTCAGCCTAGTGAATGGGACGTCAGTGTGCCTGACTATAGAGTCACCTATTACTAGTGTGTTGGGTATGTTATTTTGCCTTAAGGGCTGTGATTGTGTGGCACACTGGTTTTGTAAAGTATGTGTTTCATGGTTTGTGTTGGGGGGGTGGAGGTTGCTTGGATGTCTGCTTTGGAGGTCTCTGTTGCTTCTACAGATTTTTATTTAGAGCCTCTGTGTATGATTTCGTGTATTTATGTGTGTTTTTTGCCGGTGCTAGTTTCATAGGTCTATGTGAGACTGATGGTGTGATGCAAGTAATTCCTTTCTCCTCTTGACTGCCTGGTCCAGTCTTGGGTTGAGAGAGCTTAGCCTCCAGTTTGGCTGTATAATTGCATCTCTCGCATGTATTAGTGTTTGGTGGAAGGAGGAGAGGGTTATCTGTGTACATGAGGCAGTTGTAACATTGCCTCAAAATGCCCAGATTCACCAGTTGGACCAGAGAGTACACCTGAAACTGCCCTTTGGACATGCCTGGATAGGTACAGTGAACTGTTTTACTGACTGGGTGGTAAGGTCGAATAGAGAGCCTTGTCCTTCTCTACAGTATAGGGGGGGGTCTAGTGCTAAGGTTTATTAGTGCTTGCTATGAGTTTTGAGCAAGTGCCGGTATGAGAAGTGAATGGTTTGAGTGCTTAAGTTGAAAGTTTGTCTAGTTCCAAGGGAAAAATTGAAGAGTAGAATTTGTGCAGCCAGGAATAGTTATACCCTAGCTAACTGGCGCTGCCCGAAAAAGAAGCTGGGAGTTTCTGGTTAAAGGCTTATTGTGCCTGGTTATTTGAACCATTTCTTTCTGAAATTGGTACACGTTGTTTGCTGTAGCATAGACTAAGTTCAGACCTGCTGAATCTAGCTTTGTTTGTATAACCTGAGCAGTAATCCAGACCATCTTTTTTGGAGAAGGTTCCCCTGCACCCCAGTGGCAGGAGTGTGCAGTTAGAACTTGTCTGATTGAAGACTGCTGGAACGGGGCTCAGTTTTTAGCTTTTTATTTGTTAATTGGTTAATTTGTTTAAATCAGTTTGCTCATTTGCTACTGTTATATTAAAAAAAAATACACTTTATGCATCGCTGCTTAGCTAGGGTTAAACTATTCCCGGCACCATATAGTCTGCTCTTCAAATTTTCCCTTAAAACTAGCCAGTTGTTTAGTTTTAGCACTCAAATCTGTTTCTTTGAGCTCAGTACATGTTCAGAACTTGTTGTAAGCACTAAATAAGCTACAAATTACTAAAGCACTCAACTTTCCTCACTTGTCTAGAGGAAAACAGTTTTTAGTACTTAATAAATAAGCACCTATCCAGGCATGTCTTAGGGTCAGCTCCCAGTATTTTCTCCTGTCTACCTGATGAATCTGGGCATCTTGGGACAATGCAGCAATTGCCTCATGCACACAGACAACCCTCTACTAGTAACTACAGAGTTACAGAGTTGTAGTAACTACAGAGGGATAAAACTGATCAGTCACAGCTTGAAGTTATGGGAAAGAGTAGTGGAAGCTATGTTAAGAAGGGAGGTGAGGATTAGCAATCAGCAGTATGGTTTCATGCCGGGAAAGAACACTACAGATGCAATGTTTGCTCTGAGGCTTTTGATGGGGAAATAAGGGAAGGTCAGAAGGAGTTGCATTGTGTCTTTGTGGACTTGGAGAAAGCATATGATAGGGTCCCCTAGAGAGGAGTTGTGGTATTGTATGAGGAAATCAGGAGTGGCAGAGAAGTATGTAAGAGTGGTACAGGATGTGTACAGGGGTAGTGTGACAGTGGTGAAGTCTGCAGTGGGAGTGACAGATCCATTTAAGGTGGAGGTGGGATTACATCAAGGATCAACTCTGAGCCCTTTTTTATTTGCAGTGGTGATGGACAGGTTGACAGAAGAGATCAGACAAGAGGCCCCATGGACTATGATATTAGCAGATGACACTGTGATCTGTAGTGAGAGTAGGGACCAAGTTGAGGAGACCCTAGAGAGGTGGAGATATGCTCTAGAGAGGAGAGAAATGAAGGTCAGCTGAACTAAGACAGAATATGTGTGTGTGAATGAGAGGGAGGACAGAGGAATGGTGAGGATACAGGGAGTAGAGTTGGCGAAGGTGGATGAGTTTAAGTACTTGGGATCAACAGTTCAGAGGAATGGTGAGTGTGGAAGAGAGGTGAAGAAGAGAGTACAGGCAGGGTGGAATGGGTGGAGAAGAGTATCAGGAGTGATTTGTGACAGACGGGTACCAGTAAGAGTGAAAGGGAAGGTGTACAAGAGGGTAGTGAGACCAGCTATGTTATACGGGTTGGAGACAGTGGCATTGACAAAAAGGCAGGAGTCAGAGCTGGAAGTGGCAGAGTTAAAGATGTTAAGATTTGCACTGGGTGTGACAAGGATGGGCAGGATCAGGAATCAGTATATTAGAGGGTCAGCTCAGCTTGGAAGGTTTGTAGACAAAGTCAGAGAGGCGAGATTGCATTGGTTTGGACATGTGCTTAGGAGGGATGATGGGTGTATTGGGAAAAGGATGCTAAGGATGGAGCTGCCAGGTAAGAGGAAAAGAGGAAGGCCTAAGATAAGGTTTATGGATGTGGTGAGAGAGCACATGCAGGCGGTTGGTGTGACAGAGCAATATGCAGAGGACAGGAAGAAATGGAAACAGATGATCCGATGTGGCGACCCCTAACGGGATCAGCCAAAAGAGAAGAAGACACAAACAACCATCTCCTCCTACCACCCAACATTACAACCTGTGAGAGATGCACTTATATAGCCAAACTGGAAGCAAAGCTCTCTTCACCCAAGACTGGAATAGAAAGTCAAGAGGAGAAGGTAAACACTTGCACAACACCACACTCATCACATAGTCCCTCAAAACCCACACCACCAAAACAGACACATAGAAACACAAAACACACACCTAAATTCACGGAGGCTCTCAATAAAAATCTGCTTAAGCAATAGAGACCTCAAAAGAAGAAATGTAACCAACCTCTGCCCCAAACACAACCCAAATGACACATAGCTCACAAATTCAGTGTGCCCCTCAACCACAGTCCATAAGGCATAACAACATACCCAACACTCTAGTCATAGGTGACTCTATAGTCAGGCAGACTGATGTTCCACTCAGCAGGCTAAACAAGGAGAAAGTTACTGTCAGCTGCCTGTCGGGTGCCAGGATCTGTAACATAATGCACACACTCAGGTCACTCCACAACAAGTACAAATATGACTCTGTCATTGTCCATGTTGGTGTGAATGACCTGAGACGTACCGACCTGGACTACATGAAAGAAGACATGGAGGAGCTCTCAGATCTTGTAGCCCAGGTAGGTATGACCCTAGCCCTGAGTAGCATCCTGCCATCACCCAGAATTATACCACAGTACAAGGACAAAATGATTGACTTCAACAATTGACTAAGCTTTTGGTGTCATTCTAAAGGGATGCAGTTATCTGTCTGCCTGGGATGACATGATTGCCAGACCATGATGCTTTGCCAGAGATGGCCTGCACCTGTCGCCCTTGGGATTCCGGATACTGGCTAAGGCTCTTGCCACCCCTATAGTGCCTTTTTTAGGCAAGGTTCAAATGACATATTCACCACCGTAACAGGTACAATCAAACAAAATCTGAGGGTAATGCTACTCAATGTTAGAAGTCTAAACATCAACATGCATTCACTCAAAGCACTCCTTAAAATGGAGAACATCAGCATTTGTGCAGTGACAGAGACCTGGTTCAAGGATCCAGAGAGCACCCCTGCATTACCAGGCTATAATTCATGCCACACCTTTCTGCCACCTAACCTGGACCAAAACACTAAAGGTGGAGGTGTGTCCATATTCATTAAGGATATCCACACCTCCAGGCTAGTTGCTCAGCATAATGCATCCAAGATTATCTAAGTGCAGCTAACTTTGGGCAAGACCACAATCCAAATTGTAACTTGCTACAGATCCCCCACCATGCCAACAGGATTCCTACTCCTCATTTCTTGATTCACTGGAAAATATTAGGGTACAACCCAACACCCGAGTAATGGGTGATTTCAACTACCCCAGCATTAACTGGGAAAACTACTCATGTAACAACTATTTTGTTCAACATTTTCTGGAATTCATAAATTCCAACACCTTGGATCAACTTATCCACACCCCCATCAGGGGCAGCAATATCCTAGACCTGGTCATTACCAACATGTGCAACCAGTGTTCCACATCAGAGGTCAATTCCTTGTTGGTAGGATCTGACCACAAGCTAATCACCCTAGACATCCACATTCTGCCCCCACCCCCATTAGGGAAACCACCGTAAAAAATTTCTCCAAAGCCAATTTCACGCTTCTTAAGACAGAAGTGGCAAACGTCACGACACCAACACCCATGCAGACTGACAATTGAGGTACGACTGCTGAATCCTACACAAATGCACTTTATAAGTACTTACATGAGTACATGGATTGTGCTATCCCTAACAGAACCAAGATGCTATCCTCCAAAAAAAGGAAACCAATCTGGTGGTCCCCTGCCATAAACAAACTCTACAACAGAAGAAAGAAACTGTTGCAAAAAAGAGTAAAATCCCATGATTGGAGGAACTCCCTGATCAGCCTCAGTAAGAAGCTGAGATCCCTCATAAAATCCTCCAAAGCTAGTTATGAAAACAAAATCGCCACTGATTCCAAAGACAACCACAAAGCATTCTGTAGCTATGTCAAGAATCTCAATGGCAACACTCAGATCTGCTCTGAGTTACAGCACAATGGCACTAAATATACAGAACCAACTGATATTGCCAACATCCTGGCAGATAGGTTCAGTGCTAACTTTACCCCACTCTCACCCCCCAAAGGACCCATCTCTTTACCGGAAGAATGGAAAGTTCCTGTAATCATGGCTGCATGGATAAAAACACACTCTCCAAAGCCAAAAACACAGCATCCATGGGACCTGACAACACCTCATGCTGCTTTCTACACAAACTAAATAATGAACTGGCATTAACTCCCCTCAGGCTTTGTGCCCACTGAATGGTGCACAGTGACGGTTATCACACTCCACAAAGGGGGGAGACATCACAGACTCTGGTAACTACCACCCCATTAGCCTAATGAGCCTAGTCTGCAAGGTCATGGAACTTATCATTGTGGAACTTATAAATAAAGACATGGTAATCTCCAAACTCTGGACCCCACCCAGTTTAGGTTTGTAAAAGGCAGATCATGTCTCCTAAACCTGATAGACGTCTTTGAAGCAGTCACCAAAGCCGTAGATGAGGGTAAGGTAGTTCACACAGCCTATCTAGATCTTGCCAAGGCTTTTGACACCATCCCCCACTCTGGAATTATAGATAAACTCACTAAACTAGGTATAAATCCCTATGTCACAAAATGGGTTGCCAATTGGTTCACTGACAGAACTCAAACTGTGAAAGTAGCAGACTCCAAATCCGACTTCAGACCAGTGACAAGTGGAGTACCACAGGGTTCAGTTCTGGGTCCTCTCCTGTTTGGCATCTACTTTTCTGAAGTACAGGCTAACACAGAAGGTCTTTGGTTAATGCAGTTTGCAGATGACTGCAAACTAGGAGCCATAATCGAAACTCCTAACGATGTGGACATCCTACAAAAGGGCCTCACTGAGACCGATGCCTGGTGTCAAAGCCATGGCCTCAAGTTCAATGCTAAAAAGTGCATTGTCATCCCCTTTTGTTAAAACTCTGTACCCATGAGCTACCACATAGGTGGTAGTCTACTTAACACTGAAAGTGTGATGAGACCTTGGGACACAGGTGGACAGTAGTCTCTCCTTTGATAATCACATCACCATAGTAGTCTGGAAATCCTTCTATGTGGCACTCCTCATCACAAAAGGTTTCTCATTCAGGAAAAAAAGAGGTCATTGTTCCCCTCTACTCGTCACTCATTAGACCCATTATAGAGTACAATGCCCCTTTTGGTATGTACCTCACATGACATCTACAACAACTGGAAAGGCTGCAGAAATACGTCACAGAGAGGATTACCAGCCTCAAATAGATGCCGTACGCAGACCGTCTCAAAAAATTCCAGCTTTACTCCATCGCATATCACCTACTCAGAGGTGATCTCTGCCTAGCATACAAAGCTATGTCAAACCCTGAACTGTTGGACATGCTCCACTTAAAGAAATCCCTATTCCTCCCAGCTACACGCTCTAGGGACCTAAACCTTGTCACCACAATAAACGGAACATGCTGGAGAGATAGAGCCCTGTTCCAGAGACTTCTCATAATCTGGAACAAACTGCCTATCTATGTCAAACAGAGCTCCTCATTAGCACTCTTCAAGAAAAATCTTGATGATTGGATGGGAAATAGGAAACTCACCCCGAGGATCACCTATGTGGCTCTGCCGACAGGGGCACAGGAAAATAATTTCTTTTGGTGGCTAAAGTCAGGGTGCCTTTTTGACTAGGCTTATATAGGCCCTAGGGCCAATAGCCTAGTACCTCCCTATGAACCTATGAACCTATTTTAGAAAGGATCAAAGAAAACAGATCATGGTGGTTTGGGCACATGTGCAGAAAGGAGAAGACATTCTGGTGAAGAAAATTTGGGACAGGAAGAAGGCAATTAGGTGCATTGAATGTATGAGAGAAGATCTGCAACAGTCAGGCATGAGTGTCAAAGAAGGCAGGAGTGTAGCATTGAATCAAGACAGATGGTGACAGTTAACATGATACCCCAACCCCATGTAGAAAATGTGAAAAAGGGGAATGATGATGGTGTAGAGCCTGTTTATATTGGGGTTCCATCACAGAGGGATATTTTTAAATCTGGCATTGTATTTCCTTCAAATGGGGACAGATGCAGCTATTTATATTTTTATTTATTTATTTTATTTTATTTTACATTTGTTGACCAGGCTAGTCTAACTGGATATAGGTCCATTTTCAGTAGAGGCCCAGGGAGAAAAGCTCCAAGCATCGGCAGTGACAAAGCATACAATATATACCAATAGTAAAATGAGTTGCAGTACATTGTTTAAATTGTAGGTAAGATAAACTTGTAGAGAGTTCTTTAGTAGGTTTAAGCCAAGATCATAGATGACTAACTGCCCTTGCGAGACATTTTAAGCCTAGCCAATTATCTCCTGTGAGATTCAAACCCTGCACCTTGTGTTTGTAAGGCAAACACCTTAACCATTAGGCCACCCTCCCAAACGCAGAGAGCAAGAAAACAACATTTGAGAGATAAAAAATATATGGAGAATCCCAATTTTTTTTTTTTTTTTAGTACTAAGAAGGAATCTTTATTACAGGTTGGCAACATAGAACAGTGGAGTACAGAAGTATTGGGAGAGCAAGAAGGGGAAATGAGATATCAGTCAGGGTTAGAGCAGGGACAAAGCCAGTGAGTTTTAAGATATTCTTTAAGATGTTTTTTAAAAAAGTAGTGTGGAAGCAAGGGTAGAAAGTTCACTAGGAAGCTGGTTCCAGGTTTTTCCCACTGTGTTGGTGAAAAGTGTGTCCCCAGCTTTGTTGTTGGATTTAATAGTGGAAACTAGAAGCTTATTAGCTAAGCATAGTGTTGCAAGATTTTTATAGGGGGTAATCAGATTAGTGAGGATTAGGGTATTATTAGGGTGGTAAAGGATCTTTTGGGTGATAAGTTGTTGACAAAGTAGTTGGTTCTGCAGTCAATATGTCAGTATGCAGTCAATATGTCAATGAAATTAGGCAGTAAAGGAGTCTGCATGCTCAGAGTGGTCATTATGTAGGAGGAGGATGCTGAATTTAGCCAGGTCATCACTCAGTTTTAGTAGATTAGCCTTATCATAATCTCTGAAGAATGAATTATTGGAAGATGCTTCTGGTTTCAATTTTAAAGTGAAAGTGTCTATTAATCGTCACATGTGAGAGGAAGTTACAACAGGTGATGAAAAAAGCTGTCTCAGCCTGTTGAAAATTTAAGTCCAGGATCTTGTTGCCCTTATTTGGGCTGCACACAAAATGGTCTAGTGTGTTCATATTCATAAACTTAGGAAATCTCTGGGCATACATGTTAGGGGGTGTGCATTGTATGTCTGTCAATTGATGGAGGGATAGTTGAGTTCCCCTAGGAGAATTGTGTTTCACTGAATGCTCTAGAGCTCCATACTTGTCTGGTGAGAAGAATGGGCCAAGGAGGACACAGAGAGGGTACTATACTTAGCTATGATGTGATAAGGGTTTTGTTGATATTAAGTAGGACAAGGAGGAGTCACAGGTCATAATCCTGTCTAATGAGTCTGGTGGTGAAATTTTGATTTATTAATATAGGGGCACCACCACCTTTAATGCCTTCCTCTAATGCATTGGGCCTGAACACCTGGTAAGTGTTAAAACTTTGTACTGATAAGGTTCTCTCAGGTGTCTGTGACAATGCATATACTGATATTTCAGGTAAGGAGTGCCTATAGGGAGGGAGTGGAGTTTTTTGCTAAAGCTCCTAGCACTGAGCTGCAATACCTTTATCTTATCCAGATTTGTTTTTGTTATGCTGAGATCTTTATAAGACTGACATTGTCTAATGTTCCTAGATTTGTTTTTGTCAGATTTGTTTTTGTTATGCTGAGATCTTTATAAGACGGACATTGTCTAAAAAAGTCATTATGGGGATGGGCAATTATTGAAGTCTTTTGTTTGTATTGTGGCATACAAGGGGAGGGTTAAATGCTGGTCAAGGCTAGGTTTATGCTTGTCCTGGACACATATTTCTGGAGCTCCATCATGTCTCTCATCAATGTTTCAACATTTCAGTGAATGGGCATTCATAAGCCATATAGCTGAAACATTTGATATCCTGAAGGGATCATTTGCATACATCCTATGGGCCTCCAATACAGGAGGTTTAAGGTATCACAGAGTGAAAAATCTAGTTTGTATGGGTTTCCCTTACATTTATTTCTAAATGGCTTGTCTGTGTGTCCCTTTTACCCTTTGGTTTGGATGTCAGTTGGACTATTTTATAGGTACCTTAATGTTTATGGGCACTTTAAGTAAGTGGTGAGAATTTGAATTTTTTTTTTTTGTGAAGTCAGGGGCCACGGTATTGCAGCAGTTAGTGTTGTTGCCTCACAGTAAGAGTTTCTCCCATTCGATTCTCAGCTGGAGTACCTTCTGTGTGGAGTCTGCATGTCCTCCCTGCAGTTGAGTGACATTTAAAGACATGCGGGTAGGTGCGTGCATGAATGGGTGTGCCTTCTTTGAAGGTTGGGTGTCGGGTTGGCAACTCGGCACCGTAAAAAATCCACTGCCAATCATTAGCGGTTCGGAGTTCAGCTGTGGCGACCCCTAAACAGGAAAAGCCGAAAGACAGGACTTTTTTTTTGTGAACTCACATCTAGCATTCATTGTGCTTGTTGGGGAAGAGAAAAGTTAGGGCATCCTATTATATATATTGTTGAATTTGTTTATTAAATTATCATATACCTGTCCTTGCTAGAATTATTTGTCACAATTTGCCAAGAACCTTTTGTTTTAAAGCTAACGCACAACTTTCTGTATGCCTTCTACAATTTTTGACAATTAATGATGACTTTTTTTCACAAGTATGCGTATGCATCTCATTGTGTCTTGTTTTCATGTTTTTATTTGTGTGCCTTTGAATGGTCATTTGCATACATATATATAGTTTTTCTTTCTGCTCTACCATGCTGCCTTTGACTATGAAGTGTGGTTGCTACACACAAAATGCTGCAGTGCAAACTACGCAATGTGCCTATCAATCACAGCCTTAGGAACGTGTCACATGTAGGACAGAAACAAAGTAGGAGCAGGATTCATACAAATGCATTGCACTTCTCTGCAGGACTTGTACAAGTTAGTGGCACTCTTCAGCAGCAGAAGGAGACAATGAATACCCAAATTAAACCATGCAGCACTTATGGGCAGGCAGCTGCACTTCAGGTTATGTAAATGAACCAGACAGCATGTATGCAATTCAACCTAAATGTGCAGTGCATCTGTGCAGGAAGAGAAAACTTAGAAGCACATAGATGGAACACACAATACACTGTGTGGTCTTGCAAAACAGAAAGCATGGATACAGAATGCTATGTATCAAAATAGCAGTGCTTGTAGCAGTTAACCTGTGCATGATGCTGCATCCTTTGTCAGAATGGAACTATCTATCAAATAACCTTAAAATTATGTGCAGGTGTACTGCTATGATGCACCTGCAAGATTCATAAAAGGGAAGGAAGTGGTGTACACAAAAGTAGGAGAAGTGGAAGAGCAGGCAGAGGGTCACATACAATGACAATATGGGAAGGAGGAATTTTTTTTTTTTTTTTGCAATATTGCCTCTTTTTGCACATAAGAAGAAAAGAGAGGGAAGGGTGAAAGATAAAGCAGGGAACAGGAAAATTGGAAAGAGCAGTGCTCACTGGCAGACAGACAAGGAAACATAGGATGGCACAAAGAGTGCCAGGGGTGCACACAGTAGGATGGGAAGACATTTGTTGAGGGGAGATAAAAAGGTTAGACAAACGGTGATGGAGAAGGTTGTAAAATGCACAAGATATGATGTGAGACCCAAGAGTAGGGGAGCACACAGATGGTTGGGGATTGTGTGAGGTACAAGCAACTACCATGCCATCCATGTCCTGGCCCAGAGGGACATTTCATGGACTCATCAACATGTGCTGGTTCAGGGTGTGAGGTGATATAAGCTAAACTCTTTCTCTGGTGACCCAATAGTAGGGCCAGATAATTGAGAGACTCTACTATTCACTTTCACAAGGCTCTCCATGCAGGCTGTGTACCTTCCCACTGCAGCCTCCTCTACCTTCTACAACAGTGGACATGCCACCTCAGGAAACTAAGGGGGCTACTTGCTGGTGAGTAGCTAATCTACATCCTGGTAAGCTGCCTCCAGTCTCATCACCCGTATGAACCTCAGCCATAAGGGGGCGCTTATAGATAACTATAAAGGAATCTGTCACTCAGACCTGCGGTAAGAAGACAATACAGAAAGGTAGTCTTGAGTGACTGCATCCTGGCATTGGAATAAAGATTCTAAGACATGTCAGCTATTGTGTGGGCGTCATCTGCCTCCTGAGTTATATAATTCAGCTTGCATCATATTTTGTTCATGCTGAAAAGGAAAGGGAGCACTTCAGAACTTTAATAACTGTAAAGTAAGATGTTAAACAAATATATACAATCCATCATTATTTCTCATTAGCTGCACGAGAGGCAGCAGCAGGCAAGTATGCGTGCATGCGTGTGTGTGTATGTGTACATGTGAGTCTCCTGCGCATATGTTAAGACAGGTAATTTGAATATTGCAAAGGTACACAATAGGAAATACCAGATAGCATACAGAATAGCCCAGTATAAACCTATAGAGCATGTGTATCTATATCACATGCAGAACCCCTACCATTACCATCTGACCTGGAAGATCCAGTCCAGGAGCTGACCTAATTTCAAGGATGAGCTTGAAAATTGCTGCCAGTAACAACAATGTCTTAAACCAACAAAAATATAAAAGAGAAAAAAATAAAATATTTAAAAATACTTAACACACCATGTGGGATGTTCATTACTAACTTCTATTTCCCATGCATGAAGATCATCAGGGTTCCCGTGCCACAGGTAATTGAAACAGCCCTTGCACTGTCCTTCAGACATGTTGATGCCTATAAATGAGGACAACTCCTCAGACAGATTATGCCAATCAAACTAAAAAAAAAAAACAACATCGTATTCCTGTAGGCAGAAAAACAAAGTGCACTAAAAGTAAAAAAGACGTTTAAGGTTATGCCAATCATCTAGTTTCTTAAATGCACCATGCTAGGTGATACCTGAAATGCCATGAAGGAAATAATGCATTATTCTCCTATTCCTCTTATTATTATTATTATTATTATTATTCACAAAGCATGCATGCACTTTCTGGTTGGTACTAGCAAGAGCTGAAGGTCTCTCAAATGTCTTCTATAAATGGGGTCATTTTCATGAGGAGTAAGATAATGGCCTGTGACTCGTGCCTACAGTGTGATTTTTTACTGCAAAGTTACTCAAGAAATAGTTTAATGCACACACCCATGCAAGTCTGTAGCATGAGGTTATGCCCACAAGTTGTTAGAAACAAGAATAGGCAGCAGAATGTACCATATGCTACTGGCAGAACCCAGAAAAATATACCAATCCAGTTAACAGAAAATAATTTTTTTGTTACACAAGATATCCTTAGCAGTTTTGTCTGGTTTGCATGTCACTAGAAGAGTTTGGTAGAGAAATGGCTTGGAGAAAGTGTTTACTGAAAACATTCAAGTGTTTTCTCAGCAGGGAGAGCTATAAAGATAGACAAGATCAAATAGCACTTACGAACAGCACAGGCTGTACCTTGCATCTTAGCATGGCTAACCTTTCTTTTTAGTTAACTCTAGCCTGTCTGTGGCTATCAACTTAGAACTTTTGTTCTTATTGGGAAGCAAAAACTTTGATATTTGAAGATGTACATGGTTTTCTGTGTTAAGTTTATAAGTTTGTTTTGGGGGGGGAGGGTCCTGTTTGAGATCTTTTAAAAAACAGTTATGTAAGATGTGGCTTAGGCTTAAATGGATATGACAAACAACTGTATAAAAGACCAACCTGCCAAACAGTATATGCATATAACATTAAAACTGGAACTAGACGTTTAACAAAAAGTTGTAAATAAAAGGTGATAACGATACAAGACAATGATGCTTTCTGTAATGTTTCAAATGGCCTTACAGGTAAATATAAACACGTAGTGAACTATATTAAAAAATGTAGAGTGCAAATAGCTATGCTATAGGACACACACCTGGAAAGAACTGAGCTTGTGAATTTGATACAGGTTTTCAGGATGATTATTCAGTGGAATATCTGGGGTAAAGGAAAAGAGTACTTATTAATTGCAAGAGGAGCTTCAATAGTGATAGAGTAAAAAGATAATGGAAGATGCATAGTACTAAGGGGCTACTGGCAAGGGGGAGTATTACACTGGCATGCATTTACATCCCACCTAAAACTGCTGTAATGGAGCTTTAGAAACTTCTGTGAGAAATCGGCTTTCAGCAAGGAATTTGGTTTGCAACAGTGAAGATGTGTTGGGGGATTCAGAAGGGAAAATATAACAAAGGAGGGTAGATTTTTTTGAAGAAGTCTGCCCATGCTATGGAATAGATTTCCCATACATGTCAAGCAGAGCACCTCATTGGCCCTCTTCAAGAGAAATCTTGATGAGTGGATGGGAAATAGAAAATTCACCCCGGTGATCACTCCAGTGGCTCTACGCGACAGAGGCACTGGGAACTAAGGTCGGGTGGCACAATGCCAGGGTAATCCTATAGGCTAGGCTTGTAAAGGCTCCAGGGCCATTAGCCTAGTACACACCTATGAACCTATGCCTCTTGTCCTGAATTACCTATGTGTTGTACAAATAGGTATAAAGTTGAATAGTGTAGATGGTATACTTACTACCATGTTCTAAGCTAAAATGAGAAGATTTGGGAAGATACATGGCTTGTCTGAGAAGCAATTCTCAGGGGAATATCAGCATTGTTTTGATGTATAGGCAGTCTGAAGAGGCATGCCATAATTTAAGAACATAGTACTCCATGCTGTAACAATGTTTGGCATGCCATGTTTTCTTTAGCTTCTGCACATTTCCACTGGAATCCACAGTACTAATTACTGGATACATGAGTGCCTGCATGAGGCTTCTGTCTGTGGACAGTATTGGCAACAAGGCATCCCACAGTATCAGGACAACCTGTCCCTGTGCCGACTGTCATAGGTTCATCGGTTCATAAGTGTTTACTAGGCTAATGCCCACAAGGGCCTTTTTAAGCCTAGCCATGCATCCCAAATCAATTACACAAGTGTTATGGCATATTAAATGTATGAGTTGGCCTATTGTAATGAGTACAACAGGCATATCCCTACACAACTGTTTCCTCCCCACTGTTGTACACTAGCGCCATATCACTGTATTGGCTTAGACATACCAGTGCATTCACATATCTGTCCATATGGCTTTTGTATGGAATATTCCCTACAGCTTTTATTTTGATTAATATATGTTCTATATAGTTTAGCCATTTCTGTGTAGCTGTCATTCTGCCAATGTAAATAGTTTAGTCTATAGCTCTGTGTCATGTGTTTACATTTTTATTTATGTCTTGAAGACATGGTAATAGGCAGGGGCTGGAGAATTTCAGTCCTGTTATAAGATCATATCCTCATACAAGCATTTAAGAAACACAGTACGCACATGTTGGAGACAGCCGCTATGGTACAACCATAATGTGACCAGGTATGGCAGACAGTTGTCCAAGATTTAAATACTGTAGGAGGGAGGGAACGCCATTTGACATTATGGTTGTGTTGTAAACACACTACTGACATACTAGGCAATGCCAAGCAATGTACTTTCCATAACAGTTATGAAGCTGACTGTGAAGGCACCTGGAAGTCACAGGCTTTCATTTATTTATTTATTTATTTACATTTGATAACTGGGCAGTGCCCGACTGGGCCAGGAGCCCGTTTTCAGTGGAGACCCAGGGAGAAAAGCTCCAAGGAAGATTACATAATTGTACATTTGTACATGACAATTACAATAGGAGTTCAAATGCAAATTCCTTGACATTGTACCTAAAAGCATATAACAATGGTAGTACAATAAGCTTATACCATTCATACAGACAATATATATATATATATATATATATATATATATATATATATATATATATATATATATATATTTTTTTTTTTTTTTTTTCAGGATAAAAATATCACAAACTGAAACTAGGAAAGCTCATTTGCCAAGAAATATTGACAATGGGTGGTGGAGAGATAGAAGCACAGATTCTGGGTTAATTTTTAGAGGCACAGTCATTGACAAAAGGATGGACTCACACCTACACAACCTGATAAATTATGCACCAGATCAGTACTTCTTACACCAGATTAACATGCACTTACATTGCTCATACACATTGTAGGCTGACTTTTGCAACAGCTGGCTATGTATTGTTTTAGGTACATCCAGTCCAGAGTTCACTCATGTCAAGCTGGCAGCAGAGATAAGGTGGGTTTGTATGGGACATCTTATCTCTATACCCTTTGTGTGAAAACCACAGGGACACAAGGTTTTGCACAGGCACCCATACTCACTGTAGTCTTTTTGTTGTGTATTCACAGAGAACAGCATAGTTATGATAATACTTGCAAAGGCTAGGGCACAACAGATCCCCTGTAGCCAGTTAGAAAAATAGCTATTCATATATTGTACTCCAGACATAAGGGATAGCAGCTGTGCTGAGGCTGATGGTAATCATAAAACACAGATATCCAAGTTACAGTCTGATGACACAGTGACACTTGATGTCTCCGTCCTAGATGTGTATCCTCTATCAATACAAGCTGAATATGTGGCCTCACTCACACAACAAAATGAGGTTCAATAGCAGGACTTCTAAAAATCCTCAGTGGGGGAAGGATCCCTGATTCTCCTGCTGTAGCAGTGGTAGTAGATGTGTGCATGTGTACAATGTTGTAGCTCCATAGAACTACCTGGTTCCAACCTGTGCCACAGGTTGCCTCTGATATGCAGGCCACCTTTAGGATCAATCAACAGATGTGATCCCATGTCATCTACACAGTCTGCTGCAACCCAGTCTAGCATGTAGTTCATTGCTATGTTTTGTGGCTTCTCTGGGGATATGAAAGCCAGGAACATAGTGCTTCTATGTCCACTTCAGTGCAGAGGATTACTAGTGCACTAACAAGCACTGTTGTGTGAGGCCAATTGAGGGTATATACCAGGAAGGGCCATATAGGAATCTATCACTAGGCGCACAGACTTCACTTGCATCTGGTCATGTACCATGCTTCATCAACCAGATGGTAACCAGAAGTAAAAATAGCTCAGGTGACTCACTATACTCCCATTACATTGCCAAACTGTGGAATTCTCTTCCACTGACAATCAGAACTATAACTTTTTTCACTGGAAATAGCTTCTGTTGCTTACTTTAAACTAGCCTGAACTGTTTTTTTTCTGATTACTGCATTTATTTTGAAATCTGCACTTAAAGTTACATTTAGTTGAATTTAATCGAAAGTTTGCTTGTTTGTTTGTTTAATTTAACTGTGGAGGCTGCACACTAAAGTGTGCTAGCCTGTGTAACTAATTTATCACTGTCTCTGCATTTTCTGTGTATTTCTACAAAAAAACAAAAAAACAAAAAAATAATCCTTGTTTTCCTGCCTTTCTCGACTAGTTTAGACCAGTATACAGGCATTGCTGTATTCTGGGCTGTGGTGTAGTTCCTGTGTTGTTCATTACCTTACTTGGATAGAAGGAAGTTTATTTGCTCACCAGTGGGAGTGGGGGGCCTTGAGCAGCCTACCTGTCCTTGGGGGAAGTGACCTCAGCACAAGAAGCTGAAGTAATTGGTTGTTTGGGACCATTCCTGGCTCTTTTGTAGTTCACTGCTTGAAATCCGCCTCTGGGCATTTTTTTCTGGCTGTACTGCTCAGACAGGCTCCACGTGGGTTTACAGAGTGGTCCTAGCAGCAAGGAACTCGAAAAAGTGACTACCTTCTGGATTTAAGTATATTTGCTTTTTTTCACTGGAAATAGCTTCTGTTGCTTACTTTAAACTAGCCTGAACTGTTTTTTTTCTGATTACTGCATTTATTTTTAAATCTGCACTTAAAGTTACATTTAGTCGAATTTAATCGAACGTTTGCTTGTTTGTTTGTTTAATTTAACTGTGGAGGCTGCCCACTTAAGTGTGCTAGCATGTGTAACTAATTTATCACTGTCTCTGCATTTTCTGTGTATTTCTACAAAAAAACAAAAAAACAAAAAAATAATCCTTGTTTTCCCACCTTTCTCGACTAGTTTGGACCAGTGTACAGGCATTGCTGTGTTCTGGGCTGTGGTGTAATTCCTGTGTTGTCCATTACCTTGCTTGGATAGAAGGAAGTTTCTTTGCTCACCAGTGGGAGTGGGGAGCCTTGAGCAGCCTACCTGTCCTTGGGGGAAGTGACCTCAGCACAAGAAGCTGAAGTAATTGGTTGTTTGGGACCATTCCTAGCTCTTTTGCAGTTCACTGCTTAAAATCTGCCTTTGCACGGCTTTGTGCGGTCGTGCGCATAGCGCAGCACCGGTTAAACAAGGTTAAACTTTTTCTGGCTCCGCCAAGTCTGCTCTTCAATTTTTCCCTTAGAACTGTTCTACTTGCAATCTAAACAGCCTATACCCTATCTGAAAAGCTCAGCACTTGCTCCTAAAGCATTTTTATACAGGTAAAGCACTCTTAAACAAAAGAAAGTACTTCATTCACCTAAATTCTGTTGAGTACACATCTCCCTATAGGTCCTTTCTGACTCAGTTACACAGCAATCTTTTTCACTATTTCTAGCATGTCGAAGGGTCAGTTGCTGGCGTCCTCTCCTGTTCAGCTGGTGAATCTGGGAATCTTGAGGCAATGTTACAATTGCCTCATGTACACAGACAACCCTCTCCTCCTCCCAACAAATACAAATATATGTGAGAGATGCAACTATATAGCCAAAGTGGAGGCTGAGCTCTCTCAATTCAGAACTGGCAAGACCAGTCAGGAGGAGAAGGTAACCACGCACACCACAAACCCAGTCTCACATAGAACTATCACAACAGCAAACCAAACACATAAACACACAAAAACATACTCGGAGGTGCTGATTAAAAATCTACCAAAACAACAGAGGCCTCCAAAGCAGACACCCAAGCAACCACCACCTCAAGACATAGCACATGTAACACATAGTTCACAAAGTCAGTGTGCTAAACAGTCACAGCCCTTAAGGCCAAACAACATGCCAGACACACTTGTAATAGGTGACTCCATAGTCAGACACACTAGACTGAACAAGGAAAAGGTCACAGTAAGCTGCCTGTCGGGAGCTAGAATCCGCCACATAACACAAGCACTCAGGTCACTCCACAGCAAGTACAAATATGACTCAGTCATTGTACATGCCAGTGTGAACGACCTGAGATGTACCTCCCTGGACTACATGAAAAGAGACATAGAGGAGCTCTCTGATTATGTAGCCCAGGCCGGTATGACCCTGACCCTAAGCAGCATCTTACCCTCACCAAGAATGATGCCACAGTACAAAGACAAAATGATCAGTTTTAACAATTGGCTTAATTACTGGTGTCATTCTAAGGGGATGCAATGTCTGTCTGCTTGGGATGACATGCCTGACAAGCCACGCTGCTTCGCAAGGGATGGCTTGCACCTGTCACACCTGGGCTTCCGGATATTGGCCAAGGCTCTTGCCACCCACATAGTGCCTTTTTTAGGCAAGGCTCAAATGACAAATCTACCTCCTAGAAAACACAAGTGGAAAACACTAAGGGTAATGCTGCTCAATGCCAGAAGTCTAAACCTCAAGATGCACGCCCTCGAAGCCCTCCTCAGTATGGAGAACATCGATGTCTGTGCAGTGACTGAAACCTGGTTCAAGGCTCCTGAGAGCACCCCAGCACTATCAGGTTTTACCTCATATCATGCTTTCCGGCCCCAAAACTTGGACCGAACCACAAAAGGAGGAGGAGTATCCATTTTCATCAAAGATACCCACACCTCCAGGTTAGTGGCAATGCACGAAGCATCGGAGACTATCCAGGTGCAACTAACCATAGGCAAAACTGCCTTACAGTTTGTAGCATGCTACAGACCACCCTCTCAAACTCAGGAACCCCACACAGCCTTCCTGAAGACACTGGAGAGTATGAATGTCTCTCCAAATACCATCATTTTGGGAGACTTCAACTACTCAAACATAGACTGGGAACATTACTCAAGCCCCAACACCCTAGCCCAAAGGTTCCTAGAATTCATAAACTCAAATGCAATGGAACAACTAGTCACCATTCCCACAAGAGGAGACAATATACTAGACCTGATCATCACAAACATGGGGACAAAATGCTCCACACGGAAGTATATCCCTCTTTGGTAAGATCAGACCATAAATTAATCTCACTGGAAATCCACATCCCGCCCCACCCCTGCACAAAAGACCACAGTGAAGAACTTCTCAAAAGCAAACTTCACACTTCTTAAGACTGAAATGGTATCCTTCAAGGCCCCTGGGCCAGTGGAAACCACAACCCACACTGCTGAATCCTTTGCAAATGCCTTCTATGGGCACCTTCAAGAATGCATGGATCATGCAATCCCAAATAAAACCAAGACCCATTCCCCCAAAGGCAGGCGCCCGGTCTGGTGGACCCCAGCCTTAAACAAACTTTACAACAGGAGGAGGAAGCTACTACATGACAGAGCAAAATCCCTAAAAGGGAAGGCGTCTCTGATCAGTACTAGCAAAAAACTAAGATCACTCATAAAATCATCCAAGGCTAACTTTGAGAGAAAAATTGCAAAAGACACAAAAGACAATCACAAGGCCTTCTTTAGCTATGTTAGAAACCTGGGTGGAAACTCCCAGATATGCTCAGAGTTAGACCAAAATGACACAAAATACACTGAACCCACTGACATTGCCAACATTCTGGCAGACAGGTTCAGTGCAAATGTCTCCTCCCCCCCAAAAGGAGAAATAACTATCCCAGCAGAGTGTAGCCTCCCTAACATCTCAAATGCCCAGGTGAGAGCCGCCCTCTCTAAAGCTAAAAACACAGCATCAATGGGACCGGATGCGGGCTGTGTGCTACATGAACTCCAAGAGGAACTAAACCCACACATAAGGCTGCTGTTTAATCTTAGCCTTACTACAGGATACGTACCCAAAGAGTGGCGTACGGCAACAGTGGTCCCACTTCACAAAGGCGGTGCTTCTACGGACCCTGGAAATTACCGCCCCATAAGCTTGACGAGCCTGGTCTGCAAAGCTATGGAGAGGATCATTATGGAACTCATAAACAAAGACATTGGGGACCTACAGACATTGGATCCTACCCAATTTGGCTTTGTCAAGGGCAGATACTGCCTTTTGAACTTGGTTGACTTTTTTGAAACAGTCACTAAGGCCATTGATGAGGGTAAGGCAGTTCACACAGCCTACCTTGACCTTGCAAAAGCCTTTGACACAATACCCCACTCGGGCATCATAGACAAACTCACCAGCTTAAATGTAAACCCATATGTCACAAGATGGGTTGCGAACTGGCTCAAGGACAGAACCCACAGGGTCAGAGTTGCTGGAGCTATGTCAGACTCTAAGCCAGTCACAAGCGGTGTCCCACAGGGCTCAGTCCTGGGACCCCTCTTGTTCGGCATTTATTTTTCCGAGGTACAGGCAAACATAGGAGGATTGCGGCTGACAAAGTTCGCAGATGACTGCAAACTGGGTGCCATAATTGATACTCCAGCGGACACAAACATCCTTCAGAGAGGCCTCATAGAAATGGATAATTGGTGCCAGAGCCATGGCCTTAAGCTGAACGCCAAAAATGTATAGTCATACCCTTTGGGAAAAACAAGGTACCGACAAATTACCACATAGGCGGTAATCCATTAAGTACGGAAGAGGTAATCAGGGACCTAGGGACCCAGGTTGACAGTAACCTTTCATTTGACACTCACATTGCCAAAGTGGTTAGGAAGACCTTCTATATTGCCCACCTTATCATGAAGGGTTTCACATCTAGATCAAGAGAGGTCATTGTGCCCCTGTACTCTTCTCTTATCAGGCCAATGATTGAGTACAATGCCCCATTTGGGATGTATCTCACCCGACACCTGCAGCAGTTGGAAAGACCCCAAAAGTTCCTCACCAAGAGGATAAAGGGTCTTAAACATATGTCATATGCTGCCTGACTGAAAAACTCCAGCTCTATTCAGTCGCATACCGCCTACTCAGAGGTGATCTGTGCCTGACGTACAAGGCCATGTCCAATCCTGAATTAATGGACATGCTCCACCTCAGAAAATCCAAATCCATCAGAGCCACGAGAACAAGTGACTTAAACCTCAACACAGAAATAAATAGGATGTGCTGGAGGGACAGATTCATAACCCAGAGGCTCCCTACACTCTGGAACAGAATCCCAGTCCATGTTAGGCAGAGCCCCTCACTGACTCTATTCAAGAGAAATCTCGACGAGTGGATGGGAGATCGTAGGTTTACCCCGGGGGTCATCTCTGTGTCACTACTAGACAGAGGCATAGTAAACTAAACCCTAAAAGGGCGTAGTATTCTCATCCTAAGGGGTGGTGTAAGCCACATACACTCTGGCTAGGCTTATAAATGCCTTAGGGCAGATAGCCTAGTACGAACCTATGAACCTATGAACCTATGAACTAACTTAAAAGGCTTCAAGCATCATACCAAAGCTCATTTCACAAATTCTTGGGCTTGTAGATACAATGGGGAGGGATAATCCTATATATGACACTAACTTTTCAACATTTTTAATTACATCCCTGAATACTTCCATAGCACAGTTAAAAAGTAGCTGACCTCTAAGCTTCAGCTTCACTATGCTATCTGTATATAAGTCTATGTATCCCCAATGCACTCTTATTGTATACAGTCTCACTATCCACTACTATTATATTCTTGGAACATGTATCCACTTGTAATGTTTCTCACTTGTCCAGTTTACCACTACTATTGTCTTCTAGTATCATTGTAACTATTTGTCATGTTATTTTAACTTAACCAACTTACCCTGTTTTCAGTCATTTTAAGACTATGAATGTTTTTGCTAATATTATTATTTTTATCTTCAATGTGTTAAAATATTTTTCAACTAACACTTATCTAGTAACATTGGAGCTTTTCTCTCCGGGCCTCCACTGAAAAAGGGTATTATGCCCAGTCGGACTCTCCCAGTAAACAAATGTAAAATAAAACAAATAAATAAATAATTAATAGTTGTTATGGGAAGCCAAGGCTCTCTCCCTGCATTGGCCACACACCTCAAATGCAGACCTCATCGGGGTCAGACTTCTGCCATAGTATACCATCACTGGCAAGAAGGACCACAAGTCCTAGTGAAACAAGCCAGAGTAGTAACCACATAGTTATGGTGTGCCACCCCAAACAGATCATTAGTATAAAACTGTCTGTGATATAGAATATCCATCACCTTATGACATGGTCACATAGTGGGCCCACATCCCATCATGGAAGGGCATATTATATGACATAGAACATCTGCTATCTTGAAATCCATCTGTCAGACACCTGTAATATACTCTCACCCAATGTGTGTGTACTGAGCTAGATGTCACTGTGTCCCTAGCTACCTAAATGTGTGATGATGATAATTCGAACCCAGTGCTCCATCCTGTCTATGTAGAAAATTTGGGAATGTCTGACACACAGCACAGCTCAATCTTAAACTGACCAGCATAGCTTTATATGTACACTGCATTAATCAATTATTCTGTGTCAAAATAAACTGTGCTAGTGGGCTCATCAAGACCCAAAGCTGTGAACAAGATGTTGCTGCTTTAACTGCACTGCTGTGTACTGCACTGATTATTGTCTAGGAATGGTTGTGTGGCTGATGGTTGTTACTGTTTAATTATGATCTCATTGGACATTGATTATGATGCTGCTTTCCTGTTGGCAATGTGTGTGTGTGTGTGTGTGTGTGTGTGTGTGTGTGTGTGTGTGTGTGTGTGTGTGTGTGTGTGTGTGTGTGTGTGTGTGTGTGTGTGTGTGTGTGTAGTTTGACTGCACTAGTATCCTGGGGCTTGCCCACCTGTCACCTCCTTTCCATATTATGGAGCAAACAACATGTTAAGCACATCCTGCAAGGTGCATATGGATCATACTGGAGTGCCCCACCAGATATTCTGAGGCAGCTCATGTGGGCTTTGTTTGCTGTTATTTTTTGTATTTCTGTATTGCCTTTCTATATTTTGAATACTGTAGTTTGTTTTCTTTACCTTGTGTTTTGCTTGCATTCTGTTTAACAGCATATTAAAACTTCAAAAGAGACCACAGCTCTCTCTGTTCTGAGTCAGGCAGAATTTTTCCCCTCCCTTCCACCCATTTAAGTTGTCTTGTTAAATACCACTGTCTTTCTAGTTGCCCGCCTCTTATGTTAATCTGACCATATATCTAATTTCTCTCTACTTTCACTGGCTTATGTGAGTTATCACAAAACCATCACTTTTGAAATCCCACCCCTTCAATTATTTAAATTTATTGGCCATCCTACAGTATTTCATAGTACCAAAATACAAAAGTAACCACCCTTTCAGTCCATCTTGCTGTTTTAAAATAGTAACTCTCCACTAAACCTTAACTTTTAAACAGGTAAAACTCAAGTTACCTACTTTCATATCTAACTTCTCTAGTGCACACTGCAGAGTGCATTCTTTTCAATCTTACCTTTAAGCATCCCTGTTACTAGCACTTTCTCTAATACCTAAAAGATCATCTCTACTTGACTCCAAGTAGACTTTTCTCTATCTGTTAAACCTAGCACTTGCTCCTACAGTACTTATTACCTTGATACGGCACTCTTATAGATAGCACCCCAAAAGGCAAACCCCCATTTCTCGGTCACTCCGTCCCGAATCTCTTTTAAAGTTTTTGTCTAGTCCTTCTAGCATGTCGAGGATCAGTTGCTAGTGTCCTCTCCTGCTCAGCTGGTGAACCTGGGAATATTGAGGCAATGTTACAATTGCCTCATGTACCTGAACAACCCTCTCCTCCTCCCACAAAACACAAATACATGCGAGATGCAACTATACGGCCAAACTGGAGGCTGAGCTCTCTCAACATAGGACTGGCAAGACCAGTCAGGAGGAGAAGGTTACCACACACACTATAGACCCAGTCTCACATAGTACCATCACAACCTCAAATCATACACATAAACCACAAAGACATACTCGGAGGCTCTGATCAAAAATCTACCAAAACAGCAGAGGCCACCAAAGCAGACACCCAAACAACCACCACCTCAGAACACAACACCTGCAACACATAGACCTCACAGTCAGAGTGTCAAACAGTCACAGCCCTTAAGGCCAAACACAATGCCAGACACACTAGTCATTGGTGACTCCATAGTCAGACACACTGACGTCCCGCTCACCAGACTGAGTAAGGAGAAGGTCACAGTAAGCTGCCTGTCGGGTGCTAGAATCCGCCACATAACACAAGCACTCAGGTCTCTCAACAGCAGGTACAAATATGACTCAGTCATTGTCCACGCTGGTGTAAACGACCTGAGACGTACCTCCTTGGACTACATGAAAAGAGACATTGAGGAGCTCTCTGATTATGTAGCCCAGGCAGGTATGACCCTGACCTTGAGCAGTATCCTGATGGTGTCCCCGGCTGTGTGCTCCACGAACTCAATGAGGAATTAAACCCACAGCTAGGACAGCTGTTTAATCATAGTCTTACCTCTGGATACGTACCCAGGGAGTGGCGCACTGCAACTGTGGTCCCACTTCACAAAGGCGGTGCCTCCACCAACCCTGGAAATTACCGGCCCATTAGCTTGACAAGCCTTATCTGCAAAGCCATGGAGAGGATCATAATGGACCTCATAAATAAAGACATAGGGAATTTGCAGACTTTGGATCCATCCCAGTTTGGCTTTGTCAAAGGCAGATCATGCCTTCTAAACTTGGTTGACTTTTTGAAACAGTCACCAAAGCCATTGATGAGGAAAGGCAGTCCATACAGCCTACCTCGATCTGGCGAAGGCCTTTGATACAATACCCCACTCGGGTATCATTGAAAAACTCATCAGCTTAAATGTTAACCCATACATCACAAGATGGGTTGCAAACTGGCTGAGTGACAGAACCCACAGGGTCAGAGTTGCTGGCGCCATGTCAGACTCAAAGCCTGTCACAAGTGGTGTACCACAGGGCTCAGTCCTGGGCCCACTCTTGTTTGGCATCTACTTTTCCAAGTACAAGCAAACACAGGAGGGTTATGGCTGACAAAGTTTGCAGATGACTGCAAACTGGCCATAGTAGAAAACACATCTGACACAGATATCCTTCAGAAGGGTCTCACAGAAATGGATAACTGGTGCCAGAGCCATGGCCTAAAGTTAAATGCCAAAAAAATGCATAGTCATACCCTTCGGGAAAAACAAGGTTACCCCTAGCTACCAAATAGGTGGCAATCCACTGAGTACAGAAGAAGTTATCAGGGACCTGGGGACCCAGGTTGATAGTAGTCTGTCATTCGACACCCATGTAGCTAAAGTAGTTAGGAAGACCTTCTACATTGCCCACCTTATCATGAAGGGATTCTCATCTAGATCAAGGGAGGTCATAGTCTCCCTATACTCATCACTCATCAGGCCAATGATTGAGTACAATGCCCCATTCGGAATGTATCTGACCCGACACTTGCAGCAGCTGGAGAGGCCACAAAAGTTCCTCACCAAAAGGATAAAGGGTCTCAAACATCTGTCCTATGCTGCCCGACTGAAAGAACTCCAGCTCTATTCAGTTGCTTACCACTTGCTCAGAGGTGACCTTTGCCTAACATACAAGGCCATGTCAAACCCAGATTTGATGAATATGCTTCACCTCAAAAATCTAGATCCGTCAGAGCCACAAGGCGGGAGACTTAAACCTTGACACGGCTATTAATAGGACGTGCTGGAGGGATAGATTCATCACCCAAAGACTCCCTATGCTGTGGAATAAAATCCCGGTATATGTGAGGCAGAGCACCTCGCTGGCCTTGTTCAAGAGAAATCTTGACCAATGGATGGGAGATCGCAGATATACCCCAGGGATTACCTCAGTGTCACTGCTCAACAGAGGCACAGCAAAATAATGGGTATAGTTCCCCATACTAAAGGGGTGGCGTAAGCCACAAAACTATGGGCTAGGCTTGTAAATGCCCTCGGGCAGATAGCCTAGTATGAACCTATGAACCTATGAACCTATGACTACTACACAATCTATGATATTGCAGATTTGTGTGTGGATAGTGTCACACTCCAGTTGAACCATACTCTGTGGATTCCATACAGGTATCCAAGTCAACATCACCTGCAACAGAGTATGAGCATGTTAGGGTGGTTAGTTCCTATGGATACATTAGATATCTGGCCATATGATTTCACATTAACACAATGTCTGCACTTACCAACTACATGGTCCTGTGAAATTTCAATATGCAGGAAGTGGCAATACAGCTGAACTGTGTGCTGGATATATGAACCATGTGAGCTGTCTGGTTGCTGTGCGGACATATTGGTTATGATCCCATGCAGATCACACACTAACTAGCAGTTCATGGAATGGTAGACCTTTCCATTCTCAAAACATTATGACTGTGGCAAGGTTGGACCTTTATTGATACAAGTTTGCAATCTATGGAACTCAGAACCTCAGAGATGTGTGCAATGTTATACAAGTCATGCATGACATTTGCTTTCTTCTGTCATGTAACAGGAAACTATATATGATCCTCCACATGTAGAAGCATTATAATGAGGAACTTGTTGAGTATTCGAGAGGAAGAAGGCTAAAAGATACCCACAATTTCAACAGTTCATCTGTGAATCGTCATTGTAACCTGTGTGAAAACAACAATGCATACCTTCATCTCCATAAATATATGAAGGACATGCATTCTATCAATTCCATGTGCATGCAAGACATGTCATCCGAGACCTCTACAATCTTATGATCAACTCTAAAGTGACCAATAATTTCTTTATCATTGTAGCTGTGATACGTCAAACTACATATGGGGTTGTTTTCATTGGTACTGGATTGCACCACATGCGTTATCAGTGGAAAGGGCTATAGTATGCTGCTGTAGGAGGGCTGATAGCAACTTTGAGCTTTCTTGCTATATGCAGTAATGAAACTTTTGGGGGGTACTTTGCCGTTTTATTGTCAGACACAAACAGCTGCACAATTTCATCTATAGATGGCTATGAATCATTCTTATGTTTATCTTGCATACATTTTACTATCACTAGGACCTCATACTCCTACCCTGCTTCATTTACATGTCATTATGCAGTCATTTGTATGTCTTGTGTTATGAACTTGGCTCACTGCACTGGAGCACATCATGGAACTATGAATTGCTGCAAAATAACCTGTGTGAAAATAAACTGTGATAGTGGCTCATCAAGTCCAGTCTGTGCATTGCCAATTCTAGTGCAAGTGCCATTCTGCATGATGTCCAACATGTTTATAAATCTTAATCTATATTTCTCCACCAGTCTGTGCATTGCCAGTCCTAGTGCAAGGGAATGCTGCATAATGTGCAACTTGTTTATTAATCTTAGTCTATATGTATGATCTTCTAACAACTTTAAAAGCTGAAATACACTGCATGCTACCATGAACAAAAAAGGAGCTGCAGTGTGAAGTTTATTACAGCTTTTAAAGCTTTTTCAGATTCCTGATGTCCTAATGATGTTGTGTGGTGACAGCTCTTTACACTCTACAGTGAGACTTATGCATAACAGTGGTGAAAGGTGATTAACAAACTTTGTTATGCACCTTTCTTTTATTAGAGAGGAGAGTAACAAAGTTGCCTTTTTCTTGATTTTAAAGGAGTAATCACATCACTTTATGCGTTTTACACACACATACTATTACATATACACGCAAAAACACAGACACATACATACATGTGCATATACACATGCATACAAAAACGTATACATATACATTTTGTGTGTCTCACATGCACATGCACACACACACACACACACACACACACACACACACACACACACACACACACACACACACACACACACTCGCAGTGACAGCCTCATAAGACATCTAGACTTATTCCTTTCCATAGATCTGGTAGACAGCTCACAGTTTCATAGCACATTAGATACAGCTGCAGAATCAAAGGTAATAATTATTTCTGAAGCTGCCTTGGAAACATTTACAACTACTGATTATGAAATGTCTGTACATTGGCTGGATGTGGCAATTACAGGTAGTGATCATAACTATTGAATGAAGCCTTAAACTGAAATCAATGGGAGTCAAGCAAAAGAAATTCATATCTTCCTTGGCAAAACTAAAGAAAGAAAGAAAGAAAGAAAGAAAGAAAGAAGAAAGAAAGAAAGAAAAAGAAAGAAACACCCTATAGATCCTTTCTGATCAGTCAAAAAGTATTTCATCATAATATCCTGACATGTCCAAAGGTCAGTTTCGGGTATACTCTCCAGTCCAGCTGGTGAATCTGGGAATCTTGAGGCAATGTTACAACTGCCTTATGTACACAGACAACCCTCTCCTCCTATCAACAAACTCAAATATATGTGAGAGATGCAACTATATAGCCAAATTGGAGGCTGAGCTCTCTCAACCCAGGACTGGCACAGTCAGTCAGGAGGAGAAGGTAACCACACACACCACAAATCCAGTCTCACATAGACCTATTACAACAGCAAACCAAACACATAAGCACATAAAAACATACTTGGAGGCTCTAAATAAAAATCTGCCCAAGCAGCAGAGACCTCCAAAGCAGACATCCAAACAACCACTACCCCGCAACAATACCCACGTATCACATAGTTCACAAAGTCAGTGTGCCACACAGTCACAGCCCTTAAGGCTAAACAACACACCTAATACACTTGTAATAGGTGACTCTATTGTCAGACACACTGATGTCCCACTCACCAGGCTGAACAAGGAGAAGGTCACTGTAAGCTGCCTGTTGGGTGCCAGGATCCGTCACATAACACAAGCACTCCGGTCACTCCAAAGCAAGTACAAATATGACTCTGTCATTGTCCATGCTGGTGTGAATGACCTGAGACGTACCTCCCTGGACTACATGAAAAGAGACATAGAGGAGCTATTTGATCATGTAGCCCAGGCCGGTATGACCCTGACCTTGAGTCGCATCTTACCATCACCAAAACTGATGCCACAGTATAAAGACAAAATGATCACTTTTAACAATTGGCTAAAGTATTGGTGTCATTCAAAGGGGATCCAGTGTCTGTCAGCCTGGGATGACATGCTCGACTAGCCACGTTGCTTCGCTAGGGATGGCTTGCACCTGTCACCCCTGGGCTTTCGAATACTGGCTAAGGCCCTTGCCACCCCCATAGTGCCTTTTTTAGGCAAGGCTCAAAAGACAAACCCACCAACATAGACAACACAAGGAAAAAGAAACTAAGGGTAATGCTGCTCAATGCCAGAAGTCTAAACCTCAAAATGCATGCACTCGAGGCTCTCCTCAGTATGGAGAATATCGATATCTGTGCAGTAACAGAAACCTGGTTCAAGGCTCCCGAGAATACCCCAGCACTACCAGGTTATACCTCCTACCATGCTTTTCGGCCCCAAACCTCGGACTGAACCACAAAAGGAGGGGGAGTATCCATAGTCATCAAAGATACCCACACCTCCAGGTTAGTGGCACGGCACAAAGCATCGGAGACCATCCATGTGCAACTAACAGTGGGCAAAACTGCCTTTCAGTTTGTAGCCTGCTACAGACCACCCTCCCAAACTCAGGAACCCCACTCGGCTTTCCTGAGAACACTGGAAAATGTGAAGGTCTCTCCAAACACCATCATACTGGGTGACTTCAACTACCCAAACATAGACTGGGAGCACTACTCAAGCCCCATCACCCTCGCCCAACGGTTCCTAGAATTTATAAACTCAAATGCCATGGAACAACTGGTCACCACTCCCACAAGAGGGGAAAACATATTGGACCTGATCATCACCAACATGGGGACTCTATGTTCCATACCAGAGGTATACCCCTCATTAGTAAGATCTGACCATAAATTAATCTCACTTGACATCCTTATCACGTCCCCACCCCCAGCCAAGGAAATCACGGTGAAGAACTTCTCAAAAGCAAACTTCACACTTCTCAAAACCAAGGTGGAATCCTTCAAAGCCCCCGGGCCAGTGGAAAATACGGGCCAAACCGCAGAATCCTTTACAAACGCATTCTATGGACACCTACAGGAATGCATGGATCGAGCTATCCCGAATAAAAGCAAGACTCACTCCTCCAAAGGCAGTAGACCTGTCTGGTGGACCCCAGCCATACACAAGCTATACAACAGAAGGAGGAAGCTACTACATGATAGAGCAAAATCCCAAAAAGAGAAGGCATCTCTGATCAGTACTAGCAAGAAACTACGATCCCTCATAAAATCATCTAAGGCCAGCTTCGAAAGAAAAATTGCACAAAACACTAAAGATAATCACAAGGCCTTCTTTAGTTATGTCAGGAACCTGGGTGGCAACTCCCAGATATGCTCTGAGTTAGTGCAAAATGACAAAAAATACACTGAACCCACAGACATTGCCAACATCCTGGCAGGCAGGTTCAGTGCAAACCCCCCCCCAAAAGATCAAATGTCTATCCCAACAGAGTGTAGCCTCCCTGACATCACAGATGCACAGGTGAGAGCTGCCCTCTCCAAAGCAAAAAACACAGCATCAATGGGACTGGATGGTGTCCCGGGCTGCATCTTACACGAGCTTCAAGAAGAACTGAACCCTCATATAAAGTCACTATTCAATCTCAGCCTCACTACAGGATATGTACTCAAGGAACGGCATACAGCAACAGTGGTCCCACTCCACAAAGGTGGTGCCACAAAGGACCCCGGAAACTATCACCCTATAAGCCTGACTAGCCTGGTCTGCAAAGCTATGGAGCGTATCATCATGGAACTCATAAACAAAGACACTGGGAACCTCCAAACACTGGATCCCACCCAATTCGGCTTTGTTAAGGGCAGATCTTGCCTCTTGAACCTGGTTGACTTCTTTGAAACAGACACCAAGGCAATAGATGAAGGGAAGGTAGTCCACATAGCCTGGACCTTGCAAAAGCCTTTGACACAATACCCCACTCGGGCATCATAAATAAGCTCACCAGCTTAAATATCAACCCCTATGTCACAAGATGGGTTGCAAACTGGCTCAGGGATAGAACCCACATGGTCAGAATTGCAGGTGCCATGTCAGACTCTAAACCAGTTACAAGTGGCATCCCACAAGGCTCGGTCCTGGGACCTCTCTTGTTTGGTATATATTTCTCAGAGGTACAGGCTAACATGGGAGGACTATGGCTGACCAAGTTTGCAGATGACTGCAAACTGGGTGCCATAATCGACTCACCTATTGACACAAGCATCCTCCAAAAGGGTCTCACAGAGATGGATAACTGGTGTCAGAGCCATGGCCTAAAGCTAAATGCCAAAAAGTGCATAGTCATCCCCTTTGAGAAAAACAAAGTGCCCACAAACTACCACATGGGTGGAAATCCATTAAGTACGGAAGAAGTAATTAGGGATTTGGGAACCCAAGTAGATAGCAATCTCTCCTTTGACAATCACATTGCCAAAGTGGTTAGAAAGACCTTCTACATAGCCCACCTTATCATGAAAGGGTTCACATCTAGATCAAGAGAGGTCATTGTGCCCCTCTACTCATCACTCATCAGGCCCATAATTGAATACAATGCCCCATTTGGAATGTACCTTACCTGACGCCTGCAGCAACTGGAAAGACCCCAAAAGTACCTCACCAAGAGGATCAAAGGACTCGAACAGATGCCCTACGAAGTTAGGCTAAATAAACTCCAGCTCTACTCAGTTGCTTACCTCCTACTCAGAGGCGATCTGTGCCTGACATATAAAGCCATGTCCAAAGCAGATTTAATGGACATGCTCCACCTCAGAAAATCCAAATCCCTTAGAGCTACACACTCCAGAGATTTAAACCTCAGCACAGAAGTAAATAGGACATGCTGGAGGGACAGATTCATATCCCAGAGTCTCCCCTCACTCTGGAACAAAATCCCAATCAATGTTAGGCAGAGCCCCTCAATGACCCTCTTCAAGAGAAACTTCAAGAGTGGATGGGAGATCATAGGTTTACCCCGGGGATCTCTTCTGTGTCCCTACTAGACAGAGGCACAGTAAACTAACCTTAAAAGGGCTATCTTCTGTGACCTACTATACAGAGGCACAGTCAAATAATCTAAAAGGGTGGTAAAAGCCAAACACACTCTGGCTAGGCTTATAAATGCCCTAGGGCAGATAGCCTAGTATCAACCTATGAACCTATGAACCTATAAGAAAGAAGAATATATATATATATATATATATATATATATATATATATATATATATATATATATATAGATATATATATATATATATATATATAGTACTGAACATATAATATAGTACATTTGATAAATGGTAAATAGCACTTTCTGTAATTAAGACAAAAATCAGACATAAACATATGTCATAAACTATTCCATTATTTTCATGATTACTGAGTGTTCTTTAGTACCCCTTGTTAAATAAAGCAGAATACTAGAGTATTTGTTTTAACACAGAGTGTACAAAGACATTTGCAAGCTTTTTTTAAAGGCATCATGGGCAATATTTCATATCACTTCAGGGACTCCAGCTTTTGTTGTTTGTAAAGAAAAGCCTACCAGCAACTATGGCAAAAACAGATTCTGGCTGTTCACTCTTTGAGTTATAGAACCTGTAACTATATTTCAATAAGATATATATATATATATATATATATATATATATATATATATATTATACATGCATATATATATATATATATATTATACATGCATATATATATATATATATATATATATATATATATATATATTATACATGCATATATATATATATATATATATATATATATATATATATATATATATATGTGTGTGTGTATATATATATATTTATATATATATATATATATCTGATGTCCACTTCGACCCATCGAAAGTACACTTCTTTGAAACTGAACTAACCGATCCCAGTTCTGCAAAAGTGCATTTCAATGAAAACACACTTTCAAGAAACTCAGTACATCAAAAAAAAAAGAAAACACACACACACAAAAAAAAATAACACAAAAGCAGTTATGCAGGTGTGCAAGCCCCCCTACAGCCCATACCCCCCTGCTACTTATATTTACTAACTCCAAGATCACACTACAGTGAGGAAAAGGGAATATTCCCTAATCCTCACTGTACCGCGATCTATTGACCTACTCACTGTAGTGAGATTCGTGAGCATTTTTGTTGAAACGCACTTTCATGGAACTGGGATTGGTTATATCAGTTTTGAAGAAGTATAATTTCGATGGGTCGAAGTAGAGCCATATATATATATATATATATATGGTTCTACCTGACGGGACCCAGAAGATAAGTGAGTTAGTATATATATATATATATATATATATATATATATATATATATATATATATACACACACACACATAAAGACAGACACACATACATATACATACATATATATATATGTATATGTATGTGAAAGTGAGGGATTGTGTAAGGGCAAGCTGACCGTAGGAGCGGCCATATTTATAAACATAGGCCACAATGGCACAGAGATTGGAAGTACTTAGTATTATGTACAAAGAAAAAGCAATCCCTTAATTTGACTTAATAGCAGCAGCCTGCATTTAAAGTGGAACCTGTGTGTTGAGAGACAGCCTTACAAGACTATCTGCAAATATATAGAGCTGAGTATATTTTTCTGTATTATTCTGTATTATAGAGCTAAATTGTTGCTTAGATATCTGTTGTCTTACTGTTCTGCAAATATACAGAGATCAGTATATTTTTTTTGGTTTTATAATTTGCACTCTGATTCCTCACATCTCTGTTGAAACTGTCTCCCCCCTCATTTTGGTTTCTATAGCTTGTGTGTTGTTAACTCAAGGTTCCCTTAATTTGACTTAATAGCAGCAACCTGCATTTAAAGTGGAACATGTGTGTTGAGAGACAGCTTTACAAGACTATCTGCAAATATATAGAGCTGAGTATATTTTTCTGTATTATTCTGTATTATAGAGCTAAATTGCTGCTTAGATATCTGTTGTCTTACTGTTCTACAAATATACAGAGATCAGTATATATGTTTTTGGTTTTATAATTTGCACTCTGAGTGCTCACATCTCTGTTGAAACCCCCCCCCTCCCAAATTTGGTGACTTTTGCAGTGCCCGCCCCACTGTAGATTTGATCTAGGACACTCCCCCAGTCCCATCTCTTTACCGCATTCTACCTAATAAACCCTTTCTGCACTTGCTTTTAGTCCTTTTTAAATTTAATTACATTTTTTCAAACTGTGTGTGGACTAATATTGCTACATACTCAAGTGTTCCAGCTTGCACTGCATGTGAATTGTTTTTACTACTGTTTTTGCTACTTTTCTGGAAAAAAAAATTTAAGCCTGTTTCCTACCTTTCCTGTAATTAGTGTTCCAGATCCAGATTTGCTGTATCCAGGACTATTTGTAAGCTTCTGAGCTCCCCAAGCCTTTCTGTGTTGGAGGGAAGCCTTCTAGCTTATCAGTGGGAGTGGTAAGCACTAGGTAACCTGTCTACCACATAAGGAGTGGTTCTGGCCCAGAATTTGTAGTTATTGGCCATTTGGGCGGTCTTCCATCTCTCTCAACTTTCTGATTTGAAGGCCTGCATTTGCACTTGTTTCTGTCCTGTAACTCCTGGGCCCATCTCATTTGCTCACTCAAAAAAAAAAAAAAAAAATCAACTGCTTTTACTGTATTTGTGTTTCTTCCTACTTTATTTTGCTTTTGATTCATCTTAAAAGTACTCAATTGTATTTATTACTGCTTGGTGTAACTCATTCTAAGCCTTTTAGTTTAAGCACTTGGGCTTCAGACCAGTTGTTTTACATTAAGAAGGTTTGTGGTCTGCACTGTAGTGGCAGAACAGGTAGCTTACATCCTTCTAAGTTGGGAACTGCTGACTGAGGGCTCAGTGTCTGTTATTCTAAAAGTGTATTAATTCTGCACTCTTGTAGGAGGAGAGGCTGGACTCTGCCCTTCTGAGCTGGGAATTTCTGGTTAAAGGCTTATAGTGCCTGCATATTTGAACTGCTTCTTACTGAAGTTGGTACACCTTTTTTGCTGTAGCATAGACTAGATCCAGGCCTGCTGAATCTAGCTTTGTTTGTATAACTTGAGCACTAATCCAGGCATTCTTTAAAGTATTAAATTGTATTTATTACTGCTTGGTAGTAACTTGATTAAAGTGTAGCTATCATTCTAAGTATTTTGGATTAAGCACTTGGGCTTCAGACCAGTTGTTTTACATTAGGAAGGTTTGTGGCCTGCACTGTGGTGGCAGGACAGGTAGCTTACATCCTTCTAAGTTGGGAAATGCTGATTGAGGGCTCAGTGTCTGTTATTCTAAAAGTGCATTAATTCTGGTTTAAGCACTTGGGCTTCAGGCCAGTTGTTTTACATTAAGAAGGTTTGTGGTCTGCACTGTCGTGGCAGAACAGGTAGCTTACATCCTTCTAAGTTGGGAACTGCTGATTGAGGGCTCAGTGTCTGTTATTCTAAAAGTGCATTAATTCTGGTTTAAGCACTTGGGCTTCAGGCCAGTTATTTTACATTAAAAGGGTTCGTGGTCTGCACTCTTGTGGGAGGAGAGGCTGGACTCTGCCCTTCTGAGCTGGGAATTTCTGGTTAAAGGCTTATAGTGCCTGCATATTTGAACTGCTTCTTACTAAAGTTGGTACACCTTGTTTGCTGCTGCATAGACTAGATCCAGGCCTGCTGAATCTAGCTTTGTTTGTATAACTTGAGCACTTATCCAGGCATTCTTTAAAGTATTAAATTGTATTTATTACTGCTTGGTAGTAACTTGATTAAAGTGTAGCTATCATTCGAAGTCTTTTGGATTAAGCACTTGGGCTTCAGACCAGTTGTTTTACATTAGGAAGGTTTGTGGTCTGCACTGTAATGGCAGAACATGTAGCTTACATCCTTCTAAGTTGGGAACTGCTGATTGAGGGCTCAGTGTCTTTTATTCTAAAAGTGTATTAATTCTGGTTTAAGCACTTGGGCTTCAGGCCAGTTATTTTACATTAAAAGGGTTTGTGGTCTGCACTCTTGTGGGAGGAGAGGCTGGACTCTGCCCTTCTGAGCTGGGAATTTCTGGTTAAAGGCTTATAGTGCCTGCATATTTGAACTGTTTCTTACTGAAATTGGTACACCTTGTTTGCTGTAGCATAGACTAGATCCAGGCCTGCTGAGTCTAGCTTTGTTTGTATGCTTGTTGTTTGTTTACTTGTTATTTCCCTGAAACTCTAATTCCACCTAAAATGTGGCTTTCCAGTGCTTCTGTGGATCCCTAGTGATATCTGCATTGCTTACTGTACTTATTTCCTGGTTTCACTTGAAAGAAGGTTACTGTTTGTCATTTTTGCATTTAAGTTACCTGTAACACATTGCATTTAAGTTACCTGGCACTTGCTCACTAAAGCAATTATATGTCAGCACTAAAAAATTAAAAGCACTACACCCTCACAAACTCCCCTTGAGTACCTTGTTCCCCATTGGCCCTTTTTTTTCAATTATAAAGGAATTCCCAATACTATTCTAGCATGTCCAAAGATCAGTTGTCAATCTCCTCTCTGGTCCAGCTGGTGAATCTGGGAATCTTGAGGCAATGTTACAACTGCCTCATGTACACAGACAACCCTCTCCTCCTCCCAACAAATTCCAACACATGTGAGAGATGCAACCATATAGCCATACTGGAGGCTAAGCTCGCTCAACTCAGTACTGGCGAAACCAGTCAGGAGGAGAAGGAAACCACACTCACTACAATTCCAGTCTCACATAAACCTACCACAACAGAAAACCAAACACATAAACACACAAAAACATACTTGGAGGCTCTAAATAAAAATCTGCCTAAGCAGCAGAGACCTCCAAAGCAGACACCCAAGCAACCGCTACCCCAAAACAAAACATGTGCAACACATAGCTCACAAAGCCACTGTGCTGAACAGTCACAGCCCTTAAGGCTAAACAACACACCTGATACACTTGTAATAGGTGACTCTATCGTCAGGCACACTGACGTCCCGCTCACCAGGCTGAACAAGGAGAAGGTCACGGTGAGCTGCCTGTCGGGCGCTAGGATCCACCAGATAACATAAGCACTCAGGTCACTCCAAGGCAAGTACAAATATGACTCAGTCATTGTCCATGCTGGTGTGAATGACCTGAGATGTACCTCCCTGGAGTACATGAAAAGAGACATAGAGGAGCTCTCTGAGCATGTAGCCCAGGCCGGTATGACCCTGACCTTGAGTAGCATCTTACCCTCACCAAGAATGATGCCACAATATGAAGACAAGATGATCAATTTCAACAATTGGCTTAAGTATTGGTGCCATTCAAAGGGGATCCAATGCCTGTAAGCCTGGGATGACATGCTCGACAAGCCACGATGCTTCGCTAGGAATGGCTTGCACCTGTCACCCCTGGGCTTTCGGATATTGGCAAAGGCTCTTGCTACCCCCATAGTGCCTTTTTTAGGCAAGGCTCAAAAGACAAACCCACCTCCATAGGTATCACAAGGGATAAGAAACTAAGAGTAATGCTACTCAACACCAGAAGTCTAAACCTCAAGATGCACGCACTCAAAACTCTCCTTAGCATGGAGAACATCGATATCTGTGCAGTAACAGAAATCTGGTTCAAGGCTCCAGAGAGCACCCCAGCACTACCAGGTTATACCTCATAACATGCTTTTCGGCTCCAAAACTTGGACCAAACCACAAAAGGAGGGGGAGTATCAATATTCGTCAAAGATACCCACACTTCCAGGTTGGTGGCACAGTACGAAGCATCAGAGACTATCCATGTGCAACTAACAGTGGGTAAAACTGCCTTCTAGTTTATTACCTGCTACAGACCACCCTCCCAAACCCAGGAACCCCACTCAGCCTTCCTGAGAACACTGGAAAATATGAAGGTCTCTCCAAACACCATTATATTGGGTGACTTCAACTACCCAAACATAGACTGGGAGCATTGCTCTAGCTCCATCACTCTAGCCCAAAGGTTCCTAGAATTTATAAATTCAAATGCTATGGAACAACTTGTTACCACTCCCACAAGAGGGGAAAACATACTGGACCTGATCATCACCAACATGGGGACTCTATGCTCCAGACCAGAAGTGTATCCCTCACTGGTAAGATCAGACCATAAACTAATCTCACTGGATATTCACATCCCAACTCCACCCCCTGCCCTGAAAGCCACAGTGAAAAACTTCACTAAAGCAAATTTCACACTCCCCAAAACCGAGGTGGAATCCTTCAAAGCCCCCGGGCCTGTGGAAAATACGGCCCAGACCACAGAATCCTTTATAAAAGCATTCTATGAACACCTTCAGGAATGCATGGATCATGCAATCCCAAATAAAACCAAGACCCAATCCTCCAAAGGCAGACGTCCTATCTGGTGGACCCCAGCCATAAACAAACTATACAATAGAAGGAGGAAGCTGCTAAATGATAGAGCAAAATCCCAAAAAGGGAAGGCATCTCTGATCAGTATTAGCAAAAAACTACGGGCACTCATAAAATCGTCTAAGGCCAGCTTCAAGAGAACAATTGCACAGGACACTAAGGATAATCACAAGGCTTTCTTTAGTTATGTTAGGAACCTGGGTGGGAATTCCCAGATATGCTCAGAATTAGTCCAAAATGACAAAAAAATACACAGAACCCACAGACATTGCCAACATCCTAGCTGACAGGTTCAGCGCAAACTTCTTCCCCCCCCACCAAAGGGCAAATATCTATCCCAGCAGAGTGCTGCCCCCCTGACATCTCAGATGCTCAGGTAAGAGCTGCCCTCTCCAAAGCAAAAAACACAGCATCAATGGGACCAGACGGTGTCTCGGGCTGCGTCCTACATGAACTCCAAGAAGAGCTAAACCCAAACATAAAACTACTGCTCAATCTCAGTCTTACTACATGATATGTACCCAAAGAGTGGCGTACAGCAACAGTGGTCCCTCTCCACAAAGGTGGTGCCTCAACGGATCCTGGAAACTATCGCCCCATAAGCCTGACTAGCTTGGTCTGCAAAGCTATGGAAAGGATCATCATGGACCTCATAAATAAAGATATTGGGGACCTACAGACACTGGATCCTACCCAGTTCGGATTTGTTAAGGGCAGATCCTGCCTCTTAAACCTGGTTGATTTCTTTGAAACAGTCACCAAGGCCATTGACGAGGGGAAGGTGGTCCACACAGCCTACCTGGACCTTACAAAAGCCTTCGATACAATACCCCACTCGGGTATTATAGATAAGCTCACCAGCTTAAATATAGACCCCTATGTCACTAGATGGGTTGCAAACTGGCTCAAGGACAGAACCCACATGGTTAGAATTGCTGGAGACATGTCAGACTCCAAACCAGTTACAAGTGGCATCCCACAAGGCTCAGTCCTGGGACCTCTCTTGTTTGGTATATATTTCTCGGAAGTACAGGCCAACACGGAAGGACTATGGCTGTCCAAGTTCGCAGATGACTGCAAACTGGGTGCCATAATCGACTCTCCAGCCGACACAAGCATCCTCCAAAAGGGCTTCATAGAAACAGACAACTGGTGCCAGAGCCATGGCCTCAAGCTAAATGCCAAAAAGTGTATAGTCATCCCCTTTGGCAAAAACAAAGTGCCCACAAATTACCACATAGGTGGTAATCCATTAAGTACAGAAGAAGTAATTAGGGACCTGGGGACCCAAGTTGATAGCAATCTCTCATTTGGCAACCACATGGCCAAAGTGGTTAGAAAAACATATTATATAGCCCACCTAATCATGAAGGGATTCACATCTAGATCAGGGGAGGTCATTGTGCCTCTTTACTCATCCCTCATCAGGCCCATAATTAAGTACAATGCCCCTTTTGGGATGTACCTTACCAGACACCTGCAGCAACTGGAAAGACCCCAAATGTACCTCACCAAGAGGATCAAAGGGCTCAAACAGATGCCATATGCTGCCCAGTTAAAGAAACTCCAGCTCTACTCAGTGGCATACCGCCTGCTCAGAGGCGATCTGTGCCTGATGTATAAAGCCATGTCCAACCCAGAATTAATGGACCTGCTGCACCTCAGAAAATCCAAATCCCATCGAGCTACGCGCTCGAGAGACTTGAACCTCAGCACTGAAATAAATAGGACATGCTGGAGGGACAGATTCATAACCCAGAGGCTCCCTTCACTCTGGAATAAAATCCCAGTCCAGGTTAGGCAGAGTCCCTCATTGACTCTCTTCAAGAGGAATCTTGATGAGTGGATGGGAGATCGTAGGTTTACCCTGGGTATCACTTCTGTGTCACTGTTAGACAGAGGCACAGTATACTAACCTCGAAAAAGGACATAGCAAAATTAATTTAAAATGGGTGGCGAAAGCCAAACACACTCTGGCTAGGCTTATAAATGCCCTAGGGCAGATAGCCTAGTATGAACCTATGAACCTATAAAATAGTAGAAAAGGAGTGTACACCATCTGTATGCAACATTCAAAATGGGAGAAGAAAAAAGTATGTAAATGAACCTACTGCTATGGCAACCTAAAACATCATGATTTATAAATGCAAAATGAACACGCAATGATGAACAAACAAGGCCATAAATTTATGAAACAACAACTGTGGGAACTAACTGAGAGAGGCGCTCCACCTATACTTCTAAAATCTCAAGACCTCCATCACTGTAATCCTAAACTTGCATATCAACACATATCTCTTGTTATCTACTTTATTTTCCATTTATCCTTCTAAACTGTGAAGCCTCCATTTTAGTAATCCCAAACTTGCATAACTAGACATATCTCCTGTTAGCTACCTTATTTTCCAGTTTAAAGGCTATAAAGCAGAAATGCACATCTGTGAAATATATTGCACTACTTATGTTGGTCAAACACTACTTGATGCAGCAGACCACAGACAAATTGTACTTTATCTACCCAGTTCAGCCATCAGTCATTATTATTTTAATCTCTGTCTCTATCTCTCTCCCACTGTAGTGAGCATATAGTATCTCTGACAATTCCTTCTGTAATCTTTTTACCAAGGGAACTTCTACAGCTGAATTTTCAGTCCAATTGCAAAAGTACAAAAGAAGCAATACCTCTAGTTAAAACCTATGTACAGCAGTTTCCAATAATCAAATTAAACTTAAAGAAATATCTTATTTCTTTTCACTTCTGCATCACTGTCTTCTGTACTGTAGTGTTGAATCTGCTGAAGGGACGCCCTCACCCACACCCACAGGCCTTATACTGCTGAAGATGAAGCCAAATTAACACTTGAGCATATTTTATTTTATATGTGTAAAATTTCCCTGGAAAGGTAATAAAACTCCATAACAATAAAATTAAATGCTGTGACTCATGTCAAGTATTCAGAGTTCAAAGACCTTGTCTTTGTATCTGTAAATATTCTACCTCAGTGATTGTTTTTGGTGGAACATAATCTGGGGGAAGTAACTATATTCCATTGAAGTATTTGATTCACCCTCCCCTCATCTCAGTTGCTTTCCAGCTACTATAGGCTCATTTTAAGCCAATGCAGTTAACTTAGGTGCAAGTTAACAGTAATGTACCAGCTTATGTTACTGCCTTTAAAGTTACCAGGACTTGTCATCTCCTATCTTACTGCAGTTTTACATATTGTTTTCCTGGTACTTACTCCACCAAGGGCCAACCTGCTCTGTTCAGTCCATATAATGCTCTGACTTCACTCCACTCCCCTTCCGCACCCCCCAATTCCCACCCAACCCCACTACATCTAAACTTATAGCTTACTTACTCTGCTTCCTCTAATTATCCTCCTATCCTGTGCGTAACTACACTATCCAATCACAAACTGTTCTCATGATACCATTCCCACCAACTTCTCTTCAAAATTCTTTCTCAAATGTCACTCTGCTCCCTTCCCATCAAAACCTAATTATTCTCCACACTATTATCACTGCTCATTTCCTTACCCCACCATACTACAAGATTTTCGCAACAGTAACCATGCTGTTTCCCTCCTGTAATACCTTATTCATCCTCCTACTCTCATTCCTAGCATAACCAGCAGCAGTAGTAATAATAAATAGCCACACCTCAACCATCTTTCCACTAGCTACTCAAAACTCTCTTCAAGCTTAGTTCTCATGACTCTGTTCCACTGTTGTAACTCCAAAATACTAAACAAATGTCAGTTGACAGTCCCATTGTCGAGGTAATACTTCTACCCCTCTCTGCTACAAATGTCATAATTAACAAACCATCTTTTTCCAGTACACATCAGTGTGGTGGCACCCACTTCAACCAAAGTCCCAACTAAACCCCAAACCAAAGAATACACCCTAAAAGTTTAAATATAGCCACTCTAAACCTTAGAAGCATATGCAACAAAATCATAAATGTTCATGCCTGGATGGCTCAGCACAACCCAGACATCCTAGCCACAACAGAGACATGGCTAAAACCTGAAATGAAAGATGCTGAAATACCACCCCTGGTTATGATA